>NC_089224.1:112709109-113009109 GCF_963924675.1 Phocoena phocoena | reverse complement strand
AGTATGTGTCTTTCCCTTTCTGACTTACTTCACTTAGTAGGATCATCTCTGGGTCCATCCATGTTGCTGCAAATGGCATTATTTCATTCTTTTTTACGGCTGAGTTATATTCCATTGTGTATATATACCACATCTTTTTTTTTTTTTTTTTTTTGCCGCGCCGTGCAGCTTGTGGGATCTCATTTCCCCAACCAGGGATTGAACCCGGGCCACGGCAGTGAAAGCCTGGAATCCTAACCACTAGGCCACCAGAGGACCCCCTACTACATCTTCTCTTTCCATTCACCTGTCGGTGGACATTTAAGTTGTTTCCACGTCTTGGCTATTGTGAATAACGCTGCTGTGAACATAGAGGTGCGTGTATCCTTTCGAATTATAGTTGCTTATGCCTTTTCTTAAGTAGGAAAATGAATGGCTATTCAAGTCCTCCCCCCACAACATGTCTCTGCATTAGGGGGAGCTGGGCACAGTGATGACCCGTGGGACCTTCTCTAAGTAGGGGGAAGAGTCGTCTTCCTAAAAGCCTTGAGACACAGTAGAAAGTAAGTGTGGGGGGCAGAAGGTGAGGGGGGCCTCTCACCTGCCTCTCCTTCCCGGGGGCCTCCGTTCCTCCGCCTGGGTGCTCCCTTTGAACCATATTCCACGCAGGACCAGGCTGCCCCACCAGAACGGCAGCCCTGCCCTGCGCCAGCCCCGCACCGACCCTGGAGCCTCCACGCCGGCACCTGCACTGGGTGCTACCACTGACCCACCTTGTAGAAGAGAAACCGAGGCTAAGGGGACGTAGGCATCAGTAGGTGTCAGTAGGTATCAGAGCCGGGATCGGCCAACACCCAAAAGGGCTCCCCCACTGGGCTCCCCTGCATGTACTGTGCCCATACTGGCAAAGTTCTGCACACAACACCGGGAGGTCCACAGAGGCCAAGGGGGTGCAGGGACCCCAGGTCAATAAGCGGGTCACAGAGCAGAGCAGGGAGCCAGGGCGGTGCACAGTCGCGTAACCCCTAGAGATTGGCAGGGCTGGGACAACACCGCAGAGGGAGCTGCATGCAGCCCTGCCGGTCTTCCCGGTGCCCGAGGCCATCCAGGGCAGCCACACCACCAGGAGCAGAGAAGGAGCTGGAGAAGGATGGACGCCTGCCTCTAGTTTACAGTGTCTCTACGCTGCAGTGAGCCCAGGCGCCTACACACCCACGAGCCTGTGACCCTTGCCTGGCCCCTCCAGTCTCTTTAAAAATAAGCTTTTAATTTTGGAATGGTTTTAGATTTACAGAAAAGTTGCAAATGGCACAGAGAGTCCCGTGTACCTTTCTCGCAGTTTCCCCATCCTTCCCACCTTACATAGCACAGAACGTCCGACACAACTAAGAAGCCGCCTTTGGCACAGACTGCATCTGGGGTTTGCCAGCGTGTCCGTTAGCCTCGTCCTCTGTTCAGAATCCCCAGATGCCGCTTGGACTCCAGCTGTCAGCCTCCACCCCTCTGTGGCAGTTTCCCAGATTCTTCTTGTCTGGAGAAGTACTGGTGAGGTGTTTCGCAGAATGTCCCCCAACCTCCGGTTGTCTGAGGTTTCATCATGATGAGTCTGGGATTATGGGTTCTGGAAAGAGACCACAGAGGTGGAGAGCCCGTCTCATCCCACCCCATCCTGTTGGGGTCCATGCTGTGCATCGCTGCCTGAGGCTGTGTCTTTTTTTTTTCTTTTATTTTGCGGTACGCAGGCCTCTCACTGTTGTGGCCTCTCCCGTTGCGGAGCACGGGCTCCGGATGCGCAGGCTCAGCGGCCATGGCTCACGGGCCTAGCCGCTTCGTGGCGCGTGGGATCTTCCCGGACCGGGGCACGAACCCGTGCTCCCTGCATCGGCAGGTGGACTGTCAACCACTGCGCCACCAGGGAAGCCCAGGCCGTGTCTTTTGAAGTCAGTTACAAGCACTTTCCACCCCAACTGGGCAGAGGGTTGAGCGCCCCCTCCTGGAGGGGGCAGTTACTACATGTACGATTTGGACTGCTTTGTCTCTCCTCCCCCATTTTTAAAAAATAAATTTATTTATTTATTTTTGGCTGCATTGGGTCTTCACTGTTGTGTGTGGGCTTTCTCTAGTTGCGGTGAGCGGGGGCTACTCTTTGTTGTGGTGCACGGGCTTCTCATTGCGGTGGCTTCTCTTGTTGTGGAACACAGACTCTAGGCACGCAGACTTCAGTAGTTGTGGCAGGCGGGCTCAGCAGTTGTGGCTCACGTGCTCTAGAGCGCAGGCTCAGTAGTTGCGGTGCACTGGCTAAGTTGCTCTGCAGCATGTGGGAATCTTCCCGGACCAGGGCTTGAACCTGTGTCCCCTGGATTGGCAGGCGGATTCTTAACCACTGCACCACCAAGGAAGTCCCTCTCCTCCTCCATTTATTCAGTCATTTCCTTTTATCAGTGTGGACTCACGTACATCTATTTTATACTTTGGGTCATAATCCAATGCTACGTCATTTATTTACTTATTTGCTCAAGTCACTCCAGCTCTGGCCTGCGGCATCTCCTTCAGGTCCCCCCTCCCCACCATGTCCCTGTGACTCACCACCATCCTTTTGTCTTCCGAGCAACTTCCAAACTTTCTGGCACTACGAGGTGCTCCAGGCTTGTATCAAAAGCTGTCACACCCACTCTCCGGCTGATTGACTTAATCTTCGGTGAGTTTCTTAAGCACCTGCTGTGTACTGCTGCTGTAATGGCACCGGGAATAAAGTTGGGGTTCCTAAAGTGTCCTCCCATCCTTCTGCTCAGCAAAGAGCAGCTCGTGAAGCCGCTGCTTCATCCCCAGGGTTGCACCCAGCCCGGGGAGCTCTGGAGAGCATGATGAACGTAGCAATAACTCTGCAATTAGGAGCGTGATGAGGTCGAGGCAGGAGGAAGTAATGGGAAAGTTTGGAGCCCCTCAAGTAGATGGAGACTGTAAATCTCTGACTCTTTGGAGCCAGCCACGGTCTCCATCCTCTTGGCAACCACGTGGCACATGACAGTGTGCACAGCACCTCTCCAGAACCCTCTCTCATTCCACGGGTGGCTCCTTGGACACGGAGGTGGAGGGAACCTGAACACAGGTCTGTCTGAATGGCTGGGCACAGGATGGCAAAGCTGGCAGGTATCACCATGGCAACCCGCCTCCCATCCCTGGCAGCCCTCGGCTCAGGGCACTCTGGTTTCCCACACCTGAGTGGGGAGCAGGGGCTGGTTAGCTGAGCCACATGCATGGCAGGTGCTATCTCAGGCGCTATTGTGTTATGACCACAGCTGACGCTGTGGTATCTCACCTGCACTGTGTACTGGCCTCCTGATGGCCTTTCCTGTATTCTGTTCATCCATCCATCCAACATTGATTGACTACCACATGCAGGCACTGGGACGTTGGTATGTCCTGAGCCCATTTCTACATTTATCTTTCTAAAGCAGCCTCAAGGTATATTATTTTCTAGTTCAAGATGAACCAGCAGCATTTTTGAAGGGCTGCTTGTTAGTATTTATCTAATTTAAATGATTTCTGCTTCTGGGAAGGTGGAATGCCATGGTGGTGAGTTCCCTGGGCTTTCCTTTTGCCTCTTGAATTATAGTTGAAAAGCCAGCAACCTGGAAATGAACAATGGTCACAGACACAAAAGCCCAACAAAAGCCTGCTCTACTGAGACAAAGGACCACAAGAGAGGCAGCCTAGCAAGACAGAAAACTTTTAGATAATAACAACTCTTCTGTAGCCCAACAACACAGAAAGCACTGTGGCACCACTCCACCCAGGCCAGCAAAAGCCGAGTGGGGAGATGACTTCTACCCTCTCCAGGCTGTACTGGGGCACCTAATCCTCCCCCCACAACCCCTACACTGCTGGGGCAGAGTCAGAGAAGGACAATTAGGAAGCTAGGAGTTTCATCCCTGCTGGGTGGAAACACCCCGCCACGGCCAACGGCCACAGTGTCCCCGGAGGCCACATTGGGGGCAGTAATGAGGTATTCCTACCCCTTCCAGCTGGGAAGGTATCAGTGGAGTCCCACAGGAGAGCTGGAAGCCCTCCCCTCTCATGACTTTCCCATTACTTCCTCCTGCCTCGACCTCATCACGCTCCTAATTGCAGAGTTATTGCTACGGAGCTCTCCAGAGCTCCCCGGGCTGGGTGCAACCCTGGGGATGAAGCAGCGGCTTCACGAGCTGCTCTTTGCTGAGCAGAAGGATGGGAGGACACTTTAGGAACCCCAACTTTATTCCCGGTGCCATTACAGCAGCACTACACAGCAGGTGCTTAAGAAACTCACCGAAGATTAAGTCAATCAGCCGGAGAGTGGGTGTGACAGCTTTTGATACAAGCCTGGAGCACCTTGTAGTGCCAGAAGGTTTGGAAGTTGCTTGGAAAAGGATGGAGGTATGTCACAGGGACACAGTGGGGTGGGGGGACCTGAAGGAGATGCCAACATTGAAATGACAGAGATCTTAGAATTATTTGAAAAATATTTTAAATCAGCTAACATAAAAAGGCTTTACTGAGCAATAGTGAACACACCCAAAACAAGCAACAACAACAACAAAGTCTCAGTAAAGGAAGAGAATATACAAAGAAGAACCAAATGGGAATTTCAGAACTGAAAAACAGAATAACTGAAATTTAAAAACTCAGTCGATGGGCTTCCCTGGTGGCGCAGTGGTTGAGAGTCCGCCTGCCGATGCAGGGGACACGGGTTCATGCCCCGGTCCGGGAAGATCCCACGTGCCGCGGAGCGGCTGGGCCCGTGAGCCGTGGTCGCTGAGCCTGCGCGTCCGGAGCCTGTGCTTCGCAACGGGAGAGGCCACAATGGTGAGAGGCCCGCGTACCGCAAAAAAAAAACAAAAACAAAAACAAAAACACCTCAGTCTATGGGCTCAACATCAGAATGGAGAGGAAGAGGACTTCCCTGGTGGCGCAGTGGTTCAGAGTCTGCCTGCCAATGCGGGGGACACGGGTTTGAGCCCTGGTCTGGGAAGATCCCACGTGCCGCGGAGTAACTAGGCCCGTGAGCCACAACTACTGAGCCTGCGCGTCTGGAGCCTGTGCTCCCAACAGGAGAGGCCGCGATAGTGAAAATCCCGCGCACCGCGATGAAGAGGGGCCCCCACTTGCCGCAACCAGAGAAAGCCCTCGCACAGAAATGAAGACCCAACACAGCCAAAAATAAATAAATAAAATAAGTAAATAAATAAAAAGAATCTGCCTGCCAATGCAGGAGACACAGGTTCGTGCCCTGGTCCAGGAAGATCCCACATGCCGCGGAGCAACTAAGCCCGTGCTCCACAAGAACTGAGCCTGCGCTCTAGAGCCCGTGAGCTACAACTATTGAGCCCGTGTGCCACAACTACTGAAGCCTGTGCACCTAGAGCCTGTGCTTCACAACAAAAGAAGCCACTGCAATGAGAAACCCGCACATCACAACGAAGAGTAGTCCCTGCTCGCCACAACTAGAGAAAGCCCTCACGCAGCAATGGAGACCCAACGCAGCCAAAAATAAAATAAATAAAATTAAAAAAAAAAAGAATGGGGAGGAAGAGAGAACAATAGAAATTATCCATTCTGAACAACAGAGAGGAAATAGACTGAGAAAAAAATTACAGAGCCTCAGGACCCGGTGAGATTCTAACAAAAGATCTAACACTCATGACACTGGAGTCTTGGGGGGAAAGCAGAGAGAAGGCAGAGCTAAGAAAGCACCCAGAGGAAAAAGAATGGCTGATAACTGCCCAAATCTGGAAAAAGACTCAAGCCTACCTAGAGATTCAAGAAGCTGAGTGAACCACAAATAGATTCAACTTAAGGAAATCCACACCAAGACACATCATAGTCAAACTACCAAATATTAAAGACAAAGAAAAAAACATTAAGAGCAGCAGGAAAGAGACAACGCTGATTTAAAAATATTGAAAGGAAGGGGCTTCCCTGGTGGCGCAGTGGTTGAGAGTCCGCCTGCTGATGCAAGGGACACGGGTTCATGTGCCAGTCCGGGAGGATCCCACATGCCGCGGAGCGGCTGGGCCCCTGAGCCATGGCCGCTGAGCCTGCGCGTCTGGAGCCTGTGCTCCACAACAGGAGAGGCTGCAACAGTGAACGGCCCGCGTACCGCAAAAAAAAAAAAAAGAAAAAAAAAGGAAACTGAATGACAGCAGATTTCTCATGTGAAAGTATGGAGGTCAGAAGGGAGTGGAACAACATTTTTAAAGTGAAAGAAAAGAACTGTCAATCCAGCGAAAAAGATCCTTCGAGAAGGATAAAGACATCTCATGTGAACGGTAACGAAAAGAATTTATGGCCAGCAGATGTGCTTTAAGAGAAGTTCTCAGGTAGGAGGGAAATGAAGCAAGAAGGAAATTTGGAATGTCAAAAATGAAAAGAGAGCAACAGGAATTGTAAGTATCTAGGAAAATAGACTCTTTTTCGGTTGAAGGAAAAAGCATCACATTGTCTAGTGGGAATTTTCAAGTATTTAGATCTAATACATATGGCAACTGCAACACAATGGCAAGCGGGTAGAGGGATCAACATGCTGGTGAGGTTTCCACATTCTACTTGAAATGGTAAAGTAGGAAATAAATTTAGAAACATACCTATTTTAACCCCCAGAGAATCCACTAAAAACTATACACACAAAACATATACGCAGAAAATCCACTTGATAATTTAAAATGGAACACTAAAAAGTATTCAAATAAGTTTTTAAAAAGCATGGAAAGAGAAAACAGAGGAAGAAAAAAAAGAAGACAAATAGATAATAAATAATGAAATGGTAGCCAAACCCAAACATATCAATAATTACATTAAATGTAAATGGTTTTTCTACAGTCAGCAAGAATACATCGTACACTCAAAAATCTGTTAGGAGGGTAGATATCATGTTAAGTGGGCTTTACACAATAAAATGAAAAAAAATGGCCTAAACACACCAAAAAAAGAAAAAAAAAGATAAATTGTCAAAATGGATTAAAATCCATGACCCAACCACAGGCTGTCTATGAGAGACTTACTTCAGATACGATATAGGCGGGTTAAGAGACAAAGGATAGAAAAGTATATACTAGGCAAACACTAATCAAGGAGGCTGGAGTGGCTAAATTAATACCAGACAAAGTAGACTTCAGAGCAATGAAAATGACTAGGGATAAAGAGGAACTTTACATAATGATTTAAGTGCCAATTCACAAAGAAGACATAACAATCCTAAAGGTCTATACACCTAACAACAAAGCTTTAAAGTGTTTGTTGCAAAATAATAATAAAACTGAAAGAAAAAATGGACAAAATTCTGATTATAGTTGTAGACGTCAACATTCCTCTCTCAGTAATTGATAGAAAAAAATTGACGAGAAATAAAGGAAATAAAAAACTGAAAAATACCTCAAACTGACCTGACCCAATTGGCATTTATAGAACATTTCACTCAACAACAGTTGAATGCACATTTTTCTAAAGTGTCTTTTGAACACTTTCAATATATATTATAACCTGGGTCATTAAACCAAACCCTGAAACAGTTTTTTTCTTCTTTTTTTCTTTTTTTTTTTTTTTTTGCGGTACACGGGCCTCTCACTGTTGTGGCCTCTCCCGTTGCGGAGCACAGGCTCCGGACGTGCAGGCTCAGCGGCCATGGCTCATGGGCCCAGCCGCTCCGCGGCATGTGGGACCTTCCCGGACCGGGGCATGAACCCGCGTCCCCTGCATAGGCAGGTGGACTCTCAACCACTGTGCCACCAGGGAAGCCCCCTGAAACAGTTTTAAACTGTTAACTTGAAATTATACAAAGTATGTTCTCTAACTATAGCTGAATTAAATTAGAAATATCTAATTCACATACATAAGAAAATTCCCAAATAAGAAATTAAACAACACACTTCTAAATAACCTATGAGTCAAAGAGGAAGTCTCGAGGGAATTCAGAACATAGTTTAGATGTAATGAAGATGAAAACATATCAAAATTTATGGAATGCAGCTAAAGCATAGCTTGGAGGCAGGAACTCCAGAGCATTAAGTGCTTATATTAGAACAGAAGAATGGTCTCAGATAAATAAGATAAGCGCCCTCCTTAAGCTAGGAAAGGAAAAGTAAGATAGAGCCAAAGTAAGCAGAAGGAAAGAAATAACAAAAACAAGAGCAGAAATCAATAAGATTGAAAACAAAAGCAATAGAGAAAATCAATGAGACTAAGAGCTGGCTCTTTGAAAAGTCCAGTAAAATTAGTAAAACTATAGCTAGACTGACAAAAAAAGAGAGAAAACACAATTTACCAATATCAGGAATTAAAGAGAAGATATCATTACAGACACCCACACACACACACACACACACACATTACGGGGATGATAAAACAATACCACGAGCGGCAGTCTGTACATAAAGTCATCAACTTCAATGAAATGAATGAATTCCTTGAAAAGCACAATCTTACCCAAACTCACCCAAGAAGAAATGGATAACACGAACGGTCTCGTATCTAGCGAATAAATAGAATTTTCAGTTTAAAATTTTATGAAAAAGAAAATAATCTAGGCCCGGACAGTTTCACTAGAAATTCCACTCAAATTTAAAGAAGAAATAACACCAATTCTACATAATCTCTCCCAGAAAATAGAAGAGGAGGAAAGTCTAGCCCCTATTATGAGGTCAGCATTAATCTGATACAAAACCTGACAAAGGCAATTCAAGAAAAGAAAACAACAGACATATATGCCTCACGAACATATGTGCAAAACCCCTAATATAATAGTAGCAAGTCAACTCCAGAAATAAATAAAAAGAATAACACTTCATCACCAAGTGAGGCTTATCCTAGGAATGCAAGGCTGGTTTAACATTTGAAAGTCAGCGAATGTAATCCAGCATGTTAACAGACTAAAGAAGAAAAATCACATGATCACACCAATTGATGCAGAAAACGTTTTTGACACAAATCCAATATCAATCCGTGATAAAACCCTTGAAAACTAGGAATAGAAAGGAATTTTCTTAACCTTAAGGGCAGCTACAAAAACCTATAGTCAATTTCATACTGAATGGTCAGAGACTGGATGCTATCCAGTAAGATCAGGAATCAGGCAAGGGAGTCCACTCTCAGTTTCCAGCACTGAGAAGTTTCTTGCAATAAGGCAAAAAAAGGGGGGGGCATCTTTTCAAAGAACAAACTTTTTTTTTTTTTTTTGCGGTACATGGGCCTCTCTCTGCCGTGGCCTCTCCTGTTGCGGAGCACAGGCTCCGGACGCGCAGGCTCAGCGGCCATGGCTCACGGGCCCAGCCACTCTGTGGTATGCGGGATCCCCCCGGACCGGGGCATGAACCCGTGTCCCCTGCATTGGCAGGTGGACTCTCAACCACTGCGCCACCAGGGAAGCCCCAGAACAAACTTTTGATTTCATTGATTTTCTTTATTGTTTTTTCTATTCTCTATTTTATTTATTTTCTTTCTTCTGCTAGCTTTGGGTTTAGTTTGCTCTTCTTTTTCTAGTTCCTTAAGGTGTAAATTTAGAGTGTTGATTTGAAGTCTTTCTTTTTTTAAATGTAAGTCTTTACGGAGATAATTTTTTTTCTTAGTGCTGCATTCACTGCGTCCATTAAGTTTGGCATGCTGTGTTTTTGTTTCCATTTGTCTCAAGATATATTCCAACTTACCTTGTGATTTCTTCTTTGATCAACTGGTTGTTAAATAGAGTGTTATTTAAATTCCACACACTTAAAAATCTTCCTTCCTTCTGCTATTGATTTTTAGTTTCATTCCATTGCGTTGGGAAAAGACACTGTACATTTCAATCTTTATAATCTTTTAAAGCTTGTTTTGTAGCCTTACATATGGTCTATCTTGGAGAATATTCCATAAGCACTTGAGAAAATGTGTATTCTGCAGTTGTTGAATGGAGTGTTCTGTATATGTCTGTTAGGTTCAATTGGTTTCTACTTTGCTTTATATATTTTAGACCACTGATGTTTGGTGCACATACGTTTATAATTGTTACATCTTCTTGGTGAATCAATTCTTCTATCAGTGAGTATGTCATTCTTTGTCTCTTTTAATAGTTTTTAAAAGGTTTTAAAGCCTATTTTGTCTGATACTAGTGTAGCCACCCTTGGTCTCTTTTGGTTGCTATTTACATGGATAATATTTTTCCATCCTTTCACTTTTTTTTTTTTTTTTTTTGTGGCTGTGCCACAGGCATGAGGGATCTTAGTTCCCCAACCGGGGATTGAACCGGGGCCCCCTGAAGTGGAAGCACAGAGCCCTAACAACTGGACCACCAGGGAATTCCCCATCCTTTCACTTTCAACCTATCTGTGTACTTAGATCTAAAGTAAATTTCTTTTGCTTGATTTTTGGCAAAAGTCCAGAGACATTTCAGTAGGGAGAGGATAGTCTTTTCAACAAATGGTGTTGGAAGAATTGTACATTTATTGCATTAAAATATACCTATACCTCACACCTAATACAAAATTTAACTCAATCTGGATCATAGATCTACATGTAAAATGTAAAATTATAACTCTTTTAGAAGAAAGACCATGGACTAGGCAGAGTTGTTGCATACGACATGACAAAAACAATTCATAAGAGAAAAAAATTGGTAAATTGAACTTCATCAAAGTTTTTTTAAAAACCCTTTATTTTGTGAACGACACTGCTAAGAGAATGACGGTAAGTACAGACTGGGAGAAAATGTTTGTTAATTACATATCCTGCAAAGGAATGTATCTATAATATAGAAATAACTCTCATTACTGAAAAATAAGAAAACAAACAACCCAAATTTACAAATGAGCAAAATAGGGAATTCCCCAGCAGTCCAGTGGTCAGGGCTCTGCGCTTCCACTGCAGGGGGCACAGGTCCAATCCCTGTTTGGGGAACTAAGATCCCGCAAGCCCATGGTGTGGCCAATAAAAATTTTAATTAGCAAAATATTTAAACAGAATAAATACTTCACCAAAGAAGATATGGAGGTGAAAATATGCACAACAATAGCCCAAAGATAGAAACAAACCAACTGTCTGTCAATAGATGAATGGATTAAAAAATGTGGTCTAGACATGGAATGGAATCTATTCATCCATAAAAGGGAATGGAGTACTGACACATGCTACTGTGGATGAACCTTGAAGACATTATGCTACTAATCCAGACTAGAAGGGAAAAAGAATTCATGATTCCACTGGTCTGAAGTACCTAAACGGGCAAATTCAGAGAGACAAAAAGTAGAATAGAGATTCTCAGCGGCTGGGATGGAGGAGGTGGGAATAGGAGGTTTATATTTGGTAGGTACAGAGTTTATGCTTAGGACGTTTAGGACGATGAAAAAGTTCTGGAAATGGATAGTGGTGATAGTTGCAACAACGTGCGGGAGGTACTTAATGCCACTGAATTATACAGTTGACCCACGAACAACATGGGTTTGGACCGCGTGGCTCCACTTATCTGTGGGTGGATCCACAGTCAGCTGAATCCACAGGTGCAGAACTACAGATACAAAGGAACTGTGTGTACGGAGGAGCCATGTCCAAGGAGGGCTGATTAAAAGTTCCAGGTGGATTTTCAGCGACATGGATGGTTGGCACCCTTAACCCCCGAGTCGTTCAAGGGTCAACTGTATTCTTTGGTAAATTTTAGGTTCTGCGTATTTTATCGCAATAAAAACTGTTGGCAAAAAGCCCGCAGTGAGAATTCACTGCACATCTATTAGAACGGGGAAAAACCTGATCATACCGAGTGCTGGTGAGGCCGCTGAACAACGAGAGCTCTTACACACTGCTGGTGGGAAAGCAAAACGGTCCAGTCACTCTGGAAAACAGCTTTGCAGTTTCTTAAAAGTTAAACACGTACTTACCCAAAAGATCCAGCAATCCCACCCCTGTGTATTGACTCAAAAGAAATGAAAATTTGTGTTCACGCTAAAACCTCTTCATGGGGCTTCCCTGGTGGCGCAGTGGTTAAGAATCCGCCTGCCAATGCAGGGGACCCGGGTTCAAGCCCTGGTCCGGGAAGATCCCACATGCCGCGGAGCAACTAAGCCCGTGTGCCACAACTACTGAGCCTGCGCTCTAGAGCCCTCGGGCCACAACTACTGAGCCCGCGCGACACAACTACCGAAGCCCGCGTGCCTAGAGCCCGTGCTCCGCAACGAGAAGCCACCGCAATGAGAAGTCCACGCGCCGCAACAAAGAGTAGCCCCCGCTCGCCGCAACTAGAGAAAGCCCACGCACAGCAGCAAAGACCCAACGCAGCCAAAAATAAATAAACAAAACAAAAAAACCTCTGCATGAATGCTTATAGCAGCTCTATTCATGATCACCCCAAGCTCGAAACAACCTACTTGCCCTTCAGTGAGTAAATGGTTAAACAAACAGCAGTCCATCCATGCAATGGAATATTTCTCAGCAATGAAAAAGAACAGACTTGATACAGCAACAGCGTGGATGGCTCCCAGAGGCAGTACGCCGGGTGAAAGAAGCCAGTGTCAAAGGTTACCTACTGTCTAATTCCGTTTGTATGTCATCCTGGAAAAGACAGGACTGTAGGATGTAGGACACATCTGTGATGGCCAGGGGTTAGGGATGGGGGGGATTTGACTGCAAAGGGCAGCAGGAGGAATTTGAGCGTTTGGTATTCGACAGTCCTGATTATGGCGGTGGTGGCACAAATGTACATGTGTGTGCAACTCATGGAACTGGAGAGCACCCCTCCCATTTCAATTTTACAATATATCAATTTAAAAAGCAGTAAAAGACTTGTAAACAGCTGGACCTTCAGAGTGCCCACTGGGGTCTAGACCCTGCACCGCATTCCACGTTATTACGTGAGAACCCTTCACACACCCCACCAGTTGGGCTTAGCGTTCCCATTTTACAGATGAGGAAACTGAGGTGTAGGGAGCGGCCTGGGTGTGTCTGACTGCAGAACTCACGCTGGTAGCGACCAGGCAGTTGAGAGCCTTGTAAAAGTCAAGTCCGTGTTCAGGCTGTGGGGGCAGCAGGCCTGCTTCATGGAGCCTTCAAGGAGACTGAGAAGAGGCCCATGGCTTCCTCGGGGATAAACCAGGACTCTGGCACTGGACAGACCACCCAATGGGAGGGGGACAGAGGCCGAGAGCCAAAGCGGATCACCCGGGCCGGCTGGCTGGGCGAGCACCACAGGATGGCTGGAGATGTCTGGACACCATGCCAGGCAGGCCGAGGCAGCTGTGGTCACACCACGGCCGCTTCGAAGCTTCCGTCGGCCAGCACAGGCCCTGCCAAAGGAGCAGCCCTGGGCCAGGACACTCCCCACCCCTGAAAGCATAGCTGAAGAGGGGGTACTGGCCAAAAGTGGCCTCCCCCAGGCTTGCCATTGGGAACGGGATCAGGAGAGACTGAGGCCCTTAGAAGGAAGAGCTGAGGCTGAATGGGGTCGGGGTTGGGGGAGAGGGCCGCGGGGGGTGGGGGTGGGGCAGCGTCAGAGGGAGCAGAGGCTGGGGAAGCAGGGGGGACGGCAGGCCTGACCGAGGTCTCAGCCACAGGGACAGATGGCGGGGGCAGACTCGTCCGAGGAACGGGTACGTCGGGGCTGGCCCCAGAACAGTGTTCCTCCGAGCGTGGCCAGGATGCTGCAGGGGGCCAGCTGGAGCTGCAGTCACCTGGGCTCCCACCAGGCACAGGGGGGGGTCCCAAGTCTGAGAGGCTCTAGGCCCAGTGAGGCGCCCAGAAGCCAAGGTCCCCTGCAGCCTCGCTACCTGTGGCAGCTCTCAGAGGGGCTTCCCCTGCTGCCCTCCCTTGCACCCACCAGAGGTAGCCTGGGGCACTGGGGGGGGGGTGTGCTCTGCACTCAGGGCCCCGAGCGCAGCAGACAGCAACCCTAGCCCTCCTAAGACTGAAACCCAGCCACGTTGGCCTCCTTGCCTCGGACTCACTGCAGGCTGCGCCATCCAGGCCCAGGCCCACCTCCCTCTCCCAGCATTTCCTAACGAGGGTCGGGCTCCCTGCGCAGCTAGGAGCTGGGCCGAACGCCTTGGGCTCACAAGGGCTTTGCTCTGGCAGCAGCCCTACAAGGCAAGTCCGCCCTCACATCACCCGCATTTTCAGGGGAGGAGGCAGAACCCATGGAATGAGTGTCCAGGCCACTCTGGGTGACCCAGCCAGTCTCTGGGTGCCACGGTCTAAGCCCAGAGCCCAGAGCCTCATCCCCGTTCCTACTGCTGTCCCAGGAGGGTTGGTTTCTTCCATCCTTGTGTCTTCCGGACCCTCTGCAAACTCGGGGCAAATCCCCGGGTGTGGGGAGCTGCAGGCTCGCCGCCCTGCCAGGCCTCATCCTCGAGCTGAGCTTTTCCCGTCCCCCGGTCTACGTCCTGAAGCCCCGCTGTCCGCAGCTTGCTGGCTGGGCCCTGCCTGCTCCAGCCTCACGCCTTCACTCCTCCACCCCGCTGGCCTTTATGTGGCCTGTTCTCCCCTCCCCGACCGCCCTCCCCCACCGGCCTGCACCCTGATTGTGGGCCAGCCCCTGTGCTTTGGGTGCCTCTGGTCAAACACCATCTGGGAAGGCCTCCTAGACTTTCCACCAACCCGCTAGAAGCCTATTCTAGAACCTGGCACCACGTTCTGGGACCACTGGCTTGTGGGTCTGGCTCCCTTTAGACAGAGAGCTCCCCTGGGCAGGGGCCCTGTGGGCCCAGCTTCACATCCACGGCCCCTGGCAGCAAGGGGTACGCGGGCCCATTCTGGGGGTGCTGGTGGGTGGGTGAGAGGGGGCCGGGGAATGGGCTGGATGGAGGGAGAAATGTTTGCAATGGCCTACCTAAATCATGTCATTCTCCTACTGTGGAAATGAAGGAAAACCGAGACCCATTATTATTCCCTTTAATCACAACGAACATCCGATTGGAAGAATCTCGGGGCGGGGCATAAAAGGAAAACTGAAGGGTGCCCCCTCCCATCCTTCCTAGTCCCCTCCCCCGGGCACCTATGACAGGGATGAACCCTCCAGAGACTGTGCCCGCAGATTCTCACTTTCTCCCTACACACAGCTTTATTTTACAATTGTATTGTCCTCTGCACAGCCTCTTTCTCCATGTGCCACGGCGGCTGTCCCTCCACTCACAACGCCCCCAGCTACCTCATTCTTCGGGAGGCTGCAGAATGTTCCAGTATCCAATGTACCATGATGGATTCACCTCTTCCCCTAGGGATGGACATTTACGTTGTCTCCAATTATTTCGTCCTTATAAATAATGTTGCTGTGGGACCTCCCTGGTGGTCCAGTGGTTAGGACACCGTGCTTGCACTGCCGGGGCCCGGGTTTGCTCCCTGGTCGGGGAACTAAGATCCCGCAGGCCTTGTGGAGCGCCCAAAAAAAAAAAAAAAAAAAAAAAAAAATTGTCGCCGTGAACTTCCTTGGGCAGCCTGCAACCTTCTGCAGCTGTGTCCGAGGGAAAGATTCCCCGAAGGGAACGGCGGCAGGGTCTGTGTGTTCTAAATGGCACTGAGGTCCATCTTTCATTTGGGTTTTAGGGACTACTGTTTCTGTTATTTAAATGGCATTCCTACCTTTGTAGTCCCTCCTCTTTGGTCCCCGGACAGCGTTAACATGAATTGATGTCTGGGATTAGAGCTATAGCCAGAACACCCACGCCCCACTTCCTCTGCCCCAGACTGCGCCAGTCGGCCCCAATTTCGAGTTTGCTCCAACTTCCCAAAGCGGGCCCACAGTGGGGAACGCCTGTCCCATTTGCTGGGAGCTGGAAGCTGGGTGGAGTGGGGTGCCCCTCCCTGCCGCCAGTTCCATCCCCCAAGGTCAGGCTCACACAGGAAGACAGCTGCGAGGAAGCCCTGGCTGCTGGCCAGCCTTGGAGAAGCCTTGTCCAGGGTGCCTGCAAATGCGAGGCCCTGAGCTGTTTGCAGGGGGATTTAAAGGCCCCGAGGATGATGGAGGCAAGTGGGGACGCAGATGCTGGGGGCACCGAGGCTCCTCGGGGGGAACCGGGGCTGGAGGGAGCGTGCCGGCAGCTGCAGCCGGAGCGCCTGGGCACAGACTTCGGCCCCTGGCGTTTCCCCTGTGTCAGCTTTTCTATTTTAGGCTGGTTGCTCCTCGTCAGGGAATTCTCAGCGAGCCGTGGGAAACCCAGAAAGGCGGGCGATGGGTCTGCGCGGCTCCCGCGCGCCCTTCCGCGGCCCTGGGGTGCCCTCCAGCACCCGGGCGAGGGGCGCACCCGGGTTGGCAGGCTCGCTCGCCCACACGAAGGTCACCCTTTCCCTGGCCTCACCCTTTCCCTGGGTTACGTGTCCCGTCGAGAATGTTCCCAACTTGCGACCCAGTCGGGCTCCTGGATCTTATCCCACAGAAACAATTTGCAGACGTGAAACCCTGGCAACGGCCCAAGCGCGCAGCCCGGGGCTCACCGCGGCCGTGGGAAGGGGGTGGAGAGCGCTGAGCGGGGTGACGTGGGAAAAGCCCGCGACAGGCGCTGAGCAGGAAGGGTGACTGCAGGACGGCTGTGATTACAGTTACGTGGAAACCGTATCTGCGCACGGAAAACGGCGGGCGGCTGGTGGCACGCGCGGGAGACTCAAGGCCGAGGGTGGGGTCAAGCCCCAGCTCTGCCATTCGCTGTGGCCTTGGGACCCTCTGCGCCTCCATTTTCCTTCTCTGTGAACCTCAGAATAGCTTACCACCACGTTTGGGGTTTAAGGGGACCGTGTTTATAATCCTCAGGCCAGGAGGACTCAGAAAGGCACACATTAGGGGCTCAGGAAGGGCAGCTGCCGTGGGTTTTATAACAGGGACAAATGGAAATAGTTTGACAGGACCGGGGAAACACCTGTGGGAGACCAGCAGCCAACTTCACGTCGCTTAAAAAGGGCCCCCATAAGCCACTGCTGCACAAGCCACACCGGTCCCCCCTCCCCCCACCCCCGCCAACCCGAAAAAAACCTCTAAAGCCTTTGAAAACTATCGCCTGGCTTTTTGGGGGTCTCTGATTCCCACCTTGCCTGTCACAGGAGCTGTTTCTTTTCTCGCTGCTGGGACCCTCTCTAACCAGGGGGAGTTCACCCAGGCCGAGGCGGGGAGGGGCATTTGCAGACCATTTGCAGACCGGAACAGGTGGGGCCTGGCTTTGGAAGTGGGAGCCGCGTTCCGCGGATTCCTGCCGGGCGCTCCGCCCAGCCTGGCTGCGGGCCAGGCCGGTGCCCGCAGCGCCCAGCTCCACCTGGAGAGGGCCCACCCGGAGGCATCGAGGCCTGGAGCCAGCAGGAGGCTCGAGGCTGAGAGGTTTCGTGGTGGGGACTTTCCAACAAGTGAGGGTAGGTTTAAATCCAACTGCAAGTGAAATCGAACATTCCAGGATTCATTCATCTGGAGGGTCTATCCCCTACTGTGTCCCCTCCCAGCAGGCATCTCAGCCCAGAAGGGCCACCCCTGCTCCTATGAGCCCACAGGAGTGAAGGAAGTGGGGAGGTGGCTTCAGGTGACTGTCCCCGCTTCCTTGAGACAGAGGGGCTGCCGGGGATGAGAGCTGTCAGTTCTGAAACAGGACAGTGCCAGGCAAACTGGATGGTCAGTCTCCCTGGGGAGAGCAACCTACAGGGCTGACCTCCGGGAGGGTGGCACCAGGAGGGGAGGCCATGCAGGGGTGCTTCCTAGCCAGTGGGAGGGGGAAGGGAGACAAGGAAAGATACGTGGGGCTGGGGGCTACACTGGGCAAAGGCCATGGAAGGAGGGAAGCTGACACCAGGAGAAATCTTGTCAATGTCAGAAGCTGGTATTCTTGCTGTCTAATCTGCTCTTTCTGTACCCAGGAAGGTGAGGCCAGGGGAGGAAGAGAAGGATGGTGGCACAGTTAGGACTAGAAGTGGCTTTCTGGGCACCAGGATTGAGAGCTGCGGGCCGCTGGGCCCCAGGGGTCGAGGGGCAACTGCCTGTCCTGATGGACTGGTGGGAGGTGTGGGGAAAGGGAGGGCAGAGATCAGGGAGGGAAAAGGGGGACAGAGTCTCGCAAACCAGCCGCCCTGGCGTAGTTACCAGGGGAAAAGGAGTTTTAACACAAAACCCCACTGACCTTGGCTGGCAGGAGCCTTGGGGTCTCCGGGCAGCGTCAGCAGCTCCCTGGAATGTGGCCCAGCAGAGGTGGCCCGTCCAGTCAGGAAATCTGGTGGGCAGTGCCTGCAAGCCCTGGGTCCTGGGCGTCTTCCACGACCCTCCCTTATCAACTGCCATGGAATCCAGAGCTCTGGGCCTGGCCAGTAAAGGGCCAGTTTGCCCACCCAGCGTCCTGCCCACTGTGGGGAGCATCACAGCCTTCCTGCCACGTCTGCCGCGTCATCTGTTCCTCTGTCACCTCCTGGCAAGCCCCGATCGAGTGCTGTCCCTGATGAAATATTTATCACTAGGTGACAAAATATGGCTTTTCAAAAGCTTCAAGTCCTATAAGAAGGCGATGTTCTCCATTTCAGCTCCGCCACTTCCGCAGACCCTTGCTGACGGCTCCCGTTGACATAGGTTGCTCCTTTGCTATTCATCCATCCATCCATCCACCCAACCATCCACCATGCAGGCATCTATCCATCCACCTGTCCATGTATCCATCCACCCACCATCCATCCATCCACCCGTCCATCCGATAAGCACCGCTGGGTGTGTACTGTGTAGTATGGTGGTTGCCAGTGCAGCCTCTGCCTTGCCAGCCCCGAATTCCATGGCTGCGCCTACTGCCTATGGGTCCTTGAGAAGCTTCTCAACGTCTCTTATTCTCAACCTCAGTTTCCTCACTGTGAAAAGGAATAAAGGCACTTACTTCACAGGCTTGCTGTGAAGGCGCAGGTGCGGGCAGGTAACACATGTAACGAACTTACGAAAGAAGAAAGCGCGCAGGTGCGCAGAGTGCTGTGATGAGGACCCCGACGCAGCTCAGCCAGGAGACGCTGAACAAGGAATTATGATGAAAGAAGAGTGCTTCTGCTGAGGAGGAGCTGGGAGCCGTGAAAATGTAGCCAGGAAGACTCACCAGGTTGGGGGCTCGGGGGAGGAAGCCCAAGTGGATGGACGTTGGCTGTCGGTGGGAAGGGTGCCCTGAGAGCAGGAGAGCCTGGTGGAGGGAGCTGGGTGAGTCGGGAGGGTGCCCAGACGTGCTCCGGTTGTCTGGTTGATGGGACAGCCTGGAGATGTGTTGTATTTATAGAAATCGTTCACGGAAACGGGTTCCTTTGCCAATTAGCTGCCGCTGGCCAAAGCACAGTGATAAATGTTCTAAAAAACACATCTCCAAAATGTTTTCTCCTTCTCTAGTTTTTATTCTCCCTTCCATTTCCACTTGCGATTTTTCTGAGCCTGACCGCATTTGGGGAGGGTTATAAAAGGATTTAAAACTTAAGACAATGAACAAATCACCTGCTTTTGTTAAACTGCTTTACTTGCTATGTTATTTGGTTTCAGGATTTTAGCTATGACCGCAAAAACACTCAACAGATTTAGAAGATTTTCTCATTTTAACCGGAAGGCTGTATCTCCTGGGGGCGGGGGGGAAGGCAAGACCGATTTACCTGGGAGCCTGGTTTGAGTCGAGTTCCAGGGTCAGGAAGTACTTCTGATTTGGGGCTGGGATCCGGGGTGCACAGTCTGGGGGTGGCATTAGGCTACAGGGGGAGGCCAGTCTGGTAAACCCCGTCAGCAGAGACTGGGTTTGGACCCGAGGGCAATGGGAAGCCGGCTCTGAGTCGTAAACTGGGGAGTGACAGATCAGACCTGGGGTTTTATAAGTTCTTCTGACAGTGCTTCGGAGAGGTTTGGAAGAGGCCAGCTGGGAGGTGGGACTGGGGTAGGGACGGAGGGAGGGAAGAGAATGGCTATAAGAGCTGTCTGAGAGGTGAGGGAGGGGTCTACGTAATGGGCTTTGTTTCCAGCCCAGGCAGCCTGGTGGATGCAGATACCCTTTTTCATCCGGAGCTGATTTTGTTACCTTTTGTAGTCAAGGCCTCATGCTCCAGGGCACCTGGCCTAAGATGACTAGGGCTGCAGGGCACAGAGATCCACATCCGGCCAGGTGGGGCCAAACTGGGAGTTTGCTTCCTTACACCACCACCACCGTCCCCCCCCCCCCCCCCCCCCCCCCCCCCCCCCCCCCCCGCCTCCACCGCATCCTTCTTGGGAGGGGCACTCCAGCCGGCTTGTCAATCGTGGCTCCTGTATCTATGACAACCACACAACTCATTTTCCCTGGTCATTTCCATTTAAGATGCTCTGGCCTTTTGTTTGCACGGGTTCCTGTGTCATATCTGGTGTTCCCATTTTTAGTTGGGAAATAAGAGACTGCATGTTGTTCTACCCACGGGCCTGAATGGGGCTGCGGAGAACATCCACGACTCTAAGACCTATGTGGGTAGCAGAAGTAGGGCAGTGGGGTGAGAATGCGCAGGCTTTGGGGTCAGAACGCCGGCTCCGGGTTCTCCTTGTGCCCCTGAGCCCTCCTCTCCGGGCCTTCCCTTCCCCACTTGTAACTGGAGGTGGTAATACCTGTCTGGGCCATCACCCTGCAGACAGCAGAGCAGCCCGCACGCAGTGACTGTTCGCACCTCCGCGCTGGGGGCTCAGGAGGGAGCAGGTGCGCCCCGCGGGCTCTCCGCACGGAGGGATCGGGAAGACCCGGATAACCCGGCCGCCGGCCTTGCGGGAGAGCTGGTGGGCGCAGTGCGGGGGACGCAGCTCCCAGAGACCGGGTCCTGAACCTTCTGGAGCTCAGGTTCTTCGTTTTAAACTTGGAAGGTAAGGGCCCCTGTACCTTCCAGGGTGTACGGGGGTGTCCCGAGATTAATGTACGGGGGTGTCCCGAGATTAATGGAGACGCCACGCGGAGACACCGCCGGGGCCGGTCGGACGCTCTGGACGCCGTAGCCGCCGCTCCCCAGCGTGCGCGATGACGGAGGGACGCGACCGCACAGGTGCCCCAGCCCAGGAGAAACGTTAGGGCCCCGCCGCCCCGCGAATCTCGGGGGCAGGGTGCTCTCTCCTCCCTGGGCGCTGCTGCAGGGCGAGCTCAGGATATGGACAATCGAGGGGCACATGAGCATTCCCTCTATGTATCTTCTTCCTACTTCAGTTTTCAGAAAGTGCAGGAGAAGGGCTGGAACCGGCCACCTTTGGGGTTAACGCCTGTAAGCAGGAGGCACGGGCGGCACACTGTCCCTTTAAGGCGTTGAGCCATGCCGAGGCGTTCTGCTCCTCTCCGCTCGCCGTAGCGGCCCTCCGAGAGGCCGGCTTTGTGCGTTTGCCCCGCCCCGGCAGGCCCCGCCCCGCGCGCGCGCGCACGCGCACTGTTGCTCCCCGCACCGCCTAGTTGAGCTCCCGCCCAGGCGGCGGCCGACGCGAAGCCTTGAGCGCCCGCCCCCGTCCCCCAGCCGCCCGGCAGGTAAGTGGGGACCGCCCGGCCGGCAGGCACGCCCCGGGGGTGCGGGACCGGGACAGACGCTAGCTCCCCCCGCGCCGCCCGCCGCCGCACGTGTTCCGGCGGGCCCGGCCCGGCGCCGGTTCAGCCCCGCCGGGCCTCCCGGCGCAGAAGCCCCGCGCCCGCCGCCTCGCCTCCGGGTGCCCCTCCGCTCTGCGCCCCTCCTCCCCGCCGAGCGACCGGGCCCCGGCGGCCCCCTCCCCTGACCCGAACCAGCCCCAAACGGACCCGCACGGACCGCCGAGCCCCGGGGACCCCCGGCTTCTCCCGCCCCCAGCGGTCAGGTGACAAGCCCCCGGACCCGGGACTGCGACTTCCTCCTGCAGCCGGCGTGCGTCCCCCCTTTGCCTCCAGAGAAAGACCTCTGGGCCACCGAGCCATCCAGTGCCTGGATGTGGCGCGCTGTCCGCTCTTCTCTGCTACCGAGGCGCCCTCACCCTAACCAGCTGCTCACCCCCAGCCGGGGACAGCCAGGCCCCGTCTCCCCCCGCGCGAGCCCGGGCCCCCAGGGCTGCGGGGCTGCCGGCATGAAGGGAGAGACCACCACGCTCTTGCTGTGGAGTCTCAGACCCCTTCTAGTCTGGCCCGCGAGAGCCATTTTGGGGGATGTGGAAGATACTCCCTGGTAGCCCTCTCACCCCGTTTCTACCCGCCCAGGTCCGCTGTCGACATTGCCTCTGAGGTTGGCCCGGCCCCGTAGGAGGCGGAGAGGTAAGCCAGAACGCCCGCGTGTCTGAGAATCCAGGTGGGGTGCGGAGAGCCGGGTTCCCTCGCTCTCAGTGGGCCTGGTTACCGCCTGTCTTCTCACACCCAGGGGCCCAGTCTCTGGGGTGGAGCCTAGTAATTTGCATTTTACTCTGAAGCTCTCCGAAGAAGTTCGGACGCTCAGCCTTGGGTGGTGTGGCTCACCTAGATCCCAAGAGGGAGCAGGTAGCAAGTGATCTGCAGGCCGGCTGCAAACGTTGAGTCGAGAAGTTGTGTTTCTAAAAGTTTGCTGAATTTTTGTGTTGGTTTTTTGTGTGTTAATGTTTTGCTGGCCGAAGTGTTGGGCAGGGGTTGAGCTGGGAGGGGCTGGGCACCTTTTCTGTAAGACCACCTATTGTATGTATTCCCAGCTCCTCACCTGAGGGCAGCAAGTTTGCGGGAGTCACACCACACCTCCTGGCGGGTCTTGATTTTTACTTTAGAAGGAGCTGCTCAGGCCTCTGGGCTGCCCTTTCCACCCCAGGTGGAGCCTCTTCAGTTCCCACTGGTGTTTAGGTTGGACGCGCCCTGGGCTTCCCTCCTCTCAGCCCTAGTTGTGGTCTGCCTTTCTCAGATGCTAGGTTCTGTGAAACAGACCATCCAGCTCTTGTCCTTGGCTCCTTTCCCCCCACTTGTCCGGCCCACCCAGGGGAAGGCAGCACCTGGGTTAATTGGCACGGCCTGCTTGCGCTACAGCTAATCACCAGGTAGGCAGCGTTTCTGGAGCGCCAGCTTTGTGCCAGCACTTTGCCCCTGGCAGCTGTATTGACCTGCCCCTCCCCTCCCCCACCCTACTGCTGGGGCTGTGCGTGCTGCCGGATCCGTTCTGTTCCTGGGCCGGGATCCTTGCTGCAGGTAACCAGCTGTGGCCTCACGGGGTGCTCTGCACAGCTGTGTTGCATTGTGATTTCGCTCCCCTCCTCTTGGATGAAGACTTGGGGATGTGTTCTTTTTGATGGCTTCTGTCCCGCCTTGGTGCGACAAGGAGCCCGTGCAAGCTTCCAGTTTTCAGCGCCGAGCTAGAATTTACAAGGTGTGACCGCATTGGATTAACAGTGGTGCCAGCTTCCGGGAGTCGGCTGGCCAGTGATGCTTGCAGGGAAAGGCGCCTTCCCTCGTTTCAGAGTCACCTGGTGTGCTTCTGTGCCACGTGTCCAAGTCGTGGAGTCTACTCCTGTGATAGAGGAAACCAGTCTCTCACCGTGCAGCATTTGAGGGGTTCCCGTTGTCATGCCGAAACCTAATTGAGCTGCAGTCTCTTTCCCTCCTCTGCAGTGAGTTTGCTTGCAGAGTGTCCTTGCGTACTTCAGGTTGCTTCTAGGAAGCCTAGCGCCGGCGACTCCAGCAGGCGGGGCTGGCTCCAGTCTGTGCTTTCCGGGTGTGTCTTGTTGCTTCACCAGGGACGGAGAGCCTCTCGGCTGTTAGTGTTTTGGAAGCAGCCTCGTGTCTGCCGCCTACACGTGCTGACCTTGGAGTCCCCGGGAGGTGTGGACCACTGGGGCCTGCTCTTGTGTTTTCAAACGTGGCTGTTGGCACTTTGCATCACTTGGGATGCATTTAAGGATTTGGATGAGTTTCCAAACTTCTGCACCCTGTAGCTCAGTCTCCTGTAATTTGGCGTGTTTGTTTCCTGACAAGAAGTCTTTGGCTGATTTTTTTTTTTTTTAATGCATCAAGAGCTCTTTGAAGAGAATTACGTTTTGTCTGCCTGGACTGTGCTACATTTCAGACATGCGGTAACAAAATAGGAAGCACCCCTGAAGGTGGGTCTTGGACTCTGATCACAGAAGGGACGAGAGCAGCACAGTACCTGCAAAGGACTAGCGAGGAGTTACGTGCAGAGGACTCTTAGTTTGGAACGGCACCCGCTACAGGGCTCAGTGAGGTGGTCAGATTTTTAAAATCCTTTTTCCTGGAAATTAATTTTTGAAGTGTGGTTTGTCTGTTGGCCTCTGTCCCCCACTGTAGGTTTGGATTAGCAGACAGCCCTTGCCACTGTGCGTCCTCCACTCGGAGCTGTGAACTCTCTACCCGCGTCGCCCTGCCTGGTGGGCTGCAGAGCCATGGCAACCGAGGAGAAGAAGCCCGAGGCCGAGGCTGCCCGAGCACAGCCCACCCCGTCGTCATCGGCCACGCAGAGCAAGGCACGTCCCTGCGGGCTCCTGGGCACGAAGGCTGGGAGATCCTCGGGAATATTTCACGCCCGGAACTGTTTCCCCTCCCCTCCCCACCCCCCACTTAAATATTGCCAGTTTTTACTCCAGACTACATTCCCAGCCAGTCCAGTGCTGACTGTGGGCTGTGTCGGGGATTCCCAACCTGTCACCTGGGGAGGGGGCTTCACCAGCAGTACACATCCTTGGTCTTGATCGTAAGGGTCTGTGTGGGACCTGGGAAACGCCTCTTGTTCAGCACCTCGCCCCTGGCCCGCACAGTTCCCTGCGGAGGGCGGTGTGCAGACCCCTCCTCTAGGCCGCAGGCGGGCGTCTCACCCAGGGCGCGGGCCTTCAGGTGTGCGTTGGGGAGCCTGACCTCGGGTGGTGGGCTGCCGAAGCAGGGCTGGGGCTGCCGGAGGTTCCAGCTGCACTGGCGGGACTGCCTGGAGGGCGGCCTGGGTGACGGGGGCTTCGGGAGAGGCAGGGCTTGTGAGGGGACGCGCGGAGGCCGGGTTTAGGCGGGTGTACCCCGGTGGACGAGGGCTCTGGGAAGCGCCGTCGCGGGGTAGGTGTGAGCGTGAAATTCGGCCTGGGCGCCAGCTCCACACTGGCGATCAGTGGGTTTGGACAGTGGTGGTTACTTTTCGCTGACTAGTACTCTCTCTTGAACAGCCCACACCTGTTAAACCAAACTACGCCCTGAAGTTCACCCTGGCCGGCCACACGAAAGCTGTGTCCTCTGTGAAGTTCAGCCCGAATGGGGAGTGGCTGGCGAGTTCGTGTAGGTGCCCCTGGGGCTTCCCTGCGTGTCCCCTCGATGTGCCCCTGCCGGTTGTGACTCTGAAGGGACGGGCCCGGGCCAGGGGGGAGGCCTGGGGGTGGGTGCCGAGGACCGCGGCTCCCTAGGGGAGGCCTGTGTTGTGGGCAGCCCAGATTTTGGCCCCTGGATGACTGGAGACCTCGGTTGCTTTTCATTCCTTTCTTTCAGCTGCAGATAAACTCATTAAGATTTGGGGAGCATACGATGGGAAATTTGAGAAAACCATCTCTGGTCACAAGCTGGTAGGTCTCAGCCCTGGGCCGAAGTTGCTGCTGGATGTGGGTTGGGGCCCATCTCCGGGCTTGTCAGGTTAAGATTGAACCTCCCTGCCCCCAATTTTTGGGATAGTTACTTGCCTCTTGGGGCTTTTTGTAAATTAGTTAATTAATCTTTGGCTGCATTGGGTTTTCACTGCTGTGAAGGGGCTTTCTCTAGTTGCGGCGAGTGGGGGCTACTCTTCGTTGCGGTGCGCGGGCTTATTGCAGTGGCTCGTCTTGTTGTGGAGCACGGACTCTAGGCACACGGGCTTCAGTAGTTGTGGCGCGCAGGCTCTAGAGCGCAGGCTCAGTAGTTGTGGCTCACGGGCTCAGCTCCTCCGCGGCGTGTGGGATCTTCCTGGACCAGGGCTCGAACCCGTGTCGCCTGCATTGGCAGGCGGATTCTCAGCCAGTGCACCACCAGGGAAGTCCGCCTCTTGTTTTTCAAGCAAATAGTTTTGACTTCCCCAGATGAGTCTCTGCCCAGCTGTGAGGCCTGGCAGAGCCACGGAGAGCAGGCTTCTGGGCCCGGCCTGCGGGTTCAGTCTGTTTGGTCAGCACGAACTAGAGGGAGTGGCTTGCTTAGTTATGTCCAGTTGGACGCTGAGGATTTGACTTTAGCTGGCTAATCCCGTTTTGCCGAGATAGTGACCGTGACTGTGTGTTTCCTCCCCCAGGGAATATCTGATGTGGCGTGGTCCTCAGATTCTAACCTCCTTGTTTCTGCCTCAGATGACAAAACCCTGAAGATATGGGACGTGAGCTCGGTAAGCTGCATGGGCCCCTCCTTGGGAAGCGTGTGCGTTTGGGGAAGGGGCTTGGGGTGGGACTGTGTTTGGGGAGCAGCCGTGCTTGTTGTCAGAGGGGCTTTACAGCTGCGGCGGGTCAGCTGCTGATGGGTTTAGCCTGACGGCTGACATTTGAAGAAACAACCACTGGGAATGACTTAGTCTCACAACACTTCCTCTCAGGGAAAGTGTCTGAAAACCTTGAAGGGACACAGCAATTACGTCTTTTGCTGTAACTTCAACCCCCAGTCCAACCTCATCGTCTCGGGCTCTGTGAGTTTGGGGCCTCCCCAGGGGCGGGGGTGAACCGGGGGCCGTCCTGGGCTGCTCTGAGGGCTCGGGGGCCAGCGAGTCTGTCCCGTCCGAGCCCCCGGAGAACCACTGCCACCTGCCCCTCTTTCTCCAGTTTGACGAAAGCGTGAGGATATGGGACGTGAAGACGGGGAAGTGCCTCAAGACCCTGCCCGCGCACTCGGACCCCGTCTCAGCCGTGAGTGCCCGCCGCCCAGCCAGGTCGCGGCGCTCGCCCGACAGCAGGGCCACGAGTGGAGACTGGGCTCAGGGTTCCGTGCCCGTGGGAGGCGGGGCGGGGAGGCGTCCCTGCCCGGAGGCTTACAGAGCAGGCGGGAGCGCGCGGGCAGCGTGGGTGTTGCGTGGAGCCACCTTTGGGTGGGTGGGCAGAGGGCCCTGGGGGCCGGGTGGCCCAGTCGTGGGTGAGGCGGTGGGAAGGTGGGGCCCCGCGAGCGCACTGCACGCGCGGTCCAAGGCTGCCGCCAGCGCACAGGATGGACAGGCAGGGGTTAAACTACATGCGTGTCGTAAACGGCTCCATTTACAAACGGCCAAGGTATTTCTTTGTCAGCGAAGGGCCCGAAGTGGTTTCTTAGCCAGGTTTGCCTTTTGGGAAGTGGAAGGGGTCACGTATAGACAGCTTGTTCGCTGTTACCGAGGACATGGTCCTCCTCAGGTTCTAGACTTGTGGAGGTGAGTGACTTTAAGTGGCTTCAGCCTTGGAAGGCCTTTGTCCAGCGGGGCCGTGGGCAGAGCCCTGACCCCCTGGGGGACGCGTAACGTGTGCTGGTCGAGGCTGCCTGGCGCAGTGCTGGCCCTGTGTCACGGCCGGTGCCTGCGGCTGCGGGGAAGGCGCCCCTGCCGTCTGGGCCCCGGGCCCTCCTGAGCCTGTGCCGTCGCTCCTCTGTCCTCCGCGCTGGGGGCCCTGTCTGAGCCGAGCTGGCTTCCAGACAGGCCGCAAATGGGCACGTGTGAAGTAACCAGGAGATAGTCGGAGTGAAGGCCATGAGTTGAAAGAGTTCTGTCTGTGTTGCAGTGGTCAGGGATGGGGCTCTGATCGCAAACGATGGTAGGATTTTTAAAGTCTTTGCTTCTTACAAAAGTAACGTGTGCTTACTTTTAAAAAAGGCAAGAGGCAACGTAGCGCGTAGCACATCAGAGCCTCCTGAGCTCCCGTCCTCAGGGGCAACTGCGCACAGCCAGCAGCTGCCGTCTGGGTGTTTTGGTTTTTTAAGTGCGTGTGTTCCAGCCCACCCCCTCTTGTTGGACGGCGGCGGTGCTATGGGACGGCGGCATCCTGCTCCAGCTTGTGCACCGCAGAAAGGTCTCGGACGCCTTCTGGCTCTGTGCCTGCAGGTGCTCGACACGCTCGTCGTCCCCCCGGGGACGCTGGCTTGTGACTTGCACTTTAGGGAGAGAAGTGCAGCGCACGTCTGTTGAACAGCCTTGCACGCTTGTGCCACAGCGTCTGCGGGCAGGTGTCGGGGGAGCACCAGGTCTGCGAGCGGTCAGCCTTTGCGAGGCCAGTCCTGGATCAGAGCCCTCGGGGTGCATGGGCTTCCCGCGGTCTTCCGCCCCCTTGAGTCCAGCTGCTGTCCCCCTGCCTGGACTCCTCCGTGTCAGTGCTTTCCTGAAGTCCCTGCTGTCCCCTTCATCCATCCTACCCCCTCTCCGCAGCTGCTGGCCTGTGCGTTTGCCTCACTTGCCCACTCTCTCCCTCCTCGGCGTGCCTGCAGGTGTCACTTCCAGGGAGCTCAGCGGCTGTCCGTCTGAGTCGAGACTTGGCGTCCCCACTGGGGTCTGTCTGCCCCCCCCCCCTTCCTTCTGGGTAGCACCGACTTTCTGGCCGTCTTGCCCCTCACACCTGCGCGCTGGTCTGCCAGCGTGTGCCGGCGGTGCTGTCTGGACGTGGCTGGGACAGAGCGGAGCGCGGCCCTGGTGGGGCAGGCTTTGGGGCCCCGTGTCGGCTCGTCATCACCCAGCGAAGGGGCTTTGATCAGATCGTAGTTTGCAGGTTCAGAGGGATGAGTGTGATGAGATCCGCTGCTGTGAGTTTTAGGGAAGACGGCTTTGGGAGGCTGACGAGCACCTGGCTCGGGTTGAGTGGGGGGAGGGGGGGCGCCGTCACCACCGCCGGGGGAGCAGGATGAGGACGGTGACAGCGGCTCTTCACGGGCCACGCCATCCACGCGGAGGCCACCAGCCACACACGGTAGCACCGCAGGCTGAGACATGCAGGAGTGGGCACGACGTAGGCTTCCAGCTTCTGGAGATCCAGTGCAACGGAAAGAACGTAAAGTGTCTTGTTTATAACCTTTAGCGTCGGTTATGTGTTGAAGTAGTATTTCAGGTATATGGGGTTAAGTAAAAACCTGTCAGGTTTGTTTCACCTGTTAACTTCCCTGCTGCAGTGGCTAAGAAGTTTAAGTGGCACACGTGGCTCCATCACGGGCCCCTCGACAGTCTGGACAGTGGTTCTCCAGGCGTGGCCCCCGGACCAGCCTCTGCTGGGGGTGTACAAGATCTGCGGGTTCTCGGGGCCCGGCGCTGGGCTTTGACAAGCCCTCCAGGTGCTTCTGCTACACGTGGGCTTGTCCCCTGGGGACGCCTGGCACCGTCTGGAGATGTTTAGGTTTTCAACAGCCAGATGCTACTGGCATCTCGTGAGTCAAGGGCGGGGCAGCTGCTACACGGGACAGCGCCTAGCAAAGGAGTGTGTGAACCGTGTGTCAGTGGTGTGAGGACCAGACGTTGGTCTGAACCGTGGCGGCAGGCGGGCAGCCCCAGCCCTGTCCCCGAGAGGTTGACCCGGGGCGCGACCCCCCATGGGACAGGCATCACACGTAGCAGGAAAGAGGGCGTTCCAGCGGGGGGTGTGTGTTGTAAAAAGGCTTTTCCTGCCCAGGACTCAAATGAAAACGACGGGAATTGATGAAGAACTCTAACTTCTGACGTTGTGATTCCTTCTGTATACGCTGAGATTCAGTTGGAAAAAAGAAAGAGGACAAAGGCAAAGGCAAACCACTTCTGAGGAAGGGACTGCTCACGTTGCCATTTCTTTATCAGACGGTGTATCTCGCCTGTCTCTGTACTGGGCAGTTAGGCATTCAGATAAAGTAACTGGTGTGGAAGTGTCACAGGTCGGCTTCTGGGCCCGGCGCCTGATCTGGACATCACGCCTCTTCCCAGGCACAGAGTTTGGAGCAGCCTGGATCTTGTTCCTGCCCCGTCTGCAAAGCTCGAGTGTCGCAGGGGTTGGTGCCCGGGCCCTCGGAGCAGTAACCGGGCCGTCTTGTGATTCTGGGGGTGCTCAGCACGCAGCGTTACGCGGCTGGGAAAGCTCGGGAGTGTCTGAATAAGCGGGCATCCTTCTGACTTCTCTGCCTTGTTTGATGGAAGTCGGGGAAGCCCTGGTCCCACTGCCCCCACGGCCGTGCGGGTCCACAGACACACTCTGGGCAGTGGGGCCTCCACGGAGCCAGCAGGTCTGGGTTGGTCGAGTTTGTGATTTAAATACTCAAGACGTGTTTCGGGGTTGGTTTTCTTTTTGTGGTTCAGTCTTCCGTCGTGAAACAAACTTGACGGTTGCTTGAGACACCAGGTAAAAATGACTGTTTTATCCACGTTGCTTGTGGTCTGCGTTAGCACCCTTGGGAAATCAGAACTTAAAGCTCGCTCAGAATGCAGCAGGGTGCGTGTCCCTTTGTCGGGGGCCGGTGAACGGAAGGCCGTCCAGGTGAGGCGCAGTCTGTGTTGATGCTCTGAAAGTAAGTTTCTTTTCCCCCCTCCCGCTCCTTCATCCTCAGGTTCATTTTAATCGTGATGGATCCTTGATAGTTTCAAGTAGCTACGATGGTCTCTGGTAAGTGAAAGAGCTTTACTTCGTTGAGTCAGCAAGTGTTTAACGGCCTCCCCCGGGACCGTTGTGCCTCCGGGCGTCCAGCGGAAGCCTCTGCCTCGAGGGGCTTGGGCAGGCGGGGTGGCGGTGAGCGTGGCCGGGAGAGGGGGCTCCTGTCAGCAGCGAGGCCCCAGCTGGAGACGCGGGGAGGCGCTGCTGTCCTGGACGTGGCTCCCCGTGGACCCTGAAGGGGGTGCGTCCCAAGCTCGTGGCGCTGGTGGGGAGGTGGAAGGAAGGTGTGCTGACGTGAACGTTCGAGAGTGTCCATCGGGGCCGTCAGGGTCCTGAACAGGTGGATGAAAACAGGTCCCGTCACGGAGGGTGAGGAGGAAGGGTGGCGGGGGCGGGACATCCAGTCTAAGTGGATCGTGCTCGTGGCCTTGGCGCTGGTAGTGTAAGTGCCCTGTGGATGCTTTAAGAGACGCGAGGGAAGACGCGGAGATAAACGTTTGAAATTTAACGCAGCACACGTGGGTATAAAGTACCAGGAGGTATCTGGGCTTGGAGGGTTGCGCGTCACAGCTCACCTGGTTACCGGGGAGGGGAACCTGGGGAAGGGATGGGGCGGCAGCAGCCACTGGCCGGACCGATGGCCCGAGAAGGACTTCCCAGCTACGCGGGAGAAAGACAGGGTGGCTAGAAATTTGTCTACGTTTAGTGAAAATAAAATAGAGAAACTCGAGTAACATAAGCGATAACGTGTAAAAGTACCGTGGGAGAAATGGAGCTCAGGGTACTTACTGGGTGCTTACGTGGCGGGGCTGGCTGAACACCCCCAAGAAAGGCTGTCAGGTTTGGGGTAAAAGCCCTCTGACTCTCGTTGTTTTCAAGAAACACACCTAAGGAAAAGTGATGAGTCAAGACTCGGAAAAGAAGGGTGGGCACGTGGGGTCGGGCAGGTGGGAAGCAGAGACCGAGTATCAGCCGGGGAGACGGTGATGGAAATGAAGCAGGTAGAGTTGACGGGAAGGCTGAGAAAGCTCTGGCACCAGGCCCCACGGCCGCCCGAAGCTGCCTTGGGGAAAGTAGGAGTACAGGGAGCCGCAGTGTTTGTGAGGGAGTCCAGCCTGCTGCTTTGACTCTGACAGCGGGGCGCTTGGGGTTGGCGGGCCGAACGATGCCACGGGCTGTGTATCTGCTACAGAAGTGCGAGTTCTCTTAAGCCTGTGGTACATTCTCAGAATTGCTTGTGGACTGCCTCTAAAAGCTTTGTAAAGAAGTTAGGGGGAAGAAAACCATGCCAGAAAAAGTGAGAGGAGAGGAAAGTTGTAAAGTTAAACAGTGGAGAGAGGGGAAAACGACAGGAAAATTTAAATAAGCTCTATTCTTAATAAGGCCCGTAAAGTGGTCAGCCTTTATAAGCCTAGGTAGGGAAAAAGAGCAGAAACGTGCAAGGCTAAATTAGAGAGGGGACGGGAATTCCCGGCGGTCCAGCCGTTAGGACTCCGCGCTTCCACTGCCGTGGCCCGGGTTCAGTCCCTGGTTGGGAAGCTGACATCCAAGGCGCGAGCCATGGACAGAAAATAAAAAATAAAAAGGGGGTGGAAAAGAGCAGTTTCGGGGGGATGAGGGACGAGCAGGAGGGTGCCTGGCCCGCCTCTGAGCAGGCTGTGTAGACGGGGATTAATTCCGACTCCCTACATTGAGCAAGGGGTCACCGTGGCGGAGATTGGAAAAAGCGATGAAAGGTCTGAAAACTATATGGGCCCTATGATTTTACACTGGAATTGAGTTAAATAGCAGAAACTTCTAAGGCTGTTGGAACTGGACCACAGGACAAGTTGGGGAACCCCCTGGTTCATTTCTGGGTCCAGCATGACCTAACTCCCCAGCTTGACTGCTAGTCCAAAAAAGACAACCATGGAGGACACTTCACTAGTGAATCTTGAGGTCACAACCCCCAGGAAAATGTTACAAACTGAGTCCACAGTGTGTGGAAGAATAGTATTTCGTGACCAAGTGGGTTTGTGAGTCATGAGACGATTGTAGTAATGTACCAACTGACAGGACATTGAAAATCTAATAATTATACCAAGAAATTGGAGGCAAAGATCCATATAATTTTCTTACCGGTATAAGTCAGGTAGGCACCTGATAAAATCCAGCAGCCATTCCTAATAAAAACTCTAGCAAAATAGGCCAGTATCACAGACTGTTTAACAGAAACTTAATCATCACGTTTATAGTAAGTGGTTAACATGCCAAATCCATTTCTGCTAGAATCGGGCAAAAGTCATGCCCGTCTCCTTCAGCATTTGGTGCTATTTGGAATTTCTAGCTAACGTGATAAGAAGATAAAGTCATTGTGTGAAAACTGGATAGAGACATCTCTTTGTAGGTGGTACATTTGTATGGTCCCCCACCCCACCCCCGCCGGTACGCGGGCCTCTCACCGTTGTGGCCTCTCCCGTTGCGGAGCACAAGCTCCGGACGCGCAGGCTCAGTGGCCATGGCTCACGGGCCCAGCCGCTCCGCGGCCTGTGGGATCTTCCCGGACCGGGGCACGAATCCACGTCCCCTGCATCAGCAGGCGGACTCTCAACCACTGCGCCACCAGGGAAGCCCTGTATGTTTTTTAAAACTTAAAAATCACGTATTTGTACTTTACAAATAGGGACTCATTTAAGCCTCATAACTGTCCTGTGACTCGGGTACTGGATGGTCGCCATCCCCGATCCTCAGTTGGGAAGCTGAGGCAGGGATAAGCCCCTGCCCGCCATCCCCGAGCTGGTCAGCGAGAGAGCTAGGGTCCGGAGCACACTTCGGGCTCTGGAACCCAGGCTCTGAGCCACCGAGCCTGCTAGTTACAAAACGTGGACGGGCATTTGATGAGGTCACTGTTTGCAAACTGACAGTTTTTCGCTATCCTGGGAGCTACCAGTTAGTGGATGAGAGCAAGTTCCCCCGTAAGAGTCACAAAAGCATTGGAGTACTTAGAATGTGATTAACAAGAGAGCAAGGCCTGTATGCAGGAAATGGTAAAATGTAACCAGAGGGACACAAAGAGGGAGGGACGGGGGACCAGGCACGTCCTCATCCTGGCGGTGGGGAACGCCCGTCTCCTGGGCTGGTACGCTGTAAGCGGTTCGATTTAGAACCCCTCCAACTAGATAAAGTGAATTTAAAATTCTTCGAGAAGCGTAAACTGAGTTCTCTGCCAGTAGAATTAAAACAAACAGTGAGTGGGGGAGTGATGTTTCTGGGTGTTGAAACCCGAGACACAGTTACTGCGGCCCCCAGGGCGGGATAGGCTCCGAAGGGCTGCAGGTGGGACAGTGAACGCTTGGGCGATAACCCCTGCATTCCCGTTACCTGTAAAACCCGTGTGCCCTCGACCCAACGCCCGCCCCCATCGCTGGGCGTCTGTGCTCCAGAAGCGTCCGCGCGAATACACCGCCACGGTTCCCAAAACAGGGTGTTGTGTTGGCAGAAATCACAGAAGCACTGAGCAGCGACGGGATACCTGGCGCGTCCCGTCAGGGAACAGCGGCCCTTCGAGTGGGTTCTCTTGCTCCTGAACCAGGGGACGCCCAGAAAAGTGCCTACGATATCCTGTTTTTATAAAAAGCACTCTGCCCCAGGGACCGTGTGCTTGGCGTGTTTTCGCGTGGAGAGCCCTGCAGGGACGCAGGTCGGGGTGTTGGCCTCGCGGCTGTGGGTGTGCGGAGGGGGCCGGTCGTGCCGCGATGAGCGCGCTGCTCCGTGGTGAAGGCAGCAAGAGCACATGTGTGCGGGCTGCACGTGCCGCGCCCGTTCGGGCCCCTAGGACCCAAGGGAGTGGTTGTGAGTGGTGACTGGGAGACTCCGGGAGATAGGACTGGCTGTGGATTGGTCCTGAAACATCCACGTTGAGAGCCGTGGAACGTAGGAAGCCGCTTGTAGTCACCTGCTGTGCTCGTTGCTTTGCAGTCGGATCTGGGACACCGCCTCGGGCCAGTGCCTGAAGACACTGATCGGTGAGTACTGCCGGCTCCTGCTTGCAGGGGGGCCGTGTCCCAGGGGACAGTCTGCCGGGTGGCCATGGCAGCTTCTCCCACGCTTCCTGCCCTCCATGTGTGGTTCTCTGGAAGCCTCCCTCTCTCCCCGCTGGACCTGCTCCCTCTGGGAGGGCCCCCCCTCTCCTGAGCGGTTCCGTCTCCCATCCGCTCCTTCCTGATTGGCTCTCCCTTCTGGCCTCGCGTGGCGCTGCCCGGCGGTGTCCTCTGAAGGACCCGCAAGACCCTCGGACTCTGCCCACGCTCAGCAGACCCTTGTCTTCCTCCCCGGCCTTGGGGACCCTCCGCTCGGGTCATTCCTTCAGCACATGGGGTCGAGCCCCTGCCCTCAGTGAGCCCTGTCTGCTGGGAGTGCAGAGATGGGGGGGAGGAAGTGGGCAAGGGGCCCCGAGGTCTCTGCACATGGGGCTGGGCTGTGCCTTGGGGAGGAGGGGAGGACGGCACGGAGTGGAAGGACAGCGTGGTCTGGGCGGCAGCTGGTGCTGCTGGGCGTGGGGGGGTTGTGGCCAGAGGGTGGCCTCGGGCCTGGGAAGGCAACGCGAGAGATGGAGCCCTGGAGGGGTCCGGTCACTGACTCGGCGGGAAGGTCTTTGCGGTGTCGCGTTGAGCAGGCAGGCAGGGCCGCCAGGGCGGGGCGCCTCCCTGAGCCTCCTGCGCCCGGCTGTCCTGGGAACAAGCGTGGCTGTGAGAGTGCGCTGGGACCACCGTGACAGGACACCGCGGGCTGCGCGGCTTCAATAGCAGAGACCCGGCCCCACTCCCTGGCGGCCAGATGTTCAAGGTCGGGGCTGGGCCGGGCCGCTTCTCCCGAGGCCGCCCCTTGGCCTTCTCAGCGTGTGCTCGCGTGGTCGTCGGCTGCGTGGGCTCCTGCTGTCCCCACCTCCTGCTCTGACAGGGACGCCGGTCAGACTGGCTTGGGCGCGCCCCCCGCCCCCCGCCTTATTTTAACTTAGCCCGCCTCCAGGATGCTGTCTCCTAGGTGCCGGGCTAGGGCTTCAGCAGGAGAACCGGGGAGGGACACAGCGGCCTCTGTGGTTTTCTTGCTCTGCGAGGGGGGCCACCCTTCTGACGCGCATCCTTCCCCCGACCGCGGCATCTCCCTGTGTCTGTTGCGCTGTCTTCCCCCCCTGAAGCCTGGGTGGCCACCTCCGCCCGGCGGGAAGTGTCCTCGTGCCCAGACGGCCGAGCGCGGGCAGTCCCTGCAGCCGCCCCGCAGCTGGGTGGGAAGCCGAGGCCAGAGAGGTTGACGGCCGGCAGCAGCGAGCGGTCTGGGGCCGGGGCTGGGGCGGGAGGGGCGGTGGGGAGCCGAGTCCCGTCCCGTTTCTAACCTCGGGTCTAGGGCGTTAGAACCTCGGGCGTTGATGGGCAGCCCCGCGGTGCTTCGCTGTCGGAGCCTGGTTAGACCTCTGGGCACCGCCTCCTGTCGTCTGAGCTGGGGCGCTGGGGGGCCTTCCGTGTGGCCCGGCGACCGGGTGGCCCTCGCCTGCTTCTGGGGACCGGCTGGAGGGAGCAGAGGCCCCCGGTGGGGCGGGGGGGCAGGCCTGGGCCTCCCGCGGTGGTGATGTGTGTGCTGCTCCGTGCCTGGTGCTCGGGACACGTGGCCACGCTGGCCCCCACCAGGGCGCACGCCCAGGGCTCTCCTCGCTCAGGCAGGGACACCCTCCTCCCGAGGAGGCGTGGGACCGTCACAGAGCCCCAGCGCCTCCTGGGCGTGTGCTCCCGTGCCAGCGGCTGAGAGGGTGGCAGGGCCTCTGACCCGCCTTCCCAGGGCACCCTGGGGCATGGGCTCTGACCCCAAGTGTCAGGAGCAAGGGTGTGCTGTGACGTCGCCGGGGTTGTTTCCAGGGAGAAATTACACGCCTTCCGCTATAACCATGCAACCAGAGAGCGCCTGCCTGAGCCACTGTGTTCTCAGGGGGATAGTTTCTCGGTTTAGCTGGGTGTTTGCAAACTCCCTTCTGTGAGGAAGGCGATCCCGAGGCCGACTGGCCGCAGGGCCTTCGCTCCTGAAGCCCTAGTGTCATGGGGTCACTGGGAGAGCCGGCTCTCACGCTGGCACGAGCAGTGGGTGAGGGAGCTGGCCGGCCCTGGGGGACGCCCGCGAGGGGCGGTGCCGGCGCAGGTGGCGGTGAGGGAGCCCCCTTCCCGGCAGAGCCAGTGCCCCACTGGCAGCCGTCTCTGTGCTCCGTGCAGACGATGACAACCCTCCCGTGTCGTTTGTGAAGTTTTCTCCGAATGGCAAGTACATCCTGGCCGCGACCTTGGACAAGTAAGTGCTTCCATCCCCGGTGTGGCGTGCGGCCAGGCCCGTCGCCCCCCAGGGCCGGATTCCCAGCGTGAAAGACGATTCATCCCGCTGGGGCTGGGCTCCGGACGTGGGTGCCACGCTGGGACGGCCTGTCTGTGTGGGGGCTGGATCTCAGGTTGTTGGCTCCGTGGTCACCGTGGCCCATCCTGTCTGAGGTGGTGGCGGGCACGGTGGCCTTGAGGTGCGGGGCCCCGTTCTGCCCAGGCACCCTGCTTCTCCCCCGACACGCTTCCGGGCAGATGTCCCTGGCCACCGGCCGCCCTCCCGGGAGGTGGTTGGCACTCGGTCTCCTGTGCACCGTGGGCTGCCCTCAGGTGGGCTTGCCGGGTCGGCCCCCATGGGAGGAGGAAGGACTGCCCTGGACGGGGCTTCTCCTGTCCCTTTCTGGCAGCAGCGAGGACCCCTTACTGGCTTAGAGACACTGAGTAGCTTCCTTTAGAAAAATGTCTTCGACCCACAAATGCTGGAGGCCCCATACTCTGCTCGGGTGTCCTCATGGTCCCTGGACGCCGTGCGTGCGGGGCAACTGCACCTGGAGGGGGTGGGGCGGCCGTGGCGGAGCGCACTGACCCGCCCCCTCTGCCTTGCAGCACACTGAAGCTCTGGGACTACAGCAAAGGCAAGGTGAGCGGCGGGCGGGGCTCGCAGAGGGCTCGTGTGGGGTCCTGGGCTGTGGCCGGAGGGGCCCAGGAAGCGGCTCTGCACGTTGCTTTGGTGCACGTTGCCTGACGACTCGGGTTAAAGCTGGACCTGGGTGGGTTGTGCGGGGGGTGGGGGCCACGGTGCTCTTCAGAGCCATCCGGTCGCTGTAAGATGCCTGGACGGGGGCAGCACCTGGGATGCAGGGCGGTTGTGACTGAGCTGACGTCCCCTGGCCGTTTCAGTGCCTGAAGACGTACACGGGCCACAAGAATGAGAAGTACTGCATATTTGCTAATTTCTCCGTCACTGGAGGGAAGGTAAGTCGTCTCCCAGCTCAGGAGCTGCTCCCGGCCCCTTCCTGAGACGGGCCTTGTACTCTCACCCACAAAACAAACAGGAATTTCCTGTTTTTTAACCAAAATGAAGTCACGCCACACAGAGTGCTGGTGACTCTCACTTGTTTTGGGGTGTCCTGTCCTGGCTGCTTGGGGCCCGCAGGCTCCGTTGTCACGCTGAGGCCTCCTGGGAGTCGGTCCCCGGTGGGTTCTGGTCCCTTGCGGGCGGCCCTCGCCCAACCCCCAGGCTCAGACTAAGGAGCTGATGGTGACGAGCAGCCGAGCCGCGACTGACGGCAAATGTCAAACGTGGCGATGGAGTTGAGGAAGCAGCTTCTGTCCCAGAAGCGCCTCGAGACGCGTGGCCGGCCCTGCATCAGCCTCTGGACGGGAGGAGGGCAGGGGCTCGGGGCCCACACGGGGGCGAGTGTGCCGTGGGGTGCAGGGTACTGTCGTCCACATGTGCGCCCTGACCCTGCTCTCCCTCTTCGTCTGTGACCAGTGGATTGTGTCGGGCTCGGAGGACAACCTGGTCTACATCTGGAACCTGCAGACCAAGGAGATTGTACAGAAGCTTCAGGGCCACACAGGTGAGCTCGGCATCTGTGCCGCCGCCCTCCTGCGCCTGGTGCCCTGGGAAACCCGACCCCGCGCACGTGGGCGCCTTGGGCTGCCTCTGCCGCCTTCTCGCCTGCGGGTGACTGGGGGACGCTGCCCGTTTTGGGGCTGCTTGCGGCGGCGGAGGTGGGGGGGGGTGGTCTGGTCCTGGCTCCCGCAGCCTGAGGCCACAGCCTTTAACCTCTTCTTCCTGTCGGCCGGGCTGCCCGGCCCCATAGCCCACGCGGGCGCTGTGGCCTGTCCTGCGTGGAGGTGGCGCGGGGAGCGGGGATGCCCGCCGTCACCCTGGCTGCCCTCCGGGCCGCTGCTCTTCCCCCGTGCTCGGTGGAGAGTGGTTTTGAGCCCGGTGAGAATCAGATCAGAGTGACACCCTCCTTCCTAAGAAGGCAGCTCCGCCTGGGAGCAGGGCCTGAGCCTGGAGGCCGGCACCGGCCTTCGGCCTCCATCGTTGGCCTGTTGCTTCTCCTCTGCTGTGCGGGCAGGACGCTCAGAGGCTCGTTTGAAGCCACTCAGACCACAGGGAAAATTCTGGGGTTCATTTTATTTAAAAGCTACAAGCGCATTAACCTGACCAACCCCAAGTGGCAACTCGCGGGATCTGCCGTCCCCGCCCTGGTGGACTCGCAGAGCTGGCCCCTCGGGGCGTCCTGGGGCCCAGCACTGGTGGAGGGGGGCAGCCCCGGGCTCTGGTCCAGGTGCAGAGGGTGCAGTGTTGACACCGTGAGACCAACAGCGGCCCCCAGCTGTGCCCCCGGCCCGTGCGGCGCCCCAGCCTCCGGGCTGGGTTCTGGGCTGGGAGCCCCTGCTGTCTTCCCGCTCGGGCCCTGGGCTCTGTTTGCCGAGTGCACCGCGGGCAGGGCCCTGTGGGGAGGGGCCGGGTCCAAGGAAGGAACTGTTGTCGGCTGTCGTTTCCAGACGTTGTCATCTCGACGGCCTGTCACCCGACCGAGAACATCATCGCTTCGGCCGCCCTGGAGAACGACAAGACGATCAAGCTCTGGAAGAGTGACTGTTAGGCCCGCCGCGCGGGGGCTGTCGGGAAGCCCACCCGGACTGGCGGGGGCGCGGCTCCCGGAGGGGCTCCCGGGGTCCGGGCCTGGGGGCCGGAGGGGCTGGGCCTGAGCCGCCTCTGAAGACGACTTGCCTGGGGCGTGTCTCCCACTGGAGGGTTCTAGAAGTTGCTGGTGAAGTTTCTCGCCAATTCCTCTCACCGTTGGGGAAGAGTTCCTAGTCTGTGTTGTGTTCAAAGAGAGTCAACAGAAATTTTTAATTTTTTATTACAAAAAGGTGAAGTTCAATTTACCACGAGTTGTGTGTTTTTCCAGTAACTGTTCTGTACCGTTTATGCGATTTTATTCCCCAGTGCCAGCGCTGTGACCACGGCTGTGTTGCTGCCACGGCTTCTGGCCGCCAGCCTGGCCCGCCCGAACTCGGGGGCTGCCCTGTCAGTGCTCAGCAGGTGCCCTGGAGACGCTGTCCCGCCTGTAGCAGTAGCCACGTGTCTTGAGCCTTTCTGGGAAGCACAGAGCGGTGTGCACCGACGTCCGGGTAAAAGCCTTCTGTGTTTTGGGCTTGTGGCCCCTGTGCTGTCGGCGTGGCGACCACACTCAGGGCTTCCGTTTGTCCCAGGGGTGGTCACACTGCAGGCAGCGCCTCGGGCTGTAACGAAGGTAGGGTCGTGTGCGCGTGTGGCAGCCGAGTTCTCAGCAAAGCTTTCCTCCATGCGGCTCTTTTAGGAAAAGTCTCAGTTGGCAGGAGGTTGAAAGGATTTTTCTCACGAGACGGGTCCCCCGAGTGATGTGCCCACTCCTTCCTTGTCCACGCGGGGTCCGGGGCCGCAGAGGGCGAGTCAGCCGTCCCCGCGGGCTAACGGCACGTAGATGTGGGGCCGCGGGAAGGAGGCGGGGGGCCTAGTTGGGATGGTGCCGGGGACCCTGCGATGTCGTCCTGTGGAACGTGGCGGACGCTGGCGAGGGCGGGGGTGTGGGCGGCCCGGGTCTGGGGCGCACAGGCTGGTGCCCGCCCCCGCCGCCAACCGCGGGACCCACGGGCTTGGGAGCCGGCCCCTCGCAGGGAGCTGGGTGTCAACCGCCCTCCTCGCGCACCCAGCGGCTCTGCTCGCTGGGTCAGGGGCCTCTTTCCTGCCGGCGGGAGTGGGGTGTGGGGCGCACCGGACTGCAGGGCAGTGTTGTCGCAGAGCCGCTGCCGTCCACAGGGACCCCTCCCTGCAGCCAGGCCACCCTGGGGTTCCGATCTCGCCTGTGGCCCCGAGATCCTTTGCTGGGGAGGCGCGTCCCCTGCCTGATGCCGGGCGGCGGGGCCGGTCCTTGGGCTCCGGGGGTGCCTGCAGATGGGGGAGCGGCAGCCCACCCCGCAGCGGCCGCTGTGGCCCAGAGAGGACAGTCGCACCGGCGTCTGGAAACGAGCCTCCCGCCGTTCCCCGCCGCCCCCCCGCCCCCAACGTGGGAAGAAGCCGTGCGGACGCTGGCTGTCGTAGGAGCGAGTTGCTCCGGTGAAAGGACCCCCGTGTCGGCAGCGTCCGCACGGGGGACGCTGAGGCCCCGCGTCGGTGGCGGAGGCCTGGCCTCGGGATTTCCGAGACCTTGAGGTTCTTTGGGTTTTGTTGGTTCCGGTGTCGGACTCGTCCCGGGGGGAGGGGCATGCGTGCAGAGTGCCGTGTCCTTGAATATAGTTTATTTTTTCTACATTTGAATTCTCTGTTGTAGATTTATGTAAAAATACACTCTCTTTTTGAAAATAAAGAATTTCCTGTCTTGTAACTGTGTCTCCGCGAGAACTGTTTACCTTTCTTAACGTGTAGCGGCTTGTGGAGTGGGAGGCGGGCCCCGAGGCGGTGCTTCTCTGCAGTGCCGCGTGCGCTAGCGGAAGGTTCTTGGTCTTTAAAAAATGCCATCTTCTTACTATTATGATTATATATCTGTGCTAATGATCAACAGAAAAAAAAAAAAGCAAAGATAAATCACCCAGATGCCTCTTACCACTAACATTTTGGGGAATATCTTATATTAAAAACAAAATCTTTATTGTGGAACATTTCGAACGTATATAAAAGTGGAGAAAATCCCTGTGTTCTATCATCCAGTTTCAAAAACTTTTAACCTCTTGTTCCAGGCATCCCTGCCTGGTTATTTGAGTATAAATCCCAAATGTTTTATAATTTAAGCAGTGAATTCATGGTATCTCTAAAAGATAATTCTCCAGAAGCATTACCCCAGTACCGTTTTCACACCTAAAATATGAATTCTTTAATCTAGTGTCCAGGTTTCCCTAGTCGTCTTAATATCTTAAAGTGTATGTGCCTACGTATGTACACACAGGTACATATACACATACGTACGTATACACCCGCGCACACGCACACAAGCTTGTTGTGAACCGGGGGCCCCAGCAAAGCCCCCGCCTGTGTTTCCTTCTTGAACCTCCGGGTTCCCCCGTTTCTCCCTTGGCATCTCTGTGGAGAATGGGTCACTCGTTCCCTAGGTGTCCAGGTCCGGGTTTGCTGCCGGCACCTCCGAGGGGCTGCCGACCAGCTTCCCGTCTCCCCGTTTCCTGAGAGCCGGAGTGGACCGACCACCACCCCTCTCTGTTTAAGTCGTCGGTCAGGTTGCTTCTATTTACTTTGACCATCATTTTAACTGGGTCCTTAAATGAGCCCTGCATTTGAAACTCACAGCAGTTTGTGCTCTGGACATAAAGGGGGAACCTGGTTCAGGGCATCTTCGGCCTCGCCTTCCCTGACCACTCCCGCCTGCTCTGCTCGCCCCACAGAGGTGGTCTGCTTTGGATCTGTCCGCTAAGGCTCTGGAATGGTCCAGGATGTGAGCTCCTGGGGCTGGGGTCCTCTCCCACCTGGATCAGTGTCCCACGGAGGATGGCTGCTCAATTCCTATTTGTCCCCCGAATGTCTGTGATGCTGAAGAGACGCACATGGAAACTTTGAAGCCACCAAAAAAGGCCTCAGACCTCAGCCACCTGCGGGACCTGGTCTGACCACCGGGTCACCTGCCTAACCTCCCCCGCCCCGTTCCTGCTTCCACGCTGAGACACACTGACAGGAAGTGGAAGCCACCTGGGTGTCCTGATGTCCGCTCCCCGGCCCTGCCCCCCACCCTGTGGCTGGGGATGAGGTGAAGGCACACCTGCCCCAGGTGCAATGATACCCATACAAGAAAGCTGTGATCCACTTTGTATTATGAAAAATGCCAAGCATCTCATTAAAGACCTAAATGTAAGGCCAGACACTATAGAACTCTCAGAGGAAAACACAGGCAGAACACTCCATGACATAAATCACAGCAATATCCTTTTTGATCCACTTCCTAGAGAAATGGAAATAAAAACAAACAAATGGGACCTAATGAAACTTAAAAGCTTTTGCACAGCAAAGGAAACCGTAAACAAGATGAAAAGAAAACCCTCAGAATGGGAGAAAATATTTGCAAATGAAGCAACTGACAAAGGATTAATCTCCAAAATTTACAAGCAGCTCATGCAGCTCAATATCAAAAAAACAAACAACCCAGTCAAAAAATGGGCTGAAGATCTAAATAGACATTTCTCCAAAGAAGATACACAGATTGCCAACAAACACATGAAAGGATGCTCAACATCACTAATCATTAGAGAAATGCAAATCAAAACTACAATGAGATATCACCTCACACCAGTCAGAATGGCCATCATCAAAAAACCTACTAAGAATAAATGCTGGAGAGGGTGTGGAGAAAAGGGAACCCTCTTGCACTGTTGGTGGGAATGTACATTGATACAGCCACTATGGAGAACAGTATGGAGGTTCCTTAAAAAACTAAAAATAGAACTACCCTACGACCCAGCAATCCCACTAGTGGGCGTATACCCTGAGAAAAACCATAATTCAAAAAGAGCCATGTACCACAATGTTCACTGCAGCTCTATTTACAATAGCCAGGACATGGACGCAACCTAAGTGTCCATCGACAGATGAATGGATAAAGAAGATGTGGCACATATATACAATGGAATATTAGCCATAAAAAGACCCAAAATTGAGTTATTTGTAGTGAGGTGGATGGACCCAGAGTCTGTCATACAGAGTAAAGTAAGTCAGAAAGAGAAAAACAAATAGCATATGCTAACACATATATATTGAATTAAAAAAAAAAAAAGGTTCTGAAGAACCTAGGGATAGGACAAGAATAAAGGCGCAGACGTAGAGAATGGACTTGAGGACACGGGGAGGGGGAAGGGTAAGCTGGGACGAAGTGAGAGTGGCACTGACATCTATACACTACCAAATGTAAAATAGACAGCTAGTGGGAAGCAGCCACATAGCACAGGGAGATCAGCTCAGTGCTCTGTGACCACCTAGAGGGGTGGGATAGGGAGGGAGGAGATATGGGGATATATGTATATGTATGGCTGATTCACTTTGTTATACAGCAGAAAGTAACACACCATTGAAAAGCAATTATACTCCAATAAAGATGTTTAAAAAAAAAAAATGCCAAGCATCTCAAAGAGCCGAGCAAGTAGCGTCGCATAGGTGTTTGTCCACGCGGCACACACATGTATCACACAGCCGTGTATCACAGATCCCTGTGTCGCACCCCCCGCCTATGCACCCGCGCGCGTCACGCCCACGTGTCACTGTGGACAAGTGCAGCACACATTGTATAGCGATGCACCCCCGCGGACCACACGCCCTTGTGTCCGCACAGCAAAAAAAAAAAAAAACAGTGGTTAGATGCCACGAAGTAAGTGGCAATGCCTTAACCGTATGCGTGTTGTTAGACCCGAAGGTCTCTTCCATCCTTGTCAAGGGGAGTGCTAACCTTCTCTCCTTTCATACAACACGCTTTCTCTTTCGCGCCCTCCATATTTAAGAACCCGTCTGCGCACTGCCTTCTGCTTACGGCGACTTCGGGTTCGCGCCTCAGACACGCTGGTGAAATCGATCGCATCCAGCAGAGAGCCGAGAATAAGTCCTTTTTAAGTCGCTATATTATTTTAGCGCGGTGGAAAAACTTCTTTTTCGTGTTCTAATATATTCATAAAACAAGCCAATCAGAGGCTGAGAGGAACACCCGGCAGTCCAAGCGTCCCTCAGGAAAATAGATTCCCCCGGAAACAAAACAGGGTTGGCGCGCACTTCCTACAGCGACACGCCTCGCGGAAATGGCTCGGAACTTTCTGCGGAAATGGAAGTGGTTGGTAGCGAATCAGAGGACGAGGAAGGAAGAGCCGCTCCACGGACATCCGGACGCGGCCCTGCGCTTGGAACTGTGGGTGCGGCGGGAGCCGGGGCGCGGTCTGCGCATGCTCCCAGCCTACGCCACTCGTCTTCCGCGCATGCTCTGAGCCCGCTCCGCGCCATTTTTGAGCCGGCGGTTCGAACCCCGGGGCGGGACGGAGTCTGCGCGGAGCCGGCTTTTGCTCTTCCCGTCCGTCCTTTCCCTAGAGTTTTAAGATTTAAATCCGATGCTTCGGGTGCTGGCCGTCCCCGCAGTGTAGACGGTGGGGCCATGCGGCCCCGGGCCGAGGCGGTGACGCCGTGCCTCCCCACGGCTGCGGGCGCGTGGGTCCCCGGCCGGACGCGCATGTGCGCTGGGCTCCGTGCGGCCGGGGGCGACCCTCCGATGAACCGCGCGGGCTGAGACAGGCGTGTGCATATGTGTGCAGACACGCCTGCGTGTCCACAGCGTCCGTGCACGCCCAGGCGTCCACGAGCGCGCCCGTCCACACCGTGTATGCGCGCACAGACAGCACAGAAGGGCAGTGGACAGAAGGGGTGGGCGGTAGGTCCAGCCGAGGGACGGTGAGCCGGCTGGGGTGGACACGGCCTGCAGGAGGCTAGCAGTGTCCCCCATCCAGTTCTCCTTTGAGAAGTTTCCGATCAGCCGGTTAGTTACAGGTAGAGAGCTAACCAAGCGCGCACGGGAGAGCTCTGCCCAGTTTGCAGAGCATCGTGGGAGAGAAGGGAGAGAAGAGCCGAGGGCGTGACCAAGGGACAGGCAGGCAGCCACCAGGGACTGGGTCAGCTGGGAGCGGGTGTGCGTGTGCTCTGGGCAAGGCCCTGTCCTGCCCTGCGTCGGCGCTCGCAGGTGCAGCGCGGGGCCTGGGTGTCACCCCGGAGCTGGTCGGTACAGTGGGCAGCTGCGAGGGGCATCAGTCCTGTCTCAGTCACTGCTCTGTCCAGCTGCCCACACCGTCCTAGCGGCCGGGCTTCCTTAGTCTCAGACCTGCGGGGCTGCGACTCTTCACTAAGGACAAGCCGCTGCAGGCCGTGCTCAACACCCACTGTGTGCCAAGGCCCCAGTGGCCCTGCGCTGACGTCCTCCCGTTTCACGCCCCTCCCCCACGAGGTTGGTGCCATGAGCACCCACACGTGATAGCTGAGGACACAAGCCAGAGTGGTTGGGTGACGTGGACGTCACACCCCCAGTGGGGCAGCAGAGGGGTTAGAGCCGGCCTGCGGGGTGAGGGTCGGGGAGTCTGCTTGTGCCAAACTGTCCCGCTCCACTGCTGGGACTTCTGCGCACAGCACCTCTGCCTTGGGCCTCCTGGGACCCTCTGGTCTGGGCACATGGGAGGGTCCATCCAGAGTGGCCCGGGGCCCCAGTGATGTCACCTCTTGCCCATCGACAGGCCGCATGGAGCCTTGCCCTTCCCTTGAGTCTGTAAGCTCCTGGTCCCCGTTGGCTTGGAACAAAGGGGCAGCTGGCTCCTCAGGAACCCCAGACTAGGCCTCTCAAGCTTTAGGCTGACTCCAAACCGCCTAGTGTTAAAATGTAGATTCCTGGGCAGAGTCTGAACCTGGGGGGGGGGGTGTCTAGCGGCAGGCCTGGGAATCTGCATTCACGAAGCCCTTTGGGCCCCCACCTCCCGCCCCACTCTTGACGGCCTGTCTTTGCTCTGGGTGGAGAGTGGGTGACTCCACTTCTTCCAGGCGACTTCAAGATGATGACACAGACTGGGGAAGAACTTGCAGAATAAGGTGGAGGCTGCCTGTGAGGGAAGGTGGCCAGAGGGTCTTCGCAGTGTTGAGAGGACCAGTCGGGAAGGACCCACGAGGAGCAGCTCCCTCCCGGGACTGGCGCAGACGTGGGTTCCTGGGCTGCATTTACTGAGGCTGCTTTTCCGGGCGCCTGCTGGTGCCTCCCGGTCATCATCGGACCCGAGTTCACCGGGAACGGAACTCACTAGACCATCCCCAGGGGTGGTTCCTAAAGGCTCCCGCGTGGGATCAGGGGCTACACCCAGGAAGTCCCAGAAATAAGAGAAGGCGAGATCACCCACCTGACCTGCCTGTTTTGCAGAAGCTGAGGGGGAGGAGGGGCTTGCTGAGCACCCCCCTGCCCGTTGTTTCCCGGGTGGTTGGGGGGAGGACCCAGACCCAGATGGTGGAAGTGTGGGGTCCCCTCCAGCCCTGGCGAAGCCCCAGGCCTGTGTGAGCCTTTTCCCTGCAAGTGTCCTGGTGAAGATACTAGATTAAATACCGACGCCTGGTTAGATTGGAATCTCAGGTAAACAGTGAGCACTGAAAGTATGAGTATGCCTCAAATATTTTATGGGGCGGTGCTTATACTAAAACGTATTCATTATTGCTCTGAAATTGTCCTGGATTTTCATTTGCTAAATTTGGCAACCCCAGAAACAGGGGAGGGGGCGCTCTTGTCATCTGCCTGGGAAGCAGCCCCTCCCAAAGTGTGCTCTAGGGACCACCGTGCAAACAAAGGAAGGGCTTCCCTGGTGGCGCAGTGGTTGAGAGTCCGCCTACTCAATGCAGGGTGAGGATTCCACATGTCGCGGAGCGGCTGGGCCCGTGAGCCGTGGCCGCTGAGCCTGCGCGTGCGGAGCCTGCGCGTGCGGAGCCTGTGTTCCGCAACCGGATGAGGCCACAGCAGTGAGAAGCCCTCATACCCAAAAGAAAAAAAGGGAAGGTGTCCTATGGAAAAAAGGAGAGGAGCTTGTTTGGGGAACTCTGTGTTGAACCAAGTTGCAGAGTCCTTCTCTACCCCCACCCCCCTTTAAAAAAAATTATTTTATTTATTTATTTTTGGCTGTGTTGGGTCTTCGTTGCTGCACGCAGGCTTTCTCTAGTTGCAGCGAGCGGGGGCTGCTCTTCATTGCAGTGCAGGGGCTTCTCATTGCGGTGGCTTCTCTTGTTGCGGAGCATGGGCTCTAGGCACGCAGGCTTCAGTAGTTGTGGCATGCGGGCTCAGTAGTTGTGGTTCGCAGGCTCTAGAGCGCAGGCTCAGTAGTTGTGGCGCACGGGCTTAGCTGCTCCGCGGCATGTGGGATCTTCCTGGACCAGGGCTCGAACCCAAGTCTCCTGCATTGGCAGGCAGATTCCCAACCACTGTGCCACCAGGGAAGCCTCCCCCACCCCCTTTTTAAAGGAAAGCCTGCTGGGGGGCCATGGAGCTTGTGAAAATGAGGGCTGGAGGGGGCGTGGTCATTTAGTCATCCATCTTGGCTCATGGGCTGGTGGCATGCAGGTCTGTGCAGGAGGGAGAAGAGAGGGCCCAGGGGAGGGAAGAAAGCAGAGGAGGAGGGGGAGGAGGAAGGTCAAAGACAGAGGGGAGGAGGCTGAAGGGCCTCAGCGGTTCTTGGGTCCATCCAGACCAGCCAGGGTCCACGCCAGGGCACCCCCTGGTGGTGGCCACCGGATTTGCCAGCACAGAGCTTGGATGGTTGGCTCTGCACATCCGGCCCCATTCCAGTCCCTCAGTCCACTTCTAGCCCTGGGGAAGCACTCCACAGTGGGCACTGAGTCGACGAGTTCAGGCAGTGATCCGGGTTGTTCAGAGCCAAATAATCCTGCTTCTGCTCTGATTATAATACTCTTATTTCCAGGTACAGGTGACTTCGGAGAGCTTGAGTTTTCCAGCTCTCTGGTGAGGTCTGCACCTGATCTGGAGAGATGTCAGGGTCAGGACTCAGGCAGCTGGAGGAAGTCTGAGGCCAGTTTGGGCCCCCGAATGTGGCCAGTTCCCTTTCCCAGAAACCCACCTGTGGGATGGCCCAGCTCTGCCGGCTTTCACAACTCGGGCTTCTTGGCACCTGCAAGGAAGGGCAGAGCCGAGATGGAAACGCTCTTGCCACTCCCAGCACCATCCTGTAGAACTGGGGGTTTGGTGGGATGAGAGCTGACTCTTGATTCAAGGATTTGTCTTGACACAGCTTACTGTCAGCATCCATGGGCTGCGTGGGGTGAGGGTGGGCGGCTATGGGGGGGCCTGGCCCCTGCCCCGCTCACCTCCAGCTCACAGACCTCTGCCTGCTGACCAGGCGGCCCCTAAGCCCTCTCCAGCTTCCTGGGAGGTCCTCGGCTGGTGGGGGGAGAGCAGTGACATTCCCAGGAACGGCGACAGGCCCTGAGGACTCGTCGCCTTTTGGAACGGGAGACCTAGGTGACCCAGCAAACTTCTGGGACCGTCACGAGCCTTTCGGAGTGACTGCTGGGGCTCAGAGCATCAGCTTCAAGGCCATTGCTAGCGGCCACCACCTAGACTTGGGGCCTTTGGAATCGGGGAGGCCCCAGCCTGGGGGTGCCCCTGTCCACTGGCTCCTGTCTTGCTGGCCTTGGAGTGGCCGGTGGGTTGCCCCCTGGGTGGTGGGTTTCTGCCCCTTGCCTGTTCTTTGCTCTCCGTAGGAAGGGACACCCCAAGGCTGGGCATCCACCCCAGGAGGTCGCTCCTGTGGGAGCAGCGCTGGGTGGGTGGGGAGCTCGGGCTTTCTCCTCCACCAGGGGGCGGGGTTGCACCTCTCAGGGTCTATGCCGCCGTGATGGAGCTGGAGCATCCTTCCTGGGGGAAGGGCCTACATCTCACCTTCTCTAAACCTCAGCTCAGCCCCTGGAGTTCAGAGTCTGGCTCTCTGTGGCCCTGGGCAGGTCACCTCACGGCCGAGCCTCAGTTTCCTCCCCTACAGGACTGGAGCTCAGGGCCTGGCTCACAGGGAGGGTTCAATAGAGGGTGGCTGTTACTGTCCTATTTTCCAGGTAGGGAAACCGAGGCTCAGGGCATTTCCAGGATGCCTAAAGGTGGTACCCCCAGGTACGGCAGGCAGTGGGGTCTGGAGCCCAGACTCTTGGGCCCCCAGAGGCACCAGAGGTACTGGGAGGTACCGGGAGGTGCTGCGGGCTGGTGGCCGTGTGGGGAGACGTCAGATTTGTACGGTTCCTGACATGCGCCCGACACACAAAATCTCTATCCGTGTGTAGCCTGGACACTTTTCCTGGAGTTAATTCTTTCAAAAGTCCATTTTTTTTCTCATTATACATGGTATACCTACTCATGGCACGTGCATTTAAAACCACACAGGAGCAAAATAACCCTGCATCTTACCAACCACCCATCCCGGTCGGCACACTTTTTACTGGTTTCCTGTTTCCTATAAATTCCTGTGTTGTAAAATAGGTTTGCAATGACTTGAGGGGTACCCTAGGCAGGACCAGCGGTAATCTTTTCTTTTCCAATTTCAAAGCCTCACGGTTTTTCCTGGCGGTAGAGGACTCATCTAGAGGTCTGCTGTGCAGAGGAGGGAGGGAAGGTCCAGATAAAGGGACTAACTTTCCAGATTTTTCTCTGTGTGTTAATGGGCCCAGATGGTTTAAGGCAGGATTTTCTCTGCAGTGCTGAGACTCTGCCCCTCTCGTCCTGAGTGTTCCTGAGGATGAGGTATGTCGCTGTGCCGAGGTACAGAGTTAGAGCTGTTATGAGATTGATGCTGTGTGTTGCAGTTGATGGCGGGAGGGAGAAACTGTGATCTTTGAAACCTGCTTTTTCCCTCTGCAGTGTCTGGAGCCTCCGGGCAGGCAGGGTGGCGATGTCCCCCAACCGTCCCTCCGAGGGATGCCCCCAGGTCGCTCGGCCAAGCCCACAGGGCGGGCGATGACGGTCCAGGGGGTGAGGCCTCTCCTCGGGGGCTGCTATTAATAAAGTGACCGCTGACCCCGGATGTGTGGAAGGAGGAGAGGACCGAGTGTTCCCAAGGCTGGTGTTTGGCCGGAGGCCTTTCTTGTGTGACCGGCCAGCCTCCCGGGCGCTCCGGTTCTGCCCTGGCCCCCATGGCCCCGATGGACAGGAAGCTCCTCGGGGACCAAGCACGGGGACTGCCCTTCCTCCAGGATATAAATGTCCCAGGACCAGCTCCCTGCAAGCGTCCTGAGGCCCCGAGGGAGGGAGCCTCAGGCCTGGGGGGCCAGGCAGGACCCAGACACAGGTCACCTGCCCTCCAGGAGCTGGCTCACAGCTGCTCCAGAACTTTCTCAGGCTGCCCCGCTGCCCGGCCCCACTTACAGGCCCCAGAGGCAGCCTGGCAGAGGGTCCTGGTTTATTTCTCTTCTCATTCGGTCATCTGTGGGACAGAAGAGGGGACTGTGTCCACATGCCAGGAGTCCTTCCCCTCGCTGGGGAGACAGGGAAGACGTGATGGGGGCAGTAAATGGCATTTGTGTGTCTCGTGTCCTCTGCCTCCGTGTGCCGTCCTCCTGGGCCTGGGCCCGGACCCTTGGGTTTCAGGAAGCAGAGACAAACGTTTAAACGAGCCATTGCCGGAACAACTTGGCCGACAAGAGTCTGTGCGGGCACACATCCTGCCCCTCGTCTGGGCCCAGCTGCCCCGGGTGCTCTGTCTCGGTTTCCTCATTGGTCCACGCACAGCTCTGCTGCCCCCGCCCCCTGTGTGAGATGCTCACTCCGGGCCCTGCAGCTGGGAGGAGTGGCGCTGGCAGCCATCCCACTATGGCCCCTGGCCGGGCATCTGGGCTCTTCCCAAAAGGCTGCAGGGACGTCGCCCCTGGGGCCTGGGTTCTGGTCCCTCTGGTTGGAATCTGGAAAAACTCTTGCTGGAGGGAGAAGCAAGCGCTCCCGGCACTGTCAAAAGGACCCAAATAGCCTGGTGTGGATAATCATCCGTGATTCTCATCGCTCTGCCCCCCAGCAGGCCCCGTTCTGCCCCCTGGACAGCGCGTGGGGGTCACGGAGCCCTGGAGGCCTGGGATGGAACACAGTCCTCCTAGTTCTTGGCCCTAGGGGGTCAAGTTTGGCAGGGATGCTGGAGGACTCAAAATGATGAATCATTTACACACCCTTCGCTTGGGGCACCAAAACTCACCCTTAAGAGTGAGACTGGAAAGAATTCAGCTTAAGAAAGGCTGCCAGACAGAGCAAGGCTGACCCAGGAGGAAGTGGCAGGCGCCGGCTGCCTGCCCCTCTCCCCCTCAGGCCGACCAAAGTCGCCCCACCCTCTGAGTGCAGGCTGCAGCCAGGTGCCACCCGGAGGAGTTCCACCCCTGGGACCTGGGCATTGCTTTCTCCAGGTGACAGAGGAGAAAGCTGAGGTTCAGAGAGGACCCCCAGCCAGAAGAGAACAGAGAGGGATTTGAAGGCAGCTGCGGGTAACCGCAAAGCCCGGGCTAGCCCCTGCTGTCTACCAGGGGACCGAGACTTCTGCCACATGGGGATCTGGTCCCACCCCCTGGCCAAACACTGTGGGATGTCTGCTAGAGTTCTCCCCCAGGGCCGGTGTGCACAGCGCCTAAAGGCTCCGAGAAGTCCTGTGGGAAAGAATTCTGCTCCCCGTTGCGCACCCAGCACTTCCCAAAGCCCCGTCCCCACGGAGCAGCGCCAATAGCACCCCGTCGTGGATCTAGGGCTCCACGGACACGCACTGGGAAGAGTGCTGCCCTGTAGGGAAGGAGGATGGCTGTGAGCTCCGGGAAGCGTGGGGGTGGGCCGGTCTCTCCTGCCTGCCTGGTCCTTCCCCGGGCGGGGCGGGGCGGGGGCAGGCCGGTGAGGATAGGACCACCCAACCGGTTGCCCCTGGAACGCCCGGCGCCCCTCTGTAGGAGCCTCAGGGCCCTGGGGCGAGACCTTCCCCTCTCTGCACCCCTCTTCTCCACGGTGAATGGAGATGGAAACGGTGCCCACCTTTCAGGCGAGACACAGGGGAAGACCTCGCCCAGCAGTTGTAGACGCTCTTCATTCGGGGGACCATTGCTTGTGGAAGGTCAGTCCCAGCAAGAAGACATCCCCCAAAGGCACACGACCCTACCTTCTTGGAGCTTCAGGCCTGGCAGGGAGCCGGCAGTGAACACATGGCTCCTGGGTTAGGTTCCTGAGGGTTCCAGGGGCTGAGGGAACTAGTCTGGGGGGTAGGCAGGGAAGGACGAGACCTGGAGTCGGAGTCAGGGTTTACCCAGGAAAGAAGGAGAGGGCTTTGGGGTGAAGACACTGCCAGTGTAAAGGCCCTGGGGCAGGAAGGAGCAGCGCCCTCCAGGGCCAAAAGGAAGGAGAGACGCACAGGAACACCTGCGGAGGAGTCTGGGAGGCTGCAGAGGCAGCAGGGGGAGGGGCCAGGCAACAGGATGGGATTCCCCAGGGCAAAAGTGGGCAGCATGGAGGAGGTGGCCCAGTGAGTCACTGCGGTCGTCCGGGTGGGACGCGGGGCTGGTCTGCCCTGGGAGCGGTGGGCTCTGCCTCAATGCTCCTCTCAGCGTCAAACAGCTGCTGCCCTGCCCGTCCATCTTGTCCAGGGCCCCAGGGTGCCGCACTTAGGGAGGCTGGCGGGCGCTCTGCCCATGCGTCCCCTCGGGGAGATGGTCAGCGCAGGGCCCTCTCCCGGCAGCCTGCTCCTCCCAGCCAGCCCCACTGGCCCCATATGTGGGAGATGCTACTTTGGAGAGGGCTGAGAAGCGTATGTCGGAAATTTGGGGATGCGGTTCTGGATACGCAGTCTGGATGGCAGGGGCCCAGGCCTGGACCATCGCTGTGCCGGCCTTGGAGGGGGTGCCCTGGGGGTGACTGAGCATAAGGCATAAGGCTGCCCTGGTGAGGGAGGTGGGGAGTCACTGCTGCAGCCTCCACCCTACTCCTGGCGTCTCCCTGTACCGTGATGGTGGGGGCGACAGCAGTGTCCACTCCCGGGCCCGGCTCCGTGCCAGCTCGGGCCTCCCCAGGACCACGAGGTAGGCGGTGGTCTCCCATTTACGGATGAAGGAGGCAAGCACAGGATGGGATCACGGCAGAGTGGGGGTGGGTGTCATCTTTTGGGTCACGTGCCCTAACCCGGACTTTCTGTGGACAGCGCGGGCTCAGCCCCAGAGGCAGGCGCGACTGAGGAGGTCCCACAGAGGGCAGGGCCTGGGGGTAGAGGTCGGGGGGAGGCCTGGACTCTGCTGGCCCGGTGCAGCCCATTGAAGCATCCCGCCCTGACCTGACGACCCTGCTGTTGCCCCGGCGGCCTCTGCTGTTTCTGGCCCCTCTGAGGCTTGGCCCGATCACGTCCCCAGCTCCCTGCAGGCTCCACACTCGGCCCGCTGCCCACACAGGGGACAAGAGCCGCGTTGGACCCCTGAGCTCGCTGCAAAGACAGGGAGGTAGGTGGTTACTGTGTACCTCCCAATAGCCAGGCCAGATGTCAGGGTGTGGCCAGGGCCTAAAGCGAAGGCAGGAAGGCCCAGTGCTGCTCTCTGGGGCTCTCTGCGAGGATGCAGCAGGGTCGTCTCCGGCTCGGACTCCGGGGTCCCGCCCACCGGGCTGCATCCCCGCTGCGTCCTCGGTGGCGTGGGCAGGGGCAAATGAAGCTGTCCGCCTGAGGCTCCTGCAGCTGCTGTAACAAAGCACCCCAGACTGGGGGGATGAAAACCACAGAAACACGTGCTCTCCCAGCGCTGGAGGCCTGAGGTCTGAAATCCAGGTGTGGCAGGGCCGCGCTCCCTCCAGGGGCTCCAGGGGAGGGTCCTTCCTGCCTCTTCCAGCTGCTGGGGGCCCAGGCGTCCCTGGCTCATGTTCACGGGGTCCAGGGGACGTATCTCTGTGGGGCCAGCCTTCACCCCACTACACTCTCCAAGCCTCAGTCTCCACATCTGGAAATGGGTGCATCGTGAAGACCAGACGGGGCTGAGCGGGGCGAGCTGCTGCTGTTTCTGTGCCCAGCCTGGACCTCCTCCTTTACCCGCAGACGGCTCAGTCCCCTCCAGCGAAGCAGCCCCTCCTCGGGCATCAGGACCTGGGTTTTGGCCCTGCTCTCTCACCAGTCCCTTCGAGACCTTGGGGAAGTTGCTCCTGCATCTTTGAAATGGGAAGATTCCTGCTGGGGGTAGGGGGATGGAGTCCTAGGCCTTTTAGACTCTGAGAGAAGCCTGTTCCCACTCCATAAAAATGCTGCTATGTTCACGATTCCAGGGGCTCAGAGCCCGCCAGAACCTGGGTTCATTTCGTGCTATCCATTAGGCCCAGAATGAAACCTGTAGGCTGGCGAAGCTGTGTAGGCAGCTGGGAGGAAGAACGGTGCACTGGCCCTAGCTGAGGCTGGGTTTCCACCTTCAGGCCTGAGGGCGGGGGCCAGGCTGCAGCTCTGCCCAGGGCCCCTCGGCCCTGAAGGTGTGGCCGTGGGCCTTTTCCTCACCAAACAGGCTGGCAGCTCCCCCAGCCCGCAGCCCGCCTCGGCCAGCAGTGAGCCCCACGGTACTGCCCCAGGCTCCCCACAGCCCTGGCTCACGGACCGGCTGGCGGGCTAGCTGACGTGCTGTGTCCACTCATCCCTCCCCGCCCGATTCTTTTGTTTATTTAGCCTGGAGTAACCCCTGCATTGCCTCTGCTCAACTGGGAGCCAGCATCCTCCACACTTGGCCCGTGACCTTGGGATTCTGGGCCCAGGGCTCCTCTTCCCTTCCGGGCCGGGGTCCAGGGCGGGCCTGGGGGACCGGAACACACGGCCCTGTGCTGACCACATCAGGCAGTAAAGTGCGGACTGAGCGTGGCCGGGGCCTCCTCCCCCACGTCTCCTCCTTTGTAAAAAGGGGTGACCCCGTCTGCCGCCAGGGGCCCCGAGGAGTGCACAGTAGGTGTGACCCTGAGTGCGGCAGGCATTTCTGTGGGAGCGAGGGCACGTCTCGGGGCTCGGGGACGTGAGCAAGCCCTCAGCTGGGGGCTCTCGGGAAGGTCTCACAGGAGAGGTGAGTGGACGTCTGGCTCTGGTGGGCGTCACCTTCCAGAAGGAGACTGATCAAAACACAGGGAAAATGAGGAAGGTTCAGAGGACAGGAGGTGGACGGGGCTGAGTTCGGCTGGGAGGTCAGGGAAGGCTTCTCCGGATCCAGCTTCCGACGGAAGGCGAGGACAGAGCTAGCCACGGGGTGACCTGGAGAAATGGAATCTTGAGCTGGCGCGTGCAAAGGCCCTGAGGGGGACGAGCTCCGTGACTGAAAACAGATGAGGCTGCAGGGGTGGAGCTCGGGAGGGCCTCAGGGCCTCCTTTGCTGCCGTCTTTGGGCTCAGCCCCCTCTGATCCCAACCCCAAGCTCTGAAAGTCCTGGCCCCCATACTGGGCTCCCGATGTCTGCCGTGTGGCCCTGAATCCATCAAGCCCTGGGCGCTCATCATTCCTTACACCTCACCTCACGTTCCCCCGCCCAGCTTCAACGTCTAAGGGTCAAGCTCAGACACACCCACGTGCCTGCCTTCCCTGCTGCCACACCGCCACCCTCCCCTGGGCTCAGCCCTGGTCACCCCTGTGACATCCCCTCTTTGATTGCCGCCCCCGTCACGCCGCCTCCTTCCCAGGCTGTCCTTCTGCTGCCGCGGCTGCCGTCACTCCCAGAACCCCGTCCCCACAACCCCCCTTGTTGTCACCCCATTCCTCCGCTCCCCTTACCCAGAGGCCCCTTAAGAGACGTGTTCCCCTTGCAGCCCCGCCCCCTTTTGCCCAGGAAACCCCCCCCCCAAGCGTGGCTCCCCCTCCTCCAAGGGTCACCTGTGCAGAGCCCCATCCTCTCTAACTGGACCGTCTTTACCCTTCCTTCTTCCACGTGGCTGCGGAGCCCTCCCTGCCGGGACCCCTGTGGGCTGTGCCCGTGCTTGGCCTCAGGTGCTGGTGGGTCCCAGTCTCCCCCCTTGGCTGTCTGCACTCCTTAGAGGCGTCGTCCAGGCCATGGCTTCTAGTCCCTTCCATGGGCCGACGACCCCACACCCCTCTCCCTTCAGCTCCTGCGCCGGGGTGTCCGCGACACGTCCAACCAGGAGTCCTGGCCACCCCGTTGCCTGCCGCCCCCAGACCAGTTCCCCGCACCGTCCTGTCTCTGACGGCGGCCCCTCATTCACTGACGGGAGAGAACGGAGGAGGGAGAAAGCTGGTCTCCACGCTGGCTCTGGACTGAGCAAGTGAGGGGCGGGCTCCCGGCAGGCAGGGGGACTTGGCTTTGACCTCAGAAGCACCTGTACGCCGAGGTGTCTCTCCCGGACGCACGCTGCCTGGGGGTCACAGGAGTCTCACGACCAGCCCGGGCGGCGTGGGGGGCCGGTGGGGATGCCGTAGGAGGGGTGGGGCTCCAGCAGGGTCCCCCTGCCTTTCCAGCTGCGATGTGGGAGCAGCGGACAGAGTGGCCGCCTGCCCGCCAGGTCCGGCTCACGTGCCGGGGGTGATGCGCGAGATTCCAGTGCCGGGTCCTGAAGACGGACTCTATCAGTTCCCGCGCTGCGAAGGCGGCCAGTCACCTGGTGGTTTCAAAGGCCACTGCTGCTGACGTGGCCACAGCTCCCTCCAGTTCCACCCTCAGAGACCCTGGGGTGGGGGGAGTCAGGTGTCCCCCCCTTCCCAGGTGAGCTCTGAGGCCCTGTGACCTGCTGAAGATCACGCGGTCGGTTCCAGGCCGGGTGCCTTTCTGTGGCCCATTTCTGGGCTCTGAGGAGAGCTTTGGAAAAGAGGGAGGTTTTAGCATTTAGTTGTGGAAAAAACCCCTCAGATATTCAGTATACAGAAAATGAAACAGAAAGAATAGAAAAGTGAAAAAGAGAGAATCAGTTCTACCACCCAGAGACCACAGCATTTTGGTGTAAGTCTTTGTGCCTTTCGTGTGTGTGTGTGTGTGTGTGTGTGTGAAAATTGCCCTGTTTCCTTCCAGGACAATAAACGGGGAAACTGAGTACCTTTACCCTCCATCTCATTAATTTTAGGTATTAACAGAACAATCACTGCCAATTCATGAGGGGTAAAGAGATGTCTTCTTTCTTTTAACTTTTGAATTTTGTGGAGTGAAACACTTTGAAGTGCTTTTTGACTATAAGTGAATTGGTGTTCCTGTCCTTTGCCCGTTTTTTTTTGTTGTTGTTGTTGTTTTGTGTGTGCGGTACGCGGACCTCTCACTGTTGTGGCCTCTCCCGCTGCGGAGCACAGCCTCCGGACGCGCAGACTCAGCGGCCATGGCTCACGGGCCCAGCCGCTGCGCGGCATGTGGGATCCCCCCGGACCGGGGCCCGAACCTGCGTCCCCTGCATCGGCAGGCGGACTCCCGACCGCTGCGCCACCAGGGAAGCCCCCTTTGCCCGTTTTTTACCCGATCGGATAACCATCTTCGTTACGTGCTTGTAGGACCCTTTTCTAGACTAATAATAATAATAGAAAATCTTCTCCAGCCGTATGTACAGCAAGTGCTTCTCCAAGTTTGTCTTTTCTGCCCTTTGGCTCTGTCTGTAATTTGTCTTTGGAGTTTGAACGTTAACACTTTCCTGGATCCGTTCAAGTTGCTCTTTCCTTGACGGTGGTCACGCTGGCGTGCGCTGGGTGGGGGGGCCCTTGGGGAGGGGGCAGCCCCTGGCCGGGCGCCGTCACTGTGAAGCTACGGCGAGAGGGGAGCGCTGTTCTCTGAGACTGGAGCCCGCGCTACTGGGGGCTTTCTGCCGGGGCGGGGTGGGGACGTGCCCGTGCCATCGAACTGTTCCTGGAAACGCATTTCGTGGTGGGACAGTTTGGGGTCATCCCTTTTGGCTCCTGTCAACCTAAACAGGACATTCTGTGCAGTAACAGAGATTATGCTTTGTTTATTTGTTGGAAAATCAAAGATATGTGAACGGGTGTGGGTGTGCGTGCAAGCGTGTCGGGGGGAGCGCAGCGAGACTCACCCAATTAGCAGTTAAAAAAAACGCCTTTTGACCATCCTTAAAATCCACTTCCTTTTCAGTGCAGAGTGCCGAAGGGGCCGGGCCCCTCCCTGAGCCCTCAGCCCTCCCGTCATGGGAGAGCCCTGCCAGCGGGGTGGCGGGGGGAGGGTGGGAGGCAGCAAGCAAAGGGAGGGTGGGCCGAGGGCAGCACATGGGTGTCCAAGGCACCCAGGCTTCCCCTCAGCATCCGGCAGCTCCCCCGATGTGGGCGAAGACAGGAGTCCTTGAGCCGAGTCCAGCACGTTCTGTCGTGTCAGGTAGAGGTCGCGTTTGCACCGGACAAAGGCTGCTTGGCCAACAGGCTTCCCAGCACCATGCCCTGGTTGGGGGCCACTGCCTGCGTCTCTCTTCAGACCCACTTTACAGACGGGGAAGCTGAGGCCTGGCGATGGGGTCAAGATGCCCAAAGTCACAGAGCCGGTGGGAGCCTTGGTAGGCCTGGATCCCTGCCGCCCTGCCCCACACCCCACCAGGGCTGTCTCTGCCCCATCACTTGACTGTGTTGGAAACAGACACCCTCTTGCCACTCAGGTGTGGTCAGGCTCACAGCTCCAGGTTTTGCCCCCATGAGATGGGGAAGACACCTCCAGCCTAGGGTCGTGATGGCAAGGGTTCCATCAGACGGTGAGAATACAGTCGCTGGCAGACAGCCGGTGCCCAGTCAATGCTGGTGACGACAGAAGAGAAAAGTGTAGAATTGGTTTCACGTTGTGATTGCTTTTACATTAATGATTCCCATGAGGCTCCCAGCCTGGGGAGGAAGGGGTGATTTCACGCTCTCCTGACGCGCCTGTTGGGGCAAGTACCCTGCCTCCCAAATAATCCTCCAGTCAACCGAGAAGTGGTCAGATGGCCAACCTCGCAAGGATACCCTAGAGTGGGCCCACCTCACACGTCCCTGTAACCTCCCTGGGTGATGAGATTGGGGTCCTGGCACCAGGTCCCTGGACTCCTGGGGACGAGGGACCTCGGAATAGAGCACTGGCCCTGGGGTCCTGAGGCCTGTTTTCCAGTCCTGGCTGTCCTTCTCCAGCTCAGCCTCAGTGTTCTCCTCTGTAAGATGGGTCTACGTCCCTCGCCATCAGTGAGAAGCAGGCAGACTCTGTTTCTGTGTCCGCCCCACGGGCATCCTACCAGTGCAGAGCACCTCAACACTTCCCTGCACTTTTCACCTGCCACGTCCTGGTTCTCTCAGGCCCCGGGAAAGAGGCCAACTGATGCTCCTGGAACCGTCGCAGAGTGTCTGGGCTTTGGATCGCTGAACCCAGGAGGAGTGCCCTGGAGGAGGAGTGCCCAGGAGGAGTGGGTCTGGATTGACGGCTGGCCTGTCTCGGATGGGCGCGGGCTGGTTCTAACACCTGAGCGCCTGCCTCATTTCCGCCAGCCCAGACAGCAGACGGGCAGCTCCGGGCCAGCCCAGAGGCTTTCCATCAGGAGGTTCTGGGAGGAGGCCACGGGAAGCCCAGTGTTGGGGCTCTGGTCCCCCTCACCGCCACACAAAGCCACACTTGTCCAGAGCCCAGGCCCTGTCTGCACTGGCCAAGGGGCCACATGGGGACCACTCAGCACGGAGGCCCTGGAGCCTCTGGAGGGGTTAGACCCAGCCATGTGGGCAGTGAGAGGGTGGCATGTGAGGCAGTGATGTCCCCTGGCCCAGCATTCTCAGACAGGAAGGAGGTCACCCCAAAGACCTACAGGGGGTCAGGCAGAGCTGGCCCTGGAGCCAGGAGTCCTGGCCCCCAGTTGTTGCTGGATGCCGAGCCAGGAGGAAGTTAGAAGGGCCAGAGCCCAGGGCTCCCCAAACACACCTCAGGCTGGGCAGGGGCGGGCAGACAGAACCCCACTAGTCTCCAAAGCTTTAAGGCACTCCGAGTGTTTGATTTTCTCCCCATTCCTCCCCGCTCAGAGTCCAATTAATCAATAGAAGGATTCTCTGGTGTCGTTCGTCTCCAAGCCCCACAGGCTGGAGATTGATGAACACAAACATCAATTCCTCGGGCTGCATGCCTCCGAAAACACGGCACTTCTTCAGACTGAATTGCTACTGTGTGCCCGGTGTAAACAAAGGAGGGGGTAACGCAGAAGATTTGTTACTGTGCCCGGGCTGCTGTTCCCTCTCCACCAGCGCTATTGGCGGGAGGGGGTTGGCAGGGAGAAGAAGAGAGAGAGAGAGAGGGAGAGGGAGAGGGAGAGAGGCGCTCAGGGGAGGGGAAAACCCAGGAGGTGCGATGGGGTCGAGGGATCGGGGAGGCAAGTGTCATTGGTTGGTTTCTGGTGGTCTGTGGAGGGGTGGCAACGGAGGGGGGCGCTGCTGGCCTTGCAGCGGCAGCCGGCGGGGTGGCCTGGACCCTGGCACTTGGGTCCTCCCTCCCTCCTTCTTTCCTGCATCCCTGCAGAGCAGGCCTTCAGAACAGGGGGTGCAGGACCCAAAGGCCTTGCCGGGCTCGGCTTGACCATCAGAGGCCAGCAGGGTGAGAGCCCGAAGCAGGGAGACTGGAAACCAGGGACCAGGCACAGGGACACTGGTCCCGCAGACAGTGGGGTTGAAGGCCCAGAGCCCAGGAAGCTGCTTCACGCAGTCACCCCTTTGCTGTGACCAGGACCTGTTGGGTGCCCTCCCAGCCGTCTCCCACATGCTGGTCCCGTCCCTCGGCCTGGTCCTCTGCCGGCACCAGCTCAGCCCTCAGGGTGCCTCCAGCCTCTGCGCTCCTTGTCTCTGCAGCGGGGGCACCACGGGACCCAGGATGCAAGTTGCAAATGTGGTAAAACATGGTTTTAAATTTTAAATTTCCAGCAGCTGCACGAAAAAACATAAACTGGTGAAATTAGCTTCAGTAATGTTTTGTGTAACGTAACGTACCCCACAGACGGTCATGTCAACACGTAATGACGAGGAAACAGCGGTCGGCGCATCTGCTGTTTGGGCCGCGTCTCGCGTCGCGGCATCTTTCTTTGGGCCGGCCCGTAGCCTGTGCTCAGTGGCCAGCGTGGCCAGTGGGCCGTGGTGGACGGTGCGGCTCTGGACCACAGTGGCCTTGGCCTTCCAAGTGTGGGCGCCCCGTTTAGTCCTGGCGACCACAAGTCAGGGGGCTAGTGGGTCCTCCCTTCACAGACGAGGGGCCGGCCCAGTGCCCAGCACGGGGCTGGGGAGGGTTGGGGGGGCTGGCGACTCCGTTGTTGAGGGCAGGAAGGAGGCTTGTGCAGAGAGAACCCAAGTTCAAGGCCAGAATTCCAGCTTCGGTCAGCTCCAGGCAGGCCTCCTGCACCCTGACCGCGGGGGCTCTGGGGCCTTTGAGGGACGTGAGCGGGGCCAGCGGCCAGGTGTTGGGGATTACTATTGTCTTCGTTGTCATTGTTATTATTCCCATCGGAATCCAGCTGGAATCCCTGACATGCCTCCCCGACCAGTGCCCTCTAGTAGAGCTCAGGCCCCTCCCCTTTGCCCTCCAGACCCCGAAAGCCAGCACGCCCTCCGTCTCACTCCTGCTCCGTCTGCCTTCCCAAGGCTGACTTCAGCTGTGCCCTCAGGACCTGGCTTCCGAACAATCTGGTGACGTCTCTGAGGGCTTGCCAGGCGCTGGGCTCTGGAGGAGCCCCGGGAGCTTGAGATCTGGGGTCCTGTCTTGCTCCTGGAGGCCCTTTTCTGCTGACAGAGAGGGGCCCCTCGCCCCCCCCCCGCCCAGCTTCCCCCAGGCCCTGCCTCCTTGGCCCCTGCGTGTCGGGAGCTGCAGGGCCCTGGGCCCAGCGGGAACCCACGAAGCTAGGAATCTCAACTCGAGTCAAACAGTGTGAGAGGCGGTGTGGAGGTTGGGGGAGGGGCGCTTGCCACTGGGGACTCCGTGCCTTCCCCACCCTCAGCCTGTCACTCACCAGATGTTTCCTGAGCACTGACCTGGGTCCAGGGGACACACGTGTCGGTCGTGCCCGAGGTGGCTGTCGGGACAGATGAGAGAGCACGTGGTGACGGGACTGAGGGAGGGCTGAGCTCGGGACAGATGAGAGAGCACGTGGTGATGGGACTGAGGGAGGGCTGAGCTCGGGACAGATGAGAGAGCACGTGGTGACGGGACTGAGGGAGGGCTGAGCTCGCGCAAGTTCCGGGTCTGTGGAGCATCCCTGCAGGCTTCCAAGAGGAGGCGTCTCCTGAAGCTTGAGTGTGAGTTTCGTGGGGCAAGGAACCGGGCCAGGGTGAGGGGCAAGGGGCCTGGGCTGCAGGCGGGGGCTGGAGGCTGTGGGGCCGGGTACCCGAGGGTGGCGTGGCCTGGCCCAGGTGGGCCGGGGAAGCAGGAGGAGGGGGGGTTGGAGGGAGGCTCCGAGGCAGACGGAGGGCCCGTGACGGGCAAGGTCAAGACAGAGGTTAGTGCTTCTTCTACCCGCCGCAGTGCCCTTCGTCATTTGCTGTGTGTGGCATCGCCCCAGAAGCTTCCGCAGAAGCAGGCCAGTGGCGCCAGTGCACCCCAGCCATCTCCCCCGTGGCTGTGTTCCCTCCTCCCGTGTCGCCTGGAAGCCCCCCTACCTCCCCACTCCGCTCTTCATTGAAGAGAAGGGCCAGGGACCAAGAGGATTCGAGCCCTTGGCTATACCGCACTTGAGGGCCCAAGGCGGCTTCTGCCGTCTGTTTTCCATTAGTCTGAAGTCCACTGGTTCTCGAGGGTCCCCGACGGGTGGAGAGCCCAGAACCAGGGGTAATGCACCTTTTCTCTCAGCAGGGGAGCTTCTGGGGCCTTCCTGGAATCAGGGGGGCCGTGGCCCAAGAACCTGAGGGTTCCCGTTACCCCCCCTCGGCCCCGAGGAGCTGCCTGGGCAGAGGTCTTCCTCTCGACTTGAACTTAACGTACAAGGAACACGCACACAGCGGTAAAGGCTGCCTGCGCGGGGAAGGAAGGCTCCCAGGGCCGCTGTCAGGCTCAGGCACTCCGGCCTCTCCTTTCCCAGCTCAGCGGTCCTCCGCTTCCTCTGCCTGCCTGCACCCATTTTCGGGACTTTCTGGGTCCTGGAGGCCTGAGCAGCACCTGCGAGTCCCTGATGTCCCACAGTGAGAACAACACAAGGTGACCCAGTGTGTACCTGCCCCCAGCCCCGCAAGAGCCCCCAGTTCTAAGCCTGCCTCCCTGATGCCCTCTGACACTCGTTACCCCTGGGGAATGGAAACTGGATGGGGTGCAACGTTCATTTATTACTGTACTGATGGATTTTTGTCCAGTGAGCTGTATTACTGTTTTTATTTGAAAGCTATTGAAAAAATTGAGGTTTAGCTCATATACAGTCAAGGGCACAACTGGTAAGTCTCCAGCTCTCCGAGATTTTACATACTTTTCCTGAACAATTTTTGAAAGGTAACAAAACGTAGATTTTATTTATTTATTTCTTTTTGGCTGCGTTGGGTCTTCGTTGCTGTGCACAGTCTTTCTCTAGTTGCGGCGAGCGGGGGCTACTCTTCGTTGCGGTGTGCGGGCTTCTCATTGCGGTGGCTTCTCTTGTTGCAGAGCACGGGCTCTAGGTGCATGGGCTTCCGTAGTTGTGGCTCGAGGGCTTTCGTAGTTGTGGCTCCCGGGCTCTAGAGCGCAGGCTCAGTAGTTGTGACGCACGGGCTTAGTTGCTCCGTGGCATGTGGGATCTTCCTGGACCAGGGCTCGAACCCGCATCCCCTGCATTGGCAGGTGGATTCTAAACCACTGCGCCACCAGGGAAGTCTGAAACGTAGATTTTAGAAGAGCCTCTCTGAATCATCTCTGCTGTGCCAGGTAGGAAGGAGATAACACCCCTGACTAGCCTCCCTTTGCTGAGAACTTGACTCCCCCACCCCTCCGAGCTGTCCTCACCAGGAGTGAGTGTCTGGGGTAAACAGGTGCAGAAACAGGCTCAGAGGAGGCGGGAGTCACGGGTGGGAGGAGACCAGACTCAGGCTCTGGACTCTCAATCCAGTGCTCTCTGTGCAGCCACACCCTGGGTCTCGGGTCCCTTCCCCAGGAGGCACCCCAGAGACTGAGGCCATCAGCCCCATTGCACAGAGTATGCAGAGCAGTGTCAGCCAGCACACAGGCACACACATGTTTATTCTTTCATTCAGTCATTCAACAAACACCCGGAACCTGCGATGGTGCCAGGCACTGTGCCACCTCCTTTAGACACAGTGGCTCTTTAATACCCAGCGATGTGGGGATTATTGTCCCCATGTTGTAAGAAGAGGAAACCAAAACTCAGAAAGGGTAAGAGACTTGCTCAAGGTCACACAGCCAGAGAGTGATGGGGAGGGAACTGAGCTCGGTCTCCTCCCCAAACCCCCAAATCCATTGCCTTAATCTTCCACCCTCTCCATGGCTTGGCCCCAACCAGCAAGACTTCTGCCACGCCCTCAGTGCCATCGGGGGATCTCCGGGGTGGGGACAGTCCTTCTGTAGGAGAAGGAGCTGCTGGTAGGGCTGGCAGGGTCTCGCTGTGAGGTGAGCTGTGGAGAGGACAGGCAGAGGGGCTCCGGGCTGCTGCGTCTCTGCTGTTGCGTCACGTCTGTGCTCAGAGGTCTGGCTTACTCCAAACCTCTGCTCCGCGGAGGGGAAGCAGGCCCAGAGAGGGGGCGCATACTGCCCCAAGTCACACAGCAGCTAAGCTGAGCCTGGCCTGGTAATCACAAGGGTGTGTGGAGGGTGAGTGTTACCCACTGCTCGTGAACTCCGAGTGGCATCAGGCGAGTGAGTCAGGCCCACTGTGGGCTCTGCGCGTGGCTGGGCAGGCAGGCGAGCGGTAGGCGAGCGGCAGACGGGCAGCAAGTGGGCGGGCGGCGGGCACTTGAGTTAAGTGTGGCTAATTTGGTACAAGAACACGGATGCCACTTGCAATTTCTGCATCTTGGAGAAACAGGGAACATTATGAGGACTGTTCCAGGTGCAGCAAGAATGGGGGCCCAAGGGGGCTGCTGTGCACGAGGTCTACAGAGTGTGCGGGGTGGGCAAAGGTCCCCAGGCCCCCACAGCCACTTCCCCTGCCAGGGCGCTGGTTGCACACCTGCAGCCGGTCGGAAAGGCGAACTTGGCTCCAGCGTGTCGACAGGTATCTGACAGGTTGGGGTGAAGGCCGAGGCCGAGGACTCTGTCCACCCGTGGCCACTCTGGGTTCACTTTGCCCCCTGAGGCAGGTCCCCATGTGCTTGCTCTCTCTGTGTCTCTGAGTTTCCCTCTCTTCCCTTTGAGACAGGCTGGGACCTGGGACCCTTTGCTGCAGTGCTAGCACCTGGACACACCTCTCCTGGAGCATCAAAATACAAAGAAACTATAAGGGTCTAAAAATAAACGCGTGCATGCACAGTTGGGGCAAATTCTGGACAAAAGGTACAAAGAGACCAAAAAGCCCAACTGCCACTTCTGGAGAGCCGGGAACAAAAGCAGGGGGTTGGGAGCAAAAGCAGGGCACTGCGCATGCCCCCTGCACACACCACCACCAAGGGGGTGGGCAGACCTCCTAAGCCACGCCTCCGGCCCGACCCCTGGACACACCCCCTACCCTCATCCCATATAGGGAACCAGACGCCCCACCACCACCGCCAGCTCAGCGAGTAAGGGAAGTTCGTGCTGCGGCCCCAGTACAGCCTCGCCTGAATTTCTTGTCTGGCCTCTGATCAGTTTCTGTTGATTAAGGAGGCCAAGAACCCTGGTCGGTAACACCTGCCTTGCATGGGGAGAAACAGGAGGGTCCTGGAGGTGAGCGTGGTGTGATACACTCGGCAGGGACACCACGGAACATCCTGGCCTGGGAGGGGCTCGGCTGGTGGGACAGAGCCAGACCCCAAGTTGGGTGCCTATGTCTGTGCCTATGCCTGGGGTCCCAGCTGGCTGCAGGGTGAAGCTGCCAGTTCAAGACTTGGTATTTCTCCTTAAAAACATCCATGCCCTCGATTCCAAAATACAAACACCCACGTAGGTTCTAGACTGGAAGGAAAGAAATATGGAGCCAGTGGGCAGAGTACGTCTGAGCTATCCTGGGGAACTAGATGGTCTCAGGAGATCTCCACGAACCAAACAGTCAAGACCTGCAGCTTCTGCTCTGACACAGGCCCCTGCTGGCCAGGTGACCATAAAGAACATGCAAAAAGAATAATAATTCTCCCTACTTTGAAAGGAATATTGCAAACTCGGGAGATAATGTTTAGGGACTGCTAGCCTACCGTCCCGGGTGTACAGTGAGGGCTTCTTGACTGCTAGCATCATATGTGTTTGGGCTGGTGGATAAGGAGCCACAGAGGGGAGAAGTCCCTCATCCTGGAGCATGAGTTAGTGACCCTTGGGTACCAGCTGCTGCCAGAGCATCAGAAAGGCTGAGGTCCTGATGCTGCCCCAGGTGCGAAGCCAGGGAAGGGCTGAGCTGGAACAGGGTATCTGAGAAGGCCTGATGAATCCTCACTCATTTTCTCTCCTTTGAACAGCACTTTCGGGATTGGCCCAGGGCAATGTGGCGTCTTAGCCAGGATACTGGATGTGGACTTCCAGAGTCCCAGACCGTAATCCTCTGCTTAGGTGTTACCCAACTCTCTTGATGACCCCATACACCCAGGGCCACACAGCTAGTCTAGGGGAGTGGTTACGGGCAAGGGAGATGACCAAGTATTTTGGATTGAATGAAAATGAAAACACAACAGATCAACTTTGTGTGATGTAGCTAAAACAATGTTTACAGGAAAATTTATAGCTTAAATTTATTTAAGGAAAATTTAAATATTTATTTAGAACATGTATTTATTTAGAAAATTTTCTTAAAGGAACACTTAGAGTTAAATGCTTATATTAAAAAAGAAAATCAGTGATCCAAGCTTCCACCTTAAGAAACTAGAAAAAGAGGCAAATTCAAAGCAAACAGAAGGAAGGAAACAGTAATCAATGAGACAGAAAACAGAAAGGCAACAGGAAAAAATAGTGAATGAAACCGAAGTTGCCTCTACAAAAAGATTTATACATAATTGACAAATCTCTAGTTAGACGGACCAAGAAGAAAGACAGAAGGCACAAATTACCAAGACCAAGAATGGAAAAGGGGACATCACTACAGATCCTATAGATATTAAAAAGGATAATGAAGAATGTTACAAGCAATTTTATACCCATAGAGTCTACAACTTGGATGAAGTAGACAAATTCCTCGAGAGACATAAGCTATCAAAGCTCACACAAGAAAGAACAGGCTCATATATGTGTTAAAGTCCCATTAATACTAAGGAGTTTGATGTTAAAAACCTTCCAACAGGGACTTCCCTGGTGGTCTGGAAGGTAAGACTCCATGTTCCCAGTGCAGGGTGCCTGGGTTTGATCCCTCTTGGGGATCTAGTTGGGGAACTAGATCCCGCCTGCATGCCGCAACTAAGAGTCCACATGCTGCAACTAAGAAGCCTGCATGCCGCAACGAATAACCTGCATGCTGAAGATCCCGCATGCCGCAACTAAGACCCGGCACAGCCAAAATAAATAAATATTAAAAACAAAACAAACCTTCCAACAACAACGACAACCTCCAGACCTAGAGGAGTTTTCTGGCAAATTCTACCAAACACTTAAAAGAGAAATAATACCAATCATACACAATCTCTTCCAGAAAATAGAAAAGGAGGGAACAACTACCAACTTCTTTTTATGAAATCAGCATTACCCTGATACCAAAACCTGACAAAGACATTACAAGAAAAGAAAACTATAGACCAATATCTTTCATGAAATTGGACATATAACTTCTTAATAAAATATTATCAAATCAAATCCAGCAGTATCCCGAAAGGATAATCTATCATGACCAATGGGATTGATCCTAGGAATGCAAGTCTGGTTCCACATTCAAAAAGTAATCAATAGAATTCGCCATATCAACAGATTAAAGAAGAAAAACCATATTTCAACAGATGTAAAAAGAAACATTGATAAACTCAACATCTACTAATGAAAAAAACTTTCAGCAACTCAGAAAGAGAAGGGAATTTCTTCAATCTCACAAAAGGTGTCTACAAAAACCCTATACCTAACGTCATAATTAATGGTGAAATACTGAACGGTTTCCCTCTAAGATCAGGACGAAAGCGAGGGTATGCAGTGTCATTACTCCTATTCAGTACTGTACTGGAATAAGTATTGCCAGTAGAATAAGGCAAGGAAAAAAATATATACACAGACTGGAAAGGAAGATATAAAACTTCTTCTGTTTGCATTCAACATGACCGGAGTTTCCCTATTTAGGAAGGTGGGTTTTTTTGTTTTTTTATTAAAAAAAATATTTTTTAATACATATTTTTAAATTTTTAAAATTTTATTTATTTATTTTTGGCTATGTTGGGTCTTTGCTGCTTGTGCGCAGGCTTTCTCTAGTTGTGGCGAGGGGGCGGCTACTCTTCGTAGCGGTGCGCGGGCTTCTCATTGTGGTGGTTTCTCTTGTTGCAGAGCAAGGGCTCTAGGTGCGTGGGCTTCAGTAGTTGTGGCGCACGGGCTCAGCAGTTGTGGCTCGTGGGCTGTAGAGCACAGGTTCCGTAGTTGTGGCGCATGGGCTTAGTTGCTCCACGGCATGTGGGATCTTCCCAGACCAGGGCTCAAACCCATGTCCCCTGCATTGGCAGGTGGATTCTTAACCACTGTGCCACCAGGGGAGCCTTGTTTTTCTTTTAGCTGGCTAAATTCATGTAATGGTCATAGGACCACTCAGTATTTCTATTTCTATTATTTTCTATTTCTTCTTGAGTTGTTTTGTTTTGATGAATTATTTTATTAATTAATTTAAAGAAATTTGCCCATTTCATCTAACTTTATGTATTTTTCAAATGTATAGGTACCTTGTCCATCTTAAATGGATGTTAGACATCTGTTTGTGTCTTTGTAGAACCTAAGCATCGTTACCTTAGAGTCTTTGTCAGACTGCTATACAGACTTAATTTCTTCTTTCTCCCATTTCTTCCCGTGTTTTTCAAACATTAGTTTGGAGGCTCATTTTGAGTTGGAGGACTTGGGGTTTTACTTTCACACTCTCTTCCTCCCTGACCAGCCCTGACCAGCTTTGTGTTTGTCTACCAGCCCCTCGCCCCTAGTCCAGAACCAGGTCTTGAGGTGATGTTTACGGAGGGTTGTGACACGGGGGTCAAGCAGATCTAGTCCTGGAGGCAGAAGGCAGCTTGGCTGGGCTTCTCCCCTTGAGCCCTGGCATCAGCCTCCCTCTGCCTCCCTCGCTCCCACCTCCAAGGCACGCAGCCCCTCTACAGGGCAACCTTGTGTGGGAGCTGCCCTGCTCTGTTCTTGTCTCCTTCTACAGACCTGTGTCGGGCCCCACCTGGACCGAGGTGCCTGCTCCCTGCAGGGACTGCCAAGAGTCCGGATGCCCCACCCTGAGTTTGTGTCCCTCATTTCTGGAGAGGTTACCGTGTTTTTAGCCCACCATGTGTGTTGGGTCACCTCCTTTGCGTGGCTTTTATCACTGGAGCAGTAGGATGGGAGAAGGGTGCACCCATGAGCTATTTTGGTGCACCCTTTGTTTTGGAGTGCGATTTGCTCCCTTTGTCTGTCTTGGCTTCTCCAAACCAGAGTAGATAGGGTGGTCTGGCCCTGGAAACCAAAGCCTTTTAGAATGTTTCCTGAGAAACACAGCCACTTTCCCCTGTGGTGAATCTGCCCCCTCCGACCCTGAGATGCAGACATGGCCGTGGGTTTTGAAGTCACGTTTTTCTTCCCTCTACATGTGTCTCTGCCTTTACGAATTTTGGCATGGGTGGCACGTCGAAACAGTGATAAGATCAGTGGCCTTCCTTCAAGCTCCCCCCTGCACCCCATCTTTGCCTTGGTGGCATTTGGTGGCCTTGCAGGGCAATGGCCATTGTCCGGAAGGCTGGCCCTTGGTGCCAGAGCTGCTGGAGAGACCAATCCACCTCCATCAAATGGGGTTCTGGGTGTTTTGAGCCCAGACTCCCCCAGCCTGCTCACCATTGTCTGGTTCTGCCTCTGTCGGTGGGTAATGCCTGGAATAAGACCGAGTTGGTCCCCTTTCATCCACCGCTGGGCATCTGGCCGCACAAGTCTTGCTCTCTGAGGACCGCTTGCGGGCGTTCCCTGCTTCTCCAAAAGGAAGGCAAGGCATCTCCAACTCGGAGTGTGCGTGCCCCGGAGGTCCCTTTCAGGGGTCCAGGGTGACTTCCTGTTTGAAGATTTGCTAAGTTTATGGAATTTGAGAAACGCTCTGTTAATAAAGGCAGAAGTAACCTTTGACCCACCCTCCCCCCCTTACATCCTGTAACAGGAAGCCAGCGATTCTGCCCCACCTACCAGAGGGGCAAGAAAACATCCCTGGGAGGAAGGCCGTTGCCTTTTCACCCCATCCTCTATCTGGAAAGTTCTGTGCCCTCTTCCCTTGGGGGATGAGTAAGACAGCTGTGTGAGGCCTCAGGACTTTTAAAATAAGGTCCAGGGCACTGCAGAGACAGGGGGCCGGGGGTGCCCCTCTCTCAGGGGTGCCCATTAGGAGATGGGGAAGCTGGTGGATCCGCAGGGGGCGCCCAGGAATACCTGTCTGGAAGGAAGCCCAATTCTCTACCAGGGCGAGGCGGGGGAGAGGCCATCAATTTGAGAGTTTTATTTACTTTGAACTACTCAAGCAAGCAGACGCATTATTTAGGGACTAGAATAAAAAGCCGTTCACTTTACTTCAATTGACCGTTTAGTTCAATTTGTGTGTTACTGCAGGTAATCACTCCAGTAATGACGTGCTATAATCCCCACTGACCGGGAGCCGGCCCCGGCTCTGTACTGATGCCGTGCTCTGCCTATACTAATTACCCATGTGTTACCATGGTTATTTGCGTGGACGCCATGTTAACACGACACCCTGGAAACATAAAGCAACAGCGGAGTTTGAATTAAATCTTTGTGTTCTCTTAGAGCTAAAAGTGCATTTCGCATCAAAGAATCATGAATAAAATGAGATCATCTTGGTGGAGTTGCCAGGAAGGCGATTATCTGAACGCAGAAATGTGACTTTACCCTGCCCAAGAGTTAGCGCCTCCCGAACGTTGCTGGGTTGCTAGGCGACCCCGCAAGATGACATCACTCGCACAGCCGTGCTGCCCTCAGTGGCATCTCTCCATGTTTATAGCGCCTCCGTGGAGAGGGTGCGCATCATAGAAACGACATTATTTTTCTCCCGGATGATGGGTATGAACGGTGGGCAGGATTCCGAGGGCCGTGCAAAAAAGGGAATTTGGGAACACCCGTGTGACTCTGTCTCGGGGCGAAAGATGCTTTATTTCCAGCAGGTTACAATAATGGGTCCGAATGAAAAGGTGTGTGTCACTGTAACACGTCTGAGAGCTGGGTCAGCAGTGGGTCCATCTTCTGTCTGTGAACAGGCAACCAGACGTGTGTACAGGTGTCATGGAGGCAAAGAAGTGGCGGGGCCCCCGAGCTGGGGAGTGCGCCCCACCGCTGGCCCTGTCGGCCCCGGTTCCCTGCTCTAGCCTAGACCCAACACCAGGAGGGAATAACCAGAGCGTGGACACGGCTGCCTGGCGTGGTGCTGAGCACCCCGTCGTGGGGGGCATCCAAGCGGAAGCTGGGCAATGAGAGCAGAGAGGAAAAGGAGAGGTGGGAGGTCGAAGGGCATGTGGCTGGCCCGGCTGACCCCAGCAGCCTCCCCCAGTTGTCATGCGCTCTGGCTCTGCGGCCGTGTCTCGGTGCTCACGGCCGGGCTGGACACACGGTTGAGGCCTCTGGGAGCTGGAGGTCTGGGGTGGGCAGAGGTGAGCGGACCCCAGTGAGGAGTGAGCCTGACCTGCCCCCTCCCAGGGGAGGGGGGCGGGCGTCCTGGAGGGGCTTTAGAAGGTCGAGGCCTGAGCGCAGGTCTCCTGGGGAAGGATGGGGGCTGGACTTCACCTGAGGGCACTGGGGAGCAATGGGGGCTTCAGCAGAGGGCGGCACACAGCTCAGGGGGAACGGTTGGGTGAGTCTAGGCACCAAAACGCACCTGGTCTCAGGGTTGGGGCAGGGCAGGTCCAAAGCCACCCTCACTCTTGCCTGGTCATCAGCTTCCCTGCATGTGGGCTCAGTCCTAGCAACCTGCCACCGAGCTCACTCCCCTACCTGCATCTCTTTGCAAAATTCTCCTCACTTCCGGCTTCAATCAACGAGTCCGTCCTCAGAAATTCTCTCATTCTCAGCCTTCCGGGCCGAAGCACTGGCCCCACCTGCCCTTCTCCTCCCTCTGGGCAGGGCCTTCTGGCTCTTTCCCCCCTGGGAACACCGGGACTCAGCCCCATCTAGGCTCCTCCCCCAGGACATCTCCCAGCCCTTTAAATGCCATCCATATGGGGATGGCTTCTGGGCACCAGTCCACCCTGAGATCCAGAACTGTGTTCATCCAGCCACCCACTCAACGCCTCAACGTGTCAACCTCTTACAACCTTTTTTTTTCTTTTTAAAAATTAAAAAAAAAAAAATGTTTTGGCTGTGCCACACAGCATGTGGGATTCTATTTCCCCAACCAGGGATCGAACCCATGCTCCCTGCATTTGAAGCGTGGAGTCTTAACCACTGGACCACCAGGGAAGTCCCATATCTCTTATGACCTTGATTGTGAGATTACCTAGCAGCTCATAATTGGCGTGTCCAAGCCAGAAGCCCCCTCTTCCCCGTGTCCGCCCGCCCCTTAAATGACAGCATCATTGTCTGTCAGGCCCCACCGACCCTGCCGCTCCCTGGTGGACACCCTGAGACACTGCCCTCTGTGCACCCTCTGCCCAGCCATGCCCCTGCATCCCACCCCAGGGCCTTTGCACCTGCTGTTCCCCACAGGAGCCGCTCCCTCCCTCCCTCAGCTCAAGGGGCCCACCCCTCCCTGCCGTTCTCAGTCCCTGCCCCTGCTTGTTTGCTGTGTGACATCCATCACACTCACCACAAACCACATTCTTTATTCACTTAGGAGACATCCATCTCCCTCCTTAGGGTGGAAATTCTGCCCTGCTCACGTCAGAATAGGAGCTGGTGTGGTGGTGGCAGGTGAGATACCCGGGATGGCCCAGAACACGCTGCTTTCTAGGGCTTGAATCCCTCAGCGCCCAGAACAAAGTGCAGACAGCCATCTGGGATCGAACAGTGGCTCACTTCTTCCTTTACTGAGTCAAGACCCTCAAACAAACAAAACAAACAACCAACTTCCACCCGCTGTCACCACGAGTTCATAAAACAAAGGACATTTAAACCCCCAGAGAGTGAAAGTCACATGAGGTCAGAATAGAGGACGGCCCGTCACACGTCCTGCTCTTGTGGGTCACTGATGGTAAAAGACGTTGGTACCACCAGAGCCCGGTCTGGGGACCCGGGCTTGCGAGGCTCTGGATCTAACTCAGCCTCCCAGAGGTCCTGGGAGTTGGGGTGACACCTGGGCCCTGGGCTGGCTGCTGTGGTGGTGGTCCTGATGCTGAGTGAGCCCACAGTCCTCGAGATGCCGCACAGCTGTGCACACGGTCCCAAGGCCTTTGGCAGCTAGAATGGGCGTCCCTCGTGGATTTGGAAACTAAGCCCTGACACTGTCCCCTGTTTCATCACCATGTTGCCCATGAGCACGTCGAGATCGACATTCATGGGCCTGAAATGCTTTCCAGGGGTGAAAGCAAACCCAGAAGTGCTGACTCTTCACTTTCTTTGCCCTATTTATATGCAGCTTGAACACTCTCGGGCCAGCTCTCTCCTAAAAACCTGTGTGGCTAAGTATTTAGCAAGGAAGAACTTGGCATGCGTGGGCTTACGCAGGGCCAAGATCCCCGGAACCCTTACTGTGAGTGAGATGTTCCTACTGGATGTTCCTCGGGCCTGGGCCTCTGACCCACAGAGCAGGGCCACCTGCATGGGGACCCCCACCTCCCATCTCCGGGACTTCCCAGGTCTCTCCTCACTGCGTCTCAGGCAAGCTGTCCTGCTCACGGGCGATGTCCGTCCCTCCCCAGGCTCTGGCCCGTTGTCCTTCCTGCCACAAGCCAACCCAACCACATGGACAAACGGAGGCCTCCCTCGCTGGGAGCTGCCTGGGTTGGGCCGGGCGAGGTCCTTGGGTCCATGGCAACCACAGAAGCCTCGGAGGCAGAGTAGGAGTTGAGACTGGCTTGGTGGACAGGAAGTCTTGGAAGTTTTGGAGCAGAGGTGCGGGTGTGCACTGTTCTTCTTCAGGAAGAGAACCGGGGTGGGTTTGTGCTGGGTGGGCCGGGGGCCAGGGCCCATGGATGGCTGGAGGAGGGTGGGGTGAGGGGTGAGGCCCCAGCTACGTCATTAATGATCGTGGCTCCTTGCCATAGGGCATATCTCCAGCCAGGCTCTGCACCCACTGCTTTACCGGCCTCGCCTCACAGAAAACATACCTTGGGGCACAGGTACCCATTTTACAGATGAGGAAACTGAGGCTCAGAGAGGGGACGCCACTCAGGAGCTGGCCATTAGCAGAATCTGGGCTCCAGGGTCTAACTCAGGAGGTGGACCAGAGAATGGCCCCTGAGAGAGGGTGCCAGAGGCGACCATGGAGGTGCCTGAAGGGGGCGGGGGCGTTCTCAGAGGGGTGCAGGTGACCCGGGCTGGGACGTGGTCGCCATTCATAGTGCCCTGGATTGGAAAGAAGGCTCTGAAAACAGGAGGAGAAGAAACACTCCCCATTCCTCCTTGCTTCCCTCAAGCACGGGGGGCTCACTCCTTCCTCTCCTCCGAGAGATTCAGCCCCATCCCCGCCTCCTGCCTCCACTGGCTTCGCACCCAGAGACCACCTGGCCAGGAGATGGAGAAGGATCAGCGTCACTGCCGGTGTGCATGGCAGCAGCGTCCCCCAGCTACCCCTGCCCTCTGGGTCCTGAGACGGCCCCTGCTGGCCAGGTGAGGGTATGTCCCCTGGCAAAGGGGTGACTCGACTCTGTTAGCTGCTGCGGGCACCCGGCAGAAATTGTCAAAGGTGGGTCGTTCTGGACCAAACATACAGCCCACATACTGTGGACGCTGCCAAAGCCCTGTGTTCATCTACTGGACGGAGGCAGGGGTGTCCAAGGCCCCCTTTATAAACTGTACCTGCCCTCTGCGTGGGGGACGACTAACAAGGCTACAGGGCTCTGAACCTGCATGCAGGGGCTGGGGAGGCTGATGCCCTTGCAGCCTGGCCTTGGACTTGCCCTCTGGGACGGCTGCCAGCTGTGTCTGCAGTGAGGCTTTCTGTCCTCTGATGCTTGTTGACACCTGCCACACGCCAGGTATCCTGGGGCTGGCGCCATGTGGTGTCAACAGCCCGTTTCAAACTTCGCCTCCTGCAGGCTGCCAGCTCTTCCCAAGTAATTTCCCCTGTTGGAGTCTCGTTTCGCTCATCTCAAGTGGGGAGGCCAACTGACTCAAAGCTGCCATGAGGTTCTCGAAGCTTACGGGGCAGATGTAGGCAGGGCAGCTGGCTCAGCCGGGCTGTGGGAGCCCTCAGTGAGTGATGGCTCACTTCCCTCCCCTCCCCCACCCTTGCCTTCCCTTCCCCCTTGGGCCCCAGGGAACAGGTGAGTGCCTGGTCTCCAGCTCCACTGTCGGGTGCAGTCTCACTGCGACCCCAAAGTTATCTAGTAGGTCAGCATTTCTGAGTACCTACTGCATGCAGTTTTCCAGGAGAAAGAAAGAATACAAAGGTGAGGTTCCAGGGACACGCCATCTTGGGGGAGGGGGTCAAACCATCCAAGCTTTCTTATAGAAGTGAGAGCACATGCTGTGTGGGTGAGCGTCCCCAGAGGGATATAGAGGGATGTGGAATGTGAGTACTGGTAGACCAGGAAGGTTCCCTGGAGGTGGCAGGTGCCAATTTAACCCTTCATGCCTCATTGCTCCCAACAGGAAAATGGGACTAGAGTTCCATGCCTTTCTAATAAAGACTGGGAAATAATAGGAATTATTATTCTATTATTCCACTCTAGGCACAGTGGTTAAGAATCCGCCTGCCAATGCAGGGGACACGGGTTCGAGCCCTGGTCCAGGAAGATCCCACATGCCGCGGAGCAACTAAGCCCGTGCGCCACAACAACTGAGCCTGCGCTCTAGGGCCCGCGAGCCACAACTACTGAGCCCGCGTGACACAACTACTGAAGCCCACACGCCTAGAGCCTGTGCTGTGAAACGAGAGAAGCCACCGCGATGAGAAGCCTGCACGCCGCAACGAAGAGTAGCCCCCGCTCGCCGCACCTAGAGAAAAGAGTGAGCGCAGCCATGAAGACCCAACACAGCCAAAAATAAATAAATAAAATAAATGAATAAATAAATAAATTTATTAAAAAAACAAAAACAAACAAGGCAGTGGAAGGTGGGAGGTGTTTACCCTCACGGTCAGTGTGATGATTAAAGGCATGGATTCTGGGACTCACTATCTGGGTTTGCATCCTGAACCCCCAGCTTGGGAGCTGTGTGACCTTGGGAAAGTCACTTTATCTCTCTGTGCCCTGGTCTGAAAAATGGGGCTGATGATAGCTTCTGCCTCCTGGGGTCGCTGTGAGGGTTTAGAGTGTCACAGACGTATGGCCCTTAGGGAGTCCAGGCCCCCAAGGAGGACCCGGGCCTGTCGGCCATCATCACTGAGTGTTTTGTTTTCTCTCTCTCTGCTCTCAGAGCGGGACTGACTGTCCCCAAGGAAGCCGCTCAGGTGTATTCCCGCTCAGGGAGTGACAAGGAGGTAGTGAGCCATCAGGACGGTGGCCCTTCTGAGCTATGCTTGGAGCAGGTGAACAAGGCTGGGCTGGGAATCCCCCCTGGGCCACACCAGGGTCAGCCTGGGGTCGCTGTGCCTTGTGCGTGCTTGCAAGGGGCGGGGGGCACCTGAGGCGCCTTTCGTGAGGGAAGGAGGGCCGGGAGCCTCCCCAGCTTGGGCCCTGCCCTGGACTTTGGTGCTTGGATTCTTTTTTATTTTTTAAAGAAGATGTTGGGGGCAGGAGTTTATTGATTAATTTTTGCTGTGTTGGGCCTTCGTTTCTGTGCGAGGGCTTTCTCTAGTTGCGGCGAGCGGGGGCCACTCTTCATCGCAGTGCGCGGGCCTCTCACTATCGCAGCCTTTTGGAGCACAGGCTCTGGACGCGCAGGCTCAGGAGTTGTGGCTCACGGGCCCAGACACTCTGCGGCATGTGGGATCCTCCCGGACCGGGGCACGACCCCGTGTCCCCTGCATCGGCAGGCGGACTCTCAACCACTGCGCCACCAGGGAAGCCCTGGTGCTTGGATTCTATGTGGGCCTGGAGGTGGGTGCAGACAGACCAGGGCGGGGGTGCTCTGCTGGGTTAGGCGCCCCCTGCCTGGGGGAGCTGTCCGCCCAGAGGGGCTGGCATGGTTCAGAGCGGGGAGGTGACGGGGCGGGGCCTGGTGCCGAGCCCCGTCTCCCGGCAAAGAGCTCACAGGCACAGCTCAGGCTGTGAGTGGGCCCACCCCCGGCCCAGGCGGAGGGTCTACACCCCGGCGGTGTGTGCTCCTTTTGCTGCATGATCTTGGGTGGGGGGCGTCACTTCAGCCTCCTCTGAAAATGGGGTGAATGGCAGCCCGGGGTCACGGGGTGCTCTGGGGACAGGGAAGACACATATTAGGTGCTTCAGTGAAGCCGTCGGTTCTTACTGGGGGAGCCAGAGGGGGGCCGAGCTATTGGAGACAGGGAAACCGGGGCCGGGGCGTGGGTGTCAGAGTGGGCACATTGGCCCAGGCTGGATGGAGCGTCCCTTTGTCCCGGTGCGGTGAGGACACACCCCTGTGGGCTTCTCCGCACGCCCATGACAGATGTTCACGGCCTTCCTCCCCACCCCGCCCTCCGCTAGGGGCCCGCAGCTGCTTGTCACAGCTAGGACCCAAGGTCCCTGGCGCTGGGAATCTTGGTCTCTTCGGGGGTCCCCGGGCCCCACCATGAGGGCGTCAGCGTGGCTGGGCGGCCAGAGGTGGGAGCAGGGCGGCCTGCAGTCGGCTGGACAGATGGACAGAGGGTGGCCTCACAGAGCCCACCCCCTCTCTACCCGCTCCAAGCCATAGCCGTTCCCTAACTCCTGATTTTTCACTGAAACGGCAATGGGCTCCGAGCCGCCAAGGTCACGGGGCTGCCAGGGGAGCTGAATGCGGGCCATTACGCTGGCCGCTAATGACCCGGCGGCCACGGTGGGCGCGATCGAGCACCAGGGACACTCCAATTTCCATCTGTCCCGCAGTGATCGTATCAGGGCCTGAGTGATCTCTTCTCTGGAGGGCGGCGGAGAGGCATCCAGTGGCCGTCCAGCCCCACCGTCCCTCCCTCGGGAAAAAAGGGATGCACGGCTGGCCGGAGGGGCTGAGGAACGGCTACAGGGGCCTCTCCCCGCATCCCTCCCTCACCTGAGTCGAGTTCGTGCTCAGTTCATCGGCTGCCGGGAAACATCATCCATTCCATCCTCTTCCAGTTGGAGGGGCTGGGTGAGGGTGGGCACAGCCCCTGTGTGCTGCTCACGCGAGGAGGTGGTGGAGGTGGGAGGGGTGCAGAGGGGGAAGCAGCCCACACTCAGGCACCCTCAGGCGCCCTCAGGACCCCAGGTCCCATTTGTAGAAGGCCTGAGACTCCAGGTGGCCTCGCAGCAACGCTGACTTGCCAAGTGCAGGGGCGTGTGGTGGCGGGGGTCCGATGGCCCCAGGTGAGTACCAGCCGGAGGCTCGGGGTCCCCGAGGGATTCTCATGATTGCCCAGATGTCAGCACACAGTGGCCCCAGGGCTCTGCTCCAGAGCTGGTGGCCGTGAAGCCTGCTCTGAGCTGAGAAGCAACTTTTTAGAACTTGGTTAAGCAAAAACTAGAAACAGCCGAAGGTCCTTTGTCTGGGGAACAGATCACCTGAGGCCATGCCTGCGCGGAGCGCTACCGAGAAGCGAAGAGGCTGCAGCGCCAGGGCGAGCCTCGGGTGCGCCGCGTGGCTCCCAAGGCCACGTGCTTTCCGGTTCCACTCATGGCCGCGCGACAGGCGCAGGAAGCAGTGGACCGCTGCCAGCAGCTGGAGCGGGGGTGGGCTGACAGCAAAGGGCACGCGGGAGCTGGCGGGTGATGGCACGAGCTAGATCTCGATGCTCATGTGACCGCACACGAAGGTCAGGACTCTCAGGGGTGCGCACGAAGAAGGGGGAGTTTTACTGTATGTGAATTACACCCGAACAAAACAATGGAAAGGATTCTTCCCCCTTGTACCAGACACAGTCGGCACCTGGGATGGGTCCAGGCCGCCACACCGCTCAGAAACCAGTGACAACCCGAAAAGAGCCTGTGCCGTCGTCCTTTGGTCCCTTTGCCCCTTTCTGGGCCTGGAGCCGCACTGCTCCTTGTGAGGCTGGGAAGGGCTTCTGGGGCAAGGGCGGCCTGGCTGCCATGGGGGGCAGGAATGGGGCCCCAGGCCCCACAACCCCCTACCTCCTGGTCCGGATCTCAAAGCCACACAGCTCCTGGGCTTTCTTTCCAGTCAGATGGTTGGGAAGACAACAGGCTAATGAAGTACCAGGAGCTCTCTTGGGGAGGCAGGCTGCCATTTGCCCCTCCATCACGATAGCTGAGATTATAGACGCTCCTGGGAGGGGTCGATCCCTTATTTCCCCCAAAGGCAGGCCGGCCCTCTCCCTGCCTCGGCCTCCCCCAGAGCCCTGGGCAGGTGGGCCACGGCCCCTTCATCTCTCCCTCTCGCCCTGGCAGCCCGCTGTGGGAGTTCTGGGCTGCAGAAAATAGCTCCTGGGAGTGGGGCTCCCTCCCTCCCTCCCTGGAGTCATGAAGCTTCACCGGGGCCCAGATAACACACAGCTACTTACATGAGGGTCCTGTGTCTTCAATATTGTATCATGCCATCGGCCAGGTTAGCCTGGCCACCTGTAAGTGAGTTACTTCCCCCTGAAAGGGGATGGGGAGCCCCCACTAGCCTCTCTTGAGGAAAGGGAAACTCTCACTTCCTCATGGCTCATTTCGTGGCAACACACACTTGGTGAGCACCCACTGTGTGCTGGTTCCGTGCGGAGGGGGCCCAGGCTGGGGAGCGGTGAGGTGGACGCGCAGACACTCTCACGCTGTCAGGGGAGCATGAGGCCGAAGGAGGTAGCCTCTTTCCCGTGTCTGTGTGCTTGGGTCTGGGTGCATCTGGGATGTTCCCATTTCACAGATGAGAAAACTGAGGCCTGCAGCGTGCAGGGAATTCACCCAAGCTGGGACTGGACGCAGTCTGTGCTGCTCAGGTTCTCCATCCACCCCCTGTCCAGGTCACTTCCCAGACCAGGTGTGTCAGCATCCCGGGCCAGGCCCTGGGGACCAGCGTGTTGTGATGTTCCCAGGCGGTTTGGTGGGCAGCCTGGACACTGGGTTGACCTGTTCTCCCTCGTCAGACCCGTCCCTTTACTGTTTGATATAAAAATCATAGGAGATGTAACTCATCTCACACATAATTTCAAAAAAAAAAATCAATATAATGTCCCGACTGTGACGTAAAGGAGGAATAGCAGGGAAATCATTGATAATAAGATAATCTGTGTTTCAGTATGTAGACACCAGCCCGTCTGCTGTAGGAGCTGCAGGAAGTCCCCACACCAGCCACAGCCGAGGACGCAGTAAACACAGGTGAGGTGTGTGGGCCTCCAGCACCTGCAGGTGTGTCTATCTGTGATGTGATTATCCCAGATGGTAAATTCCAAACAGAACAAGGCACTTGGACTTCAGCTTACAGGTGGACACTTTCCTGAAAATTTCGACAGTTGCTAAATACACACAAAGGAGGCTCAGGGCTCCCTCTGTATGCTTCTAGCTCAGGTCATGTACCTGAATGTCTGGTGAGACCTTTAAAAGTTGTGTGTAGTTACCTAAGGGGAAAAGGTGTGTGTGTGGGGGAGATACATTAGGAGTTTGGGATTAACATATACACACTACTATATATAAAATAGATAATCAACAAGGACTTACTGTATAGCACACGGAACTCTGTTCAATATTCTGTAAAAACCTATAAGGGAAAAGAAACTGAAAAAGAATGGGTATATGTATATGTATAACTGAATCACTTTGCTCTACACCTAAAACTAACACAACATTGTAAGTCAACTATACTCCAACATAAAATAAAAATTAAATTAAAAAGAAAGAAAGAAAAAAGAAATTGTGTGTGACTCGGAACAGTGTGGTCAGTGGAGCTGGTCTATGTGATGGTGGGCCCTTGTTTACTGAAAAGGGCGCCTCTCCCTCGCCACGGTCATTGAGACACCCCCAAAACAGCCTTTCCTGAATTTCCAAAATGCCCCTTGGAGGTGGAGCCACTTAGCTTTTTTTTTTTTTCTGCGGTACGCGGGCCTCTCACTGTTGTGGCCTCTCCCGTTGCGGAGCACAGGCTCCGGACGCGCAGGCTCAGCGGCCATGGCTCACGGGCCCAGCCGCTCCGCGGCATGTGGGATCTTCCCGGACCGGGGCACGAACCCGTGTCCCCTGCATCGGCAGGCGGACTCTCAACCACTGCGCCACCAGGGAAGCCCCCACTTAGCTTTTAACCATCATGATGGACCCCTGTGACAATAAATGCTCTGGAAACTGAACAGAGGACGTCTTCACTTGCTGGGGGGGCTTGGTGGGTCAACAGAATGACCAGCAGAGTATCCACAGGTCCAGAGAGCAGGCATCAGCATGGTAGATCACAGAGAGGCCAGGGCTGGGACCAGGGTAAGGAGAGCAAGGCGCTCATCCCAGGCTCTAGGAAGCTCCGTCATCGAGAGGAATACTGCTTTAATGCAATACTCTTAAAAATCAAAATTAACACAAAAAGGCCACAGTGAATCAAATACCCAGTTCTTAAATACAGAGGGTCAGTGTCACTGCCTTTTCCTGTCACCTTCGGCTCCGATGTGGCCGGGCAGGCTGCTGTTGGGGGCGCTTAGCTCTGAAGGGATCGCCCCTGGGCAGGGGGTTCATGTGCTTGGTGTGGGCCCACTGAACCCCGCCACGGGTGCTCGAGCCTTCCAGATCCTTCACGGCCATGCTGCCAGGGGCCGGTCAAGGCCCTCACTTTGTCTGACAGACCCAGAACCCAGCGGCCTTGGCTGGGAGGAGGGAGTCTGGTTGGGCTTCCTGGTTGATGGAGACTTACTGGAAGGTGCGGGGCTTCGGATTCCACGCACAAGGCGGTACAGCTCTGATGCTGTTACTGAGACAGCTGCGCTGGGCTGGGTGGTGCAGGCCCATTTTGGGGGGCTTTGCAGCCTCCTGGCCCCTCAGGAGGGCACCGAGGAGGGAGGCCCACTTGCTGGGTGGGGTGCCCCACAGAGCATCGGTGTCAGGTGTGCTTGGCCAGCTGGCCACACCCAGGCCAGTGAAATCCAGGTCTGGGCGGGGGGTGAGGCATGAATGCTTTTAAACCTCCTCTGGGGCTTCCCTGGTGGTCCAGTGGCTAAAGCTCTGTGCTCCCAATGTCGGGGGCCCGGGTTCGATCCCTGGTCGGGGAACTAGATCCCTCATGCTGCAACTAAAGATCCTGCGTGCAGCCACGCAGATCCTGTGTGCCACAACTAAGACCCGACACAGCGAAATAGATAAATAAATAAATATTTAAAAAAAAAAAAAAAATAAGACGTCTCCAGGACTGAAAGCCCGTCAGGACCTTACCTGGCCGTGGACCTCTGAGTCTGCGGTAACATATTGTTTTAGTGTGGGCGTCATCACTGCTCTCCGTCCGTCCCCTTCCCGGGAGATCATAAACAGTGTGGTAAGCAGAATGGCTTGTTATATTTTACGTCTGTTCCTTTCAAAAAAACCAGACAGAGAAAGACAAATACCATATGATATCATTTATATGTGGAATCTAAAGAAATGATACAAGCGAACTTATTTATGCAATAGAAGCAGACTCACGGACTTAGAAAACAAATTTGTAGCTACCAAAGGGGAAAGGGGGTAGGGGAGGGACAAATTAGGAGTTTGGGATAAACATATACACGCTACTATATATAAAATAGACAACCAACAAGGGCCTACCGTATAACACAGAGAACTAAATTGAGTATCTCGTAGTAACCTATAAGGGAAAAGAATCTGAAAAAGGTAAGAAAAAGAACAGAACCTCCAACCCCAAATGCCTTCACCACCTGTGCTATCCTCTGTTGGAAAGTTGTCATTCAAGATTAGCAGGGTTACGCCCATTTCACACACCGGCGGGCACTAACGTTCTTGGAGTGTTCACCCGTGCCGGAACTTTCGAGGTGTGTGTGTTTTCAGTGTCCAAACCTGGAAGCCAAGGGGCAGAGGAGCAAAGCCCCGGGCCCGGGCCCCTTGCCGGGAAGGGTGAGTCACAGCCGGAGCCTGGGTCCCCTCCCCCACGCCGCCCTGGCTGGGACCCCCCTCTGCTCTTCAGGGTGAGACCTTTCCGTGCCCTTTCGACGTCACCGAGAGCCCGAGAGGACGGCTTCTCGCCGTGACGCCTGCTTAATCTGCCTGGCTGGACTCGCCGCCTGGTCTTCACCACGGTTATTGCATTTCGCGCCGAGTGGCTTGGGTTGACTGGGTTATTGGCTCATTTTTCATTTTGCGTCTGTAGTAACCAGACTTGGAAACGAAGAGCAGAGCAGTACCTAAGCCTGACGATGGAGGACTGAGCCTGGACGCCTGGAAATCTGGAAAGGGCTTTTCACGGGCAGAGGCTCAGGGGAGGGGGGGCGGCTTCCGACTAGGCTGACCCGGGGTCCAGCCCAGCGTGGCCTCGTGGTCCGGGGCGGTGTGGCCGCGGCCGTGGCTTTCCCGGCTGCAAAGTGAGAGAGTAAGACCCACCTTGAGAGCTTTACGGTGCATAGTAGGTATTCAATAAGTGCAGTTACGATGACTGCTGTTAAGATGTTATAACGTTCTTTTAGAAGTCATAAAATAACGGAACTGTTTTATTTGGGGGCTCTCTTAGAAAACATAAATACGGGAATGAACCATGACACCGCTGACCTGAGAATAGCTTCCTCTGCGATATTCAATTATCCTTCCCTCGCTCCCTCTCTCTCCTCCTGCAACTGGATTATTTCAGTGCCCTCGCAATGCACTTGTGCCAACACGTTGGAGGGGTTAACTGCAGCTCTTCTCGGTGGTGAGGGTGGTCTCAAGACCTCCTAAAAAATCCTTTCATTCCTGAGATTCACAGGCAGGCAGAGTGATGGAAAAAAGAGTGCTAGTCTGTGGATGTGTGTCATTCTGTCCATTTTATGGACAAGAAGGATTATATAACGAGGCCAAGGTCACAATTCAGCAGCCGGGCTGGGATTCAGACTCAGGTGTCTGATCACAGAGTGTTTTCCATTTCGGTATCCAGTCCTCATTCAACAAGTATTTACCTCCCTCGGGGGGCTCAGCGCTTGGGAGATGCAGCGGGGAAGCTGTCAGGCCCCACGGAGGCTGAGGCAGGAAATAAGCACAGATCAAATCACAGAACAGAATGACCGAAAAGCTGCCGAGGGCTTTGCGGAGGGGCCTCGAGGGGACGCCTCGGTGGCCGGTGGGGGGCGGGGGGGCTTCTGCTGGTGGGTGGTCTCAAGGAGGTGACCTAGAGATGGGATGGAGCCTGCAGGCTCTGGACAGAGGGGGCAGCGACGGGCAGGGGGCTGGGGATGGCAAGCAGCGTCCTGTTGCTGTAAGGTCTCACCTCAGGCCTGTGAAGTGGATTCTGCCCTGTGCTTGAGCTGCCCACGGGGACCGGGTGCAGGGCCAGACAGTGTGTGGCTCCCGAGACGGGCCGTCCAGCCCCGTCTTTCTGTGGCCAGGCCCCAGGGTCTTGGGCATCCGGATCTGATAAAACCCACTCCTTGGAGAAAATGGCAAGCCCACCTCAAGAAAAGCCAGGTGCTCTGCAAATTACTCTCCTCCATCCGTGTGGGGTTATTACGAGGAGGAAGGGATCGCGGGCATTTTTCCGTAACACCTGCCTGCGTTTCAAGGGGTCACTAACCCGTTAGGGCATTTATGAATTTGAAGATTTGCAGATTCTTTGGCAGGTATGTTTCTTGCCGGTCAGGCGACACTATAAATACCGGGCGGCTCCCAGCCTGGTCTGGGCAGACCTGGGCACCCGTGGCAGCATGGTCTCCCTGAGCCCTGGGACCTCACCAGGCAGTGCTGTTGGGCTCGCTTAGCCTCACCTGGCTGAATGCCCCCCGTGGTCCTCGGGCACCTGCGTTCCTCGTGACAGTGTTGCACCACCCTCTGAGCGTGGGTGCTTCCACGTGGCAGGAGGCGCACGGCCTCTCTTTATCCTTTCCCCTGGTGGCCAAAAGCTCAGGGGGCTGTCCAGGGAGTGGGGCTCAGTGGGGAAAGCCCAGGGCCCACCATCGTGGCAGCCACATGTGGCTGGCGCTTCTTCCATGGCTGCTGGGCCAGGCAGCCTTCTCTCCGGGCAGGGAGACTCACACCGTGGGCCTGGCTGCCTACGGGGCGGGCACGGCACAGAGAGCCACGGCCCCGGGCTCCCTCTCCCTGGCCCCGGGGTGGAATCAGGATGGGAAGTCTGGGAGGAATCCAGAGAAGCCAGGAGAGCGAGCATGGCCGGGGAGGTGGAGCAGAACGCCCCCAAAGTCGGGGGCAGGTGGGGCTCTGCCTTGACCCCTGTGGGCTTCCCACTGCGCAGGTCCCTGTGGCTCCCAGGCCAGGCGCTCCCCAGCAGGTGAAGCCAGTATGCCTGAGAGCTCGTCCTTCTCCCTTCCTAATGCACCCCCATAAATTACCTTGCGTTTAGCATAGCCCTTCCAGCAGCCCCGGGACGCGGGCCACTCCACCGCACCTCGTGGGGCAGCCAACCTGCGCCCCGACCCCCACCTGCCGTATCTGGCCTCCGCTGGGCGCCGCCGGCCGGGCTCCAAGCTCCCAGGGCTGGACAGGGCGTGGCGGGGGTGGGGGGCACCCAGCAGCTCACTCTTCACAGGCTGAAGGGTGACAGGCGGCCCTGTGTCTGGAGTCTGGCCCCAGCGAGCATTCCATGTGTCATGTTTGTCAATATGAATTTAAGAAATGTTTTTTTTTTTAATCGAGGTGAAATTCACATACCATAAAATTAACCGTTTCCAAGGGGACGATCCGGTGACATTTAGCCCACTCGCACTGTGGTACAACCACCGCCTCTCTGTCTGGTTCCAAGACATCGTCGTTACCCCAAAAGGAAATCCCTCCCCCTCCCCCAGCCCTTGGCAACCACCAATCTGCTTTCAGTCTCTGAGGATTTACTTAGGCTGACACTTCCTAGAAAAGGAATTGTACCACATGTGACCCTTCATGTCCACCTTCTTTCACTTAGGATGATGTTTCTGAGGTTGATCCACATTGTTTTCCCGAATTTCCTTCTTTTTTTTTTTTTTTTTTTTTTTTTTTTTTTTATGCGTTACGTGGGCCTCTCACTGTTGCGGCCTCTCCCGTTGCGGAGGACAGGCTCCGGACGCGCAGGCTCAGCGGCCATGGCTCACGGGCCCAGCCGCTCCGCGGCATGTGGGATCCTCCCAGACCGGGGCACGAACCCGTGTCCCCTGCATCGGCAGGCGGACTCCCAACCACTGCGCCACCAGGGAAGCCCCGAATTTCCTTCTTTTTGATAATGTGTCTGAGGCACCAGCTTCTGGCCGGCATTCCACATACTTTATTTCCTTTTCTCTTCACACTGACCCTAAGAGGTAGGTGCCACGTGATTCCCATTTGAAAGACAAGGAAACTGAGGCTCCCGGCGGTCAGGTGACATGCTGCCCAGTGGTGCAGCCGGGACTTTGGGCTCTCCTGTCCCTCGGACCCAGCCTCTGAATCCTGCACATCCCTGGAGGCCCAGTCCAGTCCCGCCTCCGCCTCTTCCCAGAAGCCTTCGGAAAGGCTGCCTGGGTGCAGAGCCCGGTTACAGTTTAATCTGCCGAGGGCCAGTCCTCCTTGCGGTCAGTGAACTTGTGTCCTTGTGGGCCCCCCTGGACCATGCACACAGTAGGTGCTTTATAAATTACCAGGCAGTGATTCTTAGCGGGCTCCCCAGGTTTGGGCTGATCCTGGGACGTGGCCGTGGCCTGGATAGACTTCAATTCCTCAGAAGTCGCCGAGGGGTCCTGACGCCAGCTGGGGCGTCCCTTCGTTGAACTGTGGGCCAGCCAGTTTTTCAAATCTCTTTTTGACTTAAAGAAAACCACGTGTTTGGAAAATAAGATGCCGCCAGGAGAGCCCAAATCTCTTACCTCTCTTCTAGAAAAATAGATCATTATTTTCCTTCCCTTTTCTTTCCACCCATAGCGGAGCAGATGTTAACTTTCCAATAAACGGGGCAAAAAATAGATGAGAGACATTTCGCAAACTATCGCTGTGTAGGCCAGAGTTATCACTCTGATTTCAACTGGGACTATAAAATTTTATGAGCTATTAAATTGTCCTAAAGCTCCTTTAACACACAAACTCGAGTGTCTGAGATTACCCATTAAGAAAAAGTGGGTTATATCAGGAGAACTTTTACTACTAACACTCAATTGTGTTCAATCAATAAAACTTTTAACTAGCCTCGTTGCTTTGGGCAGATTACACGGGTCCTGCTGGGGACGGGCCAGCCAGTGGTCCTGGACACATCCTTGAGCATGGCCTTGGCTGGACGGCAGGGTTCTCAGCCAGGGCCTGTCACCTCTGAGCCTTCCTGAAGGTTCTGCTTCCTGCCTGGGCTTCTGTGATCGCAAGGTGGATTGAGCCGGGAGGTGGGGCTCAGAGGCCAACACGTCACGGGGGTGCCCACCGAGAACTCGGCAGGGAGCCCAACAGTCAGGTTGGGGGGGAGTCTGTGCCTCTGGGTGTCTCACCTGGGAGAACTGGGGGCCCCTCGGGAGTGGAGCTGCCTCCTCTGGGGTCGACCCCCCACCCCCACCCCAGCCAGAGGAAAGGAGCCATTGCTACTCAGGTGGTGCTCCTGAATCCCAGCAGGACCCTAACCTCAAAAGTGGGGACGGAGGCCCAGGGAGGCACTGGTCACCGTCGGTCTATCTGACCTTCAATCCTCCCGCAGGGCTGTTTGCCTGTGTCTGGTCTGCGGCCCGCGGGGGCTGAGCGGCCCTGGGCTGGGCTGGTCAGAGGGGGTCTGAGGCCCGAGGGGCTGCCCGGCGGGAAAGAGAGGGAGATGGGCAGGGCGAAGCTCGGGCAGAGGAAGACGGATGCTGAAGGGAGTAAACCTGAGGCTCTGGGCTGGTGTTCTGGCTGTGACCCTTCACCCCCTTGGTCTTCCCACCTGTAAAATGGGGCGAGAGCACCTGCTTCACGGTGGGTCCAGCGGACGAGATGGCCTCATACCTACTGTACTTTAAAGTGCTCAGTACATGGTGGCTTGACCGAAAAAGAAATTAGATTCTGCAGAAAAAAGGGAGAGATTTGGTGAGCGACAGTGGAAAGAACTGGGTTACTTAGCCTCCTGTCGGGAGAGCAGGGGCAGGGGCTGGTCGATGGTTGCCTGGCCACCTGTGCACGACAGGGAGGGTGAGGCCAGGGCCTGTGGCCTGGACTTCGGGAGTCCTGGCGAGCTGGGGCGGGGCCGGCGCGTCCCGTGGCCGGAGGGCCTGTGTTGGGGCAGGTTTAAGACCCATCCTGCTGCGGGCGGCATCTGCTCCCCCGGGCCCGTGTGATGGGAGAGCGGTGGGTGGGGAGTGGGGACAGAGGAGGGTGTGGCCAGGCCCCATGGCCTTGTCGGACAGGTGTCGGCTTGAGTCTTCCCTGCTTCCTGGGGGCAAAGGGGGACGCCTCGGGACGGTTCTGGGATGAGAATGGTCAGCCCTGAGCCACTGCAGCACCCGAGGCCTCGTTCCTGCCCCTCACATCCTGTCCACAGACCACGGGGTATGGGGGCCCAGGGACACCCGCCTTTCCTCCCTGCTCGGCAACCATCGTCCCCAAACCCCAGGCGCTCGGGGCCACCGGGAGGGCCTGCCTGGCGGCTGTCTACAGGGCCAACCCTGGAATCCTAACCCATTGCAACAGTCCAGTTGGGTAATTCCCGCAGGGGTGAACTCTGCCCAGAGCTTTGTTTCCCATCCAGCAACTGGATCAGTGCAGAAGCGTCTCCCTATCACTGTTTATGTGGCCGCCTCTAATCTCCCCTGGATGCCTCTGGAGCCCGCGTCTGTCTCCGGCTGCGTTCCCTGCGATGCTCTGGCCCCGAGGTCAGGGAGCCATTCCTCCCAGGCCTGCAGCCCAGCCACCGTGGTGCCTCCCGGCTGGGAGAGGGCCTGGGTCAGAGACTTCCCGGGGCGGCCCAGGCAGATGGGGCTGCGTCAGTTTGGGTTTTAGGGGGTGTCCCGGGGTTGGGGTCAGTGTGCAGACCTGGGCAGGAAGGCAGGCCTGCTGTCAAGGAGAGTTCTCTGCCAGACGCCAATTAGCCTGGAATTCAGAGGCCTGTGGCCTCCCCGCCTGCCTGGTGATAGGGCCTCAGATCCACTACCCACGACACCCCTTCCATGGAACCCCTTTCTGATTCTTGAAGTCCCACGACCCAGGGATGCTTCCGGGGGTCAGAGGGCTCTCAGCCTCCCACTCTCAGCTGGGTTGGGAAAGAGAGGGGTTCTGGATTGCAGGCCGGACCCCTGGGATCATGACCTAACCCCGCCACCGACTTGAGAAGGAGACGGTCAAGCCACTGTCCCACTGTGGGCCTTGAGAAGGGAGGGGAGCAGGGGGGCACCCCCACCCCCAGGTTGAAATCCCAGGTCTTTCTCTGATCGAAAACTCTAGGCCTTTGGCTAAAGTTTGGACTTGTAGGAGCTCCAGGTAAATAGTGATGTGTTTCCAGGACAAATTCACCCAGCAGCCCACTTTTCAGCTCTTTCCACTCTAGTATGAATCAGCTTTCCAGATCTGCTTGGATACAGAGCTGGGAGGGACCGGCACCAGGCGGGGGCACCGTGATGAGGGGAGTGGGGCAGATTGGGAGGTGCCTCCTGGTGAAACTGGACATCCTGAGGGTCCCTGGGAGGAAGGCCCAGGAGGAAGAGGAGGTGGGAACCTCAATCTGGGGAGCGAAGTTGGGAAAGAGAGGCCGGCCCTTGGAGCGGAAGCCCGTGAATGATGAGACCTTCCATTCTGGGGAAATGGGGAGCCCAGGGGGGTTGTTTAGGGAGGGAGTGGTAGGCTAGCACTCACATTTCGGGAAGCTGATGCTGGCAGGGAGCGTGTGATGGCTGCAGGTAGGAGAGGTGGAGGCGGGGCCCTGAGCTTTTCAGCGTCCACTGAACCCGGTGAGAAACGCCCAGCAGTGAGAGCGAGGGTAGGGGACTTGGGCTCTCGCTGCCCTTTAGCGGAGGTGGCTGTTTGACTGGGTGGCTTAGCCACATAGAGCCACCCCCAAACCCTCTGTGTTCTCTTGGGGGCGGAGAAGACATCCGGCTGCCCCAGGGCTTCTGGAAGCTGCTCCGGGAACACCAGCTCTGTGAGATGTTGATGGGGTCCCTGGGGAAAGGGATCCCGGGTAAGGAGGTCTCAGGAGCCCAGGTTCAGGTCGACCCCGCCTTTACTCAGCATCTCCTATAGGGCCCACAGCCCCTGTGCCGGGCAGGGCTTCTGCCTCAAACGTGCACCACCCTGGGACACCACGTGGCAGGGCCCTGCCAGGCACCCCTGGGCAACGAGGATGATGCCCTCTTGAACTCCTGGGGGTGGAGGGAGTGGGCACACCGGGCGCCAGCAGGAAGGGAAGGCCTGGACCTGCTGGGGTGGTGGGCGCTCCTGTCCCTCCCACGGCAGGAGGGGACACCAGAAAGAGAACTAGGGCTTCTGAGGTTACTGGGGGTGCCGGGAGCCCTGTACACACGTACTTCTGCTCGACCTTGCGGCGGCCCTGGTAGGCCAGGGCAGCGACACCTTACAGAGTGCGACACTGAGGCTGGGAGGGGCATGCGTTGTCCCCTGCCCAAGGCATCAGTCAGTCTCCTGACCCTCCCTCCTGCCCCAACTCTGTCTCCAGACAGACGGCCTCCTCCTCAAGGTGTTGCCCGGTGTCTGGGGTGGGTAGGAGGGATGGGCACCAGATTTCTGCCCATCCCCATGCCCCTCCCCCCTCCCCCCGGGCACTGTCATCTCTTCTTGGGCCTCCGTGGCCTGGGTGCTGCTCCGTCTCTGGGGTGCCACTGGGTCCCCAAAGTGCCATCCTGTGCCCCTCTCTCCTCCCCCTCCACGCTCAGCTCCCCGTTTCCCTCTCTTCCCTCAGCAGCCCCCCAGGGTCTTTTATTACAGGAGTTTCCTTAGGGGTCCCTGTGCCCCGCAGCGTTAGTTTAAATAGGCCCCGGCTGGAGGCCGCCACACGTCCACCACAGCAAGCTCTCTGTGCCTGGTGAGGCAAGGGCTTTGCTGGGCATTTCAAGGGGTGCAGGCTTGGGAGTCCTGTGTTCTGGGTGTCAGTCCTACAGGACCCCTCAGTGCTCTGCCGACCTGTCTGAGCCCGGGGCACCCTTTCCCTGCTCTCCAGAGGGAGGTGAGGACACTGGGGGCAGGAGAAGGGTCTCCAGGTTCAGTGTGACTCTGGGGGTGCTGCCACCCAGAGGCAGCCTTCTGAGGCAGGAGTGGGGTTCCGCCAACATCCAAGCCCAGCACAGAGCCTGGGGCTCCCTCCCCGTTGGCAGACTGACTGAACACGCTGGGGTGTCCCTGCTGCTGAGACGTCCCCTGCCCTGGACCCCAAGGAGGAGGACCCTGTTCCATCTGGACTCCTTCTCCTTTCACAGATATGGGAAGGGAGGCCTGAGAGGAACTGAGGGGACCCCGTGCATCCTCCCCACTGCAACCCCCTCTTCACCCTCCCCCCCTCCGCCCCCTCTCACCACTGCACACGTCCCCTGCACACGGGCAGGGTGGGGAGGCTTTGCCCTTCCTCCCAGCCACCACCTCTGTGGGTGCCCCTCTCCCACCCCAGGACGGGATGGACATTGCTGGCTCCCAAGAGCACCCACTTTCTTTCCGGCCTCACACCCCCCCACCCCACTCTCTCTCTGCCTCTCGGAGCTTGGGGGCCCCTGTTCCCGCCTTCCTCCCTTCCCAGGCTGGAGGGTGAGAGACCAGCGCGTGGCACAGCCATTCAGTCCTTGGGAATGGGAGCAGATCCTGGGCTCAGGGGCCCCATCCTTCTGTCCAACTACTGACTGTGTGGCTCGGACATGTTAGGTGCCGAGCTCCCGGGTGTGGCTCGGACGTGTTAGGTGCCGAGCTCCCGGGTTATGGGGACGAGAGGCAGTGCATGCCGGCCCCATGCAGGGGCAGCCCCCTGCCCGGCGTCTGTGGCCTTCAGGGCAGCGACAGTACGAACTGTGCGGACTCTGCCGGGAGACCCAGCCTGGCCCCCGGGGGAGCGCACAGCCTGGGAGCAAGGCCGCGGCCCAAGGACTGGTCCCCATGAGGCTGTCTTGGTAGCACGGCCCTGTCACCGCTCCCACCCTGTGCTTTACCCCTTCCCTCTCTGGCTGGGACAATACTTTGTGCCTTTGTCACTTTCCTGACATGGGGGAGGGCACGCCAGGCGTTAGCAGCCCTCTCGGGCCGGGACCAACGCTGGACCTACAGGAGGGAGTTCTGAACGTGTGGCCCGAGGGGCGCCGAGGACTGGGGACAGCTCCGGGCGTGTTACCCGCTCTCCCCCATGCCCTTTGCTGTCTTAGCTTTCCTGGGTGGGGCGGCTGGAACAGAAACCGCGGTGTCTCCCTCTCTCCTGGGCACATTAGAAAGTGGCTTCACTTGGCCTGTGGTTTCTGAGTGGTTTGGCTCACAGGTACCCGGAGGCACAGCCTGCCAGGGAGTCCCCCACCAGCAGAGGGTGGACGGGCTGGCAGCGCTGGCATTGGCTGGCCCTGCGCCCCTGCGGCCCCTCCCGGCCACGCATTTCCCAAGTGGGCCTCCTGGCCGGCCTGCGTCCTGCTGCAGCCAGGCTGGATGATGGTCCTTGGCCTCCCGGGGCCACCCCACGGGTTCGGGTAGGAATGCAGGACTCTGGCTGTTCCTGGCAACGCCGCTGAGATTGGAGGGGCAGCCAGTGATGAGCCCTGAGCCTCGGGAGGTGCTCGAAACCCTCGGAGAGGGGCAGGCGGTGGGGGGACCCCTCCCTGGGCGCCGGCCCGGCCTGGGGGCACCAGCCTCTCAGGAGGGAGGGGCGTAATCGTGGGGGCCAGGCAAACAGGACATCGTGACCTTCCCTCTGTGGGTTTATTCGTTCACTAAACAGGCATTGATTGAGCACCTACTGTGTGTGGGTGCTCTTCTAGCTGGCCCTCCTGGTCTGTCCCCCCCAGCCCCGTCCTCAGGCCTCAGGCGTTAACTGCTCCAGGAGCCTCTGCTCTCCTCCCTGAGGCCCCGCCACGGTCCCAAGGCCACTGTGTGTCTCCCGCAGTGCAGTGTGGCGCCTCCCGGCGGCCCAGGCCCTGGTTTGTGCCTGTCCCAGGGCTACCTGGGCCTGACTGGTGTGTTGACCCTCCGGGGCCCAGCCCTGAGTCGGGCCGACTGCCAGGTCTCGAGGCTCCTGAGTGATGTGAAGGGAGGGTGGGCTCCGTGGTGGGGTGGGGGGAGGTGATTCCTCCCCAGGGTGAGGCTGAGGGCCCCGAGGCAGTCAGAGAACGGGGTCCCACCTGGCTGCTTTCCTCCCGCCCACGGTGCAGAGGTGGGACTGGGGGTGGGGGGGCCGTGTTTCTCTGCGGAAGGCACCTTACCCCCAGCACGGGCTCTCATCCGATCCGCACGACAGTCCTGGGAGGGAGGTGGTGTTCTGCCCATTTTACTGAGGAGGAAACTGAGCCCCAGGTCGACAGAGCAGGGAGTGGCTGAGCTGGGCTGGATCCTGGTCTTTGCCAGGAAGGTCAGGCACCTCCCCCAGCACCTGGGGGAGGCCCCGTGGGAGCTCCTATACCCTCAGCACCATCATTACTGCGTAAAACCCTCCTGGATGAGCCGAGAGACCAGCGCGTGAGCGGGTCCAGGCCCCAGAGCTTGCTTTCCCGCCAGGCTCGCCTCTCGCCCACATCTCGCTTTCGGACGCCGGGCCTCCCTTAATTAACTCCCTGGGGAACGGGGCTCCCTGCTTCCTTCCAAGGGTGGCGCTAACCTGGGTCTCCTCCAGCTGGGTTCCTAGGGAAGGGGTGGGGCGAGCCGGGGAGCTGCTGTGTACCGCAGGCGAGCCACACGCAGAGACGCGGGGACACGCCCATGGGCACGAAAACACCCACGGGCGTTTGTGTTCACTCCCAGAGGTGTGTATCGACACACGCTCTCCCCGCTATGCATACGTGCGGCCCCCATATCTGCACACGCAGGCCGTGGCCAGGAGCGCAGGCACACAGGGTGACCCGTCACCACACAGGCGCTCCTGGGGCCAGGCGGTGGGCCGCCCGGATGCCCTCCTCCCGCCCACGCTCCCCAACCCCCAGCAGCTGGCCCTTCTTTTGCAATTCTTGCATTTATTTCACAGTCCTTTATATCGGCAGAGGCTTTCAAAACACTTTAGGCTTGTTTACTGAGCCGTGCAGGAACACTTTGTCCCCTTTCCAACTCAGCCTTCCAGAAAGATCAAGAACGTGCCCCTCTCTGGTGGGGCCAGCTGTGCGCTCTGCCAGGAGCCGCCCCCCTCTTCTTAAAGGGCCAGCTCGGCTCCCCCTCTGGGTGGGATGGTGTGCGCTTGGACCTGGGTCCGCTGACAGCCCCTCGCCCCGCAGGGGCTGCTGGCCCCCGACACTGGGTCCCTGGTGAAACAGAGTGTTGAAACGTTGAGACTGGGAGCCAGCACAAGGGCGACTTGAAGGCTCCCCCGACTCCGCGGACTTCTCAGACCGTTGATCATACCGCTGACGGAACAAGCCCCAATCTTATGATTACCTTGTAACCGAGATTTGGGAGGGACCCCTGCCTGGGTACCCCGACTCAGCTGCTCCCTGAAACAGGGTTGGAGTAATAGGGACAGAGGGACTTTCTCTCCTGTCCCCTCTGGAGGCCGATGTCTGCTGCCTCCCCCAGTGACTGTCAGCCCCCACTGGCAGGGGCCAGGCACCCTCACTGTCCCCAGGACCCACCCTACAGACAGCTGCAGAGGAGGTGCTGGAACCCAAGGGGACAGCTGCTTGAACCTGGGTGCTGGGGGTCCTAGTTTGAAAGAAAAGCAGAGCCGTCCTGTGGAGGGTGGGTGGGCCCCCTGGGGACAAGTTCCCCATTGCCCATCCTCCCCCACTTGGCTGTTGGTAAAGACTGACCTTTGTCTTGGTTCTTTCACATGGCCTCTCCCTGGAGACCCTTCCCCTGCCCACTGCCCCCTCCAGCACCTCCAGGTTCTAGCCTTGACAATGACCACCCTTTTACACCCAGCATACCAGACCTGCTTCCCCAGGACCCACGGCCTCCCGAGCTCGTGCATGGCCCATTTGGACGTCAACCTTGCTGGTGCATACGGTTCCATGCGGCTTGAAATAAATGAAGTTTGAGTCCACCCCACTCCTCTAAGGTCTGAGGAGGTTCGTCAGGGACCGACACCCATCAAGGAAGACAGACGGGAGAGGGGAAAGCAGGGCCAACCGTGGAGGGCAGGGTAGGGTGGGGAAGCAAGTAGAGTGACCGCGTGGTTGGCCCTGAATGCAATGCTGAGCTTCCTGGCAGCCAGGGCAAAAAGGGAGCTATGACGGAAGAGACGGTGTTTGTGATCAACAAGAGAGAAGTTTTTTATGACATTGTTTATTGAAGGGTCCTTCCGTCCAGGCCTGGACTGGCAGATTCTCTCGGGAAGATGTGGCCCACATTCCTTCCGAGGCTCTTGCCAAAAGCGGCTGTGAGAGGTGCCTGCCGAGGGATCAGTTTGAGTATTTGCATTTCAGCAAAAGGGAGGAGCCTGGGAGCCCAGCCTCAGCTCAGGGAGTGAGAGCAGTGGTGAAGCTCCAGGCTGAGTGAGGGTTGGCAGGGGATGCCCTTGAGGCAGAGGCTCTTGCGGGCCCTGAATCCGCAGAGCCTGGGTGTGCTGAGGCCCTGCACGGGGGTGAGGGGCCCTGGACAGGCAGAAGGTCACAGTGGTCATGTAGTTCTGGCCCACCTGGGGGCTACTGCAGGGACTGCTGGACCACCTACAAGATGTCAGTTCTCCACGGCCACAGGCAGGCCGGCTTCTGGCCCCAACCTGGAAGCTAGTTCACTGTGAGGCCTCAGACAATTCCTGCCCCGTCTGGGCCCCTGGGTCCCTCAGCCCAGGTCCACTCTAAATCGTGCCTGGTGAGACGGCACTGCCTGCCCAGATGGCCTCCCTCACCCCTCGCTCACCACTTCCTCCTTTCCGTGGGCCTCATGCCCCACGCAGGTGGGAAGGGACGAGGTTCTTCCGGGGTTGCTTATGCGAGGGGGGACCAGCCCCGGTGCGGTGTGTCCTCGTCTCCTTAGCCCACACAGGGACTCAAGGCCCAGACACTGGCCAGGGCCTCCTCCCCCTGGGCCTCCACTCCCCACTCGAGTCCTACGCACTCCACTTGCCCGCCTGCATCCTCACCGTGCTTTCCTCTTGTCTCTCGAGCCCATTTTCTCTGTAGAAATTGCCCTGTGGCTTCACATTTGGAAAGGAAACAGCCGTGGCGTGTGCCGGGCCGGTGCGGGATGGTCCCCAGACACTCCCACCCCGTCCCTTTCCCCGAAGGTCTGGGAGAGGCTCTGGGCTGGGCGGAGCCCCTAGTTCACCCCCAGCTGTAGCTGGGTCTGATCCGTAGGCACCGAAGACCCTGGGACAGAGGCAAAGGGTCTGCTCTGTTCTCTCACTGACGGGCCCCACTGTCCAGGTGCCCTGCCCCCCGGAGTGCCTGGTGTGCCTCTGGCCCGTCCTGAGAGCAGGGGGCTGCCCTGCCCAGCTCCAGGGGCCCTGATCAGTGTTGATACTTGAGGGCAGGACATCTGTGCAAGGAGCTGAAGCAACAAAAGCTTCCTGTGTCTGTGGGGAGCTGCCACCTGAACCCTCCGGCCGCTCGTCGGGGCTGGCGTGGGCAGGGGGTGTGGGACCAGCGTAGCATCAACACAGGGGAGCTCTGGGGCCTCGGGTCAGACAGGCTTGTGCGGGCCAAGAGGCTGCCCCCCTGGGCCTTGGTTTCCTCACTGGAGGGAGCAGTGCCTTGCCCAGCGGCGTCCAGGGTGGAGGCAGTCAGAGGAGGGCCCAAGTGAAGACACCAGTGGCGCCCTTGTTGGCGAAGTAGAGGAGACGGAAAAGCACAGCCGACCCCAGAGGGCCAGCCCCCATCTTCCTAACTCGGTGCCCGTGTTTGGGGCTCCAGGGCCGGCCTGGGGGGAGCAGAGGTGCTTCCACAGGCCTTCGTGGCCAGAGGCAGGCCCTAAGGGGGCAGTGCTGTGCGCCGTCCAGACCACTGCTCTCGGGGCTCCCTCCTGGTGCCGCTGGACGTCCCCTCTCCCAGCCAGGTGGCGTGGGCCTTTCGCCCCTGAGCCCGCTGGGCGCTGTTCCCTGACACGTTTCCAGGGCGGGGCGCCAGCAGGGATGCCCAGCTTCGGACCAGGCAAATGCATCCCTTCGGGGCCTGAAGAAAAGTGGAAAAGCAGGGCCCCTCCTGACCCTTCACCACCCCACAGGCTTCTCCAGGAGGGGTTGGTCTCTGCACCAGGGGACCCCGTTATGGGACCCTGGTTATGGGAGAGGGACTCTGTCCGTTCTGGCCCGGAGACCCCGGTGACCCCAAAAGTAACCACCAAGGAGGAGGGATCCTCTGAAGCACTGACCCCTAGGCTTCCTCATCTCTGCTTGAAAGGATGCATCAGCTCCTAGCGGTCACTTGCCTCTGGCTGTCCCTTCCTGTCCTTCCCACTCTACAGCCGGACAGATCTTTCTAGAATGCAGATCTGACTGTGTCCCTCAGGGCCTCCACATCTTCCCCTCGCCCTCTGGAGGATGTGCGGGGGCCCTGGGGACCCTACCTGGGCTGCCTCCCCCTCCTCCTCCCCACAGGCCTGCCGTCCACACCTCTGCACTCGCTGTAACCCCCGTCGGCAGCATCCCTGCCTTCGTCTGCCCAGCGCACTGTGCGTTCCCCTCCACCTCCGCGTCCAGCTCAGCTGTCACCTCCCCGGAGCTCCTGTCCCCGACGGAGGCCCTGCCCCCGTGCCCACAGCCACTTCTCGCCCTGGAGGGCGCCCGGGCCGCGCTTTCACTCTCCTCTCCCCTTTTACTCCACTTGCTGTGGCTCCCGGGGCCCAGGTGTCCGGGTGCCGGGCCGGCCGTCTGGCGCTTAGGCTTCCCCACTGCAGCCTTGTCCCTGCAGAGGCAGAGGCAGCGGTCAGGGTGCATCAGGCCCGGGGTCCCGGGGTACTTGGGGCTCAACGCGGCCTGGAGAACCCCTGCGGTGTGGACACGTCCGCCTGCCTGTACCTCTTCGGGCAAAGGCCACCCCGCGCCACGCCCAGACCTGCCCCAGGCTAGGTGCCCGGCTCACCGGGACTGGCGAAGCCCCTTCCACTTTCCACCTGAACACGTTCTGGTTTCTGCTTGTCATGTAACAGAGGTGGCCACCCACTCGCGGGAGGGCTGCGAGCTTTGGGGCCCCGCTTTGGTTTGAATCCCACCTTCCCACTGTGCACGGTGGGACGTGGTACAGGCACCTTCCCGCTCTGAACCTCAGTTCTCCTCTCTGCAGCGTGGGGGCAGTCACTGGGGGAGGGGTGCCACCCCACGGGGCTTGTGCAGGTTGGGCTGGGGCTCACTGCAGGCTCCCAGGCTGCTCGTGGCTTTGATGGACCTCTGCTGCAGGCGGAGCAGGGGGGACAGCCACAGTCACGGCCACAGCCCCTCACTTGCTCACGTGCTGTTGTGGGCCTTTCTGTGCTGGTGAGCTTTTGAAGTCTATGTGGGGTTAAACACAGGGTATTTGTGGGTGAGCTGGATGCCCCTCCAGCTGGGGGTGCACTTCTCCTGGGTGGGCAGAGGCTGGGAGTGGGGGACCTTGGGAGCTCCCCAGGTCGTGGGTGAGCCGACCCAATGAGCCAGGACCGAGGGAGCAGCTGAGCTTAATTAGACCACAAACGGTGAGGAACTCCAGTCAAGGATCAAGGGAAAACTTCATTCCTAAGGAGGCCGGCAGCGTGGGTTTGATTTCCCTGCCCCATTCAGTTCAGACACGGTTAACTAGGCACCTACTGTGTGCCAGGCTTGAACGGGCTCTGCATTGCCGAAGCGCACGGTTCCATAGGGATGGCCCCAAGACGGGGGCCCAGGAGGCCAGCGAGTGCCGCAGGCGGGGAAAAGGGACTCTGCAGGGAAGCCACAACCTCCGCCCCGGGGACCAAGGTCAGCATCCCCAGTGCCGAGTCCTGGTGTCAGCACGTGCCCCTGGTAGGACGGGGTGAGAAGGGCACCTCACCTCTGGGGTCTTCCTCTCAATCCCGACCTCCACCCCAGTCTCACCATGAGAATCTCATCAGACAAAGCCCAACTAAGGGCCATCCTACAAAACCCTGGCAGGCCCTCCTAAAAACCGCTAAATTCACCAGAAACAAGGAAAGTCTGAGAAGCTGTCCCAGTCCAGAGGAGCCCAAGGGGATATGATGACTGAGTGCCATGTGGGGTCCTGGATGGGGTCCTGGGACAGAGAAGGACATTAGGGGGAAAACTAAGGAAATCTGAATAAAGAGTACACTTCAGTTATTAACATTCGTTGATTACTTGTAGCCAACGCCCCACACGGACGTAAGATGCTAATAATTAGGAAAACGGGGTAGTGGGGAGATGGGAACTCAGTACAACTGTCTCCATTTTGCTGCAAATCTTAAACTGTTCTAAAAAAAAATAAAGTTTACTAAGAAAAAGGAGGATCCAGAGCCAGGAACACAGAGGAGGGGGGTGAGATACTGCAGCCCCATCATAAAACAGCTTGAGGCCCCGAGAGATTCTGCGGTGAAGGTCGAGTTTCACTTCGCCTGACCCATGAATCCCACCCGCATTTGCCTGTGGAACGACTTCCGCTTGAGGAACCTCCACCAGCACTCTGACAGCCGGTTCTCTGAGCCGAGTTCCCTGAGGAGCCCCGGACAGGGCACTGGAGCCTCGCGATCAGCGGGCCCCCTCCCCAGTCCCAGCCCTTCCGGGTGGGCAGAAGGATGAGTGACCGCCGCAGGGGTCAATCCTGCCCTGCCACACCCACTCTTCTGTACTCCTGGGCTCCACAGGGGAGGGCGGGGTCTGGAGGGAGCGGATTGGACTTGAACTGGAATCTCAGGGGAGACCTTGGCAAGTGCCTGGCTCACTGTTTAGCACTTTACCTGCATTCACACCCCTAGCCGGGCCAGTGTGACTGTCCCCACCTTACAGGCATGCAAATGCGCGGCAGTGGGGGCAGGGCTGGGAGTCCCAGCCAGGTCTCTCCAACTCAAAAGCCCAGGCTCTTACCCAGCTCTCCACGCCTCTCTTGGCACGGACGGATGGCTGCAGAAACAGCGTCTTTCCAGGTGCAGTGAAAACCCCGGTGGTCACATGCCCGTGTGTTAACTGGCTCTTCTCCAAATCCTGGGGCTAGTGGAGCAGTGACACTGTGTAATTCATACACCATGACCTGCTCCAACTTATTTATTTATGTCTTTACAGTGAGCATGTATTTCTTTTATCATCAGAAAAAGTAGTTCCACTGGTGGAAGGTTGCTTGAGTCAGCCCAGGGTAGTGGGGAGGGAGAGAGCCCGCTTTCCATCCCCTCCCTGCAAGAGGGCTTCAGAAGTCCGCCCCCTGGAATTTCTGTTTTTTGAAGGAAGATTGAAACCCAACAAGAACAACTTTGTCCCTGCAGGCTGGCTGCCTGAGCAGGCTCTCGGGGGCACGGGGCAGGAGGGGGTGTGATTCCCACACACCCATCCAAGAGGGATAAGGAGGGATAAAGCAACCTTGCCTGAAGGAGTCAGCTCCCCTCCATCTGCACGCTGCTCTTAACTGTCCTGAGTGCTTGCAAATTTCGTGTCTCCAGGCCATTTGATGCCCCAGTGGCCCCTGGAGGTCAGCCTTAGTGACCCGCCCCGCCTTAGGGGCTGAAGAAGCCAGGACAAGGCAAGAGAGCACCAAGACTGGGGGGGTGGTGCGGGGTGGGAAGCCTGGGTTCTAATCTCCATCCTGCCGTAAACTTGCTGGGTGATGCTGGCTGAGAATTTTCAGTGTTGAAGGGAACTTAGCAGTGGACTTAGCAGTGAGTGACCTAGTTATCAGCTGCCAGGGACCAGGCAGGACGCCAGGGCCCATGTCAGGTGGCTCAACAGACAGAGTTTACTATGGGGAACTAGTCCCAAAGGTGCAGGAAGGGGAGGACCCAGACAGGAGGGTGGGGCAACTCAGAGATTAGCACCCATAGGGACTGAGGGTGTTCCTGGGGTCCCCTATGACCCCCTGTGGAAGAAGGGGCCGCCTGGCAGGAGCTGAACCACAGAAGTGGGTGCTGTGACGCACTCCCGAATCGCCACGTCAGACAGAGGTACCCGTTGTCCAAGCTGCTGGCCACGTTGCCTGCTCATGTCCTGCAGCTAAGGGCTTCTCCAGAATCGCCTCGCCCAAAGCGGGGCTGCTTCACCCAAGTTTAAGTCTGCATCCGAGCCTGGTGGGCCTGGGAGCTCAAAGTCCCAGCCCCTTGCCTTGACTGGGGAGAACGCTAAAGGGCTATCCCAGCTCCAGAGCTTCCCATGAGGTCAACGGAGGCCTTTGTTGCAGCCTTCCCTCTGCCCAGTCCCATATCCCTCACTCTTTCACAGGTTCTCTCCCCAGGAAGCCACCTGCCTGCAAATTTCCACCTTGGAGTCAGTTTCCTGGAGAAACTGACTGAGGGCCATTGGTACAGGGAGTGGCACTAGGGAGAACATTTCAGAATGGGATTTTGGAGCTGGGCAGTGGGTGATGGGTGAAGTAGGGACAGACCCTGGTGTGCGATAGTGGTGTGACCATTAAAACTTCATCCAGTGGGGAACTGGGTTGGGACACTGCACTGGTGGGTGGAATATCTCAAGCGTTTGAGATCTGGGGGAGAAGTAGTAATTATAAGGACTATGGAATTGGGTGGTGTTACTGGCTGTTGTCAGTGGATGGGAGAAACACTGTGAGAGGCTGAGGGTGATTATTCATCAACTTAAGATTAAGTGTGGGGTGATGTCAGCAAAAGCTGTGGAGTAAGGAACTCTAAATTCTGCCCCTCTATAAAACAATTAAAAAATGGGCAAAAACTACTAGCACCTACTGCACCTACCCCACGCCACCCCGAACTCTGGGAATTAACCAAAGGCTTGCAGTAACCCAGGGAAGATTTACTTAAGAGAAATGGCTGATTCTCAGTAAGATCCGTTAATTCGATAGTCCCCCTCTCCCTGCTCTTTAGCTCAGCAGTAGCTGTGAACATATCAGCCCATGTTCCCAATACTGGTAAATGCAGAACAGACCTCATTCACAAAGAATCATGATTAAATATTTGTTCTGATTTGCCTTGTGTTCTCTGGAAGACCAGCTCAAAGGTTTGTTTGTATTTCACCTAACTCAGAATTGGCCTAGAGCTCAAGAGGTGTACAGGGGCATCTGTTGAAAACATGAACTGACTGCTGCTGGAGGTGATAGAGAACAGTTGGGGGAAACAACAGACGAATCACAAAGTTTGGGAGGAAAGGCTGGGAATGAGATGTCAGGGCTTTGGAAAGCTTGGACACATTCCTAGGAGTCTAAAGGGCTAAGTGCATATCCTCCGAAAAGACTCAGAAGGTCCTCGGCTCTCACCTCCTGCTGACACTGACTATGCAGAGGCAGGAAGCGAAGGCTAAGGCAGAGTTAGAAACTGCCTAGCTTGGCATTGAAGGCTTGGGTCCAAACACACACAGAGCCCCTTGGCAAAGACTGGAGGAGTTTTCTGTTGTTCCAGGCCTTTAAGGAAATCTCTGTCCAATCAACACGTGACCATAAGCTCACAAAACAGAGATTTTAGGGTCCACACATGACAAATAATATAGACTTTACAGAATTAGTTCAGAAAAGTTACTTTAAAAAAATCCCAACAGCTACAATAAGTAACAGCAACAACAAATCTTGGGAAGGGGAGAGAATCTGGTCTCCAGAGTTGCCACGTTATAGTATTCAAAATGTCCAGTTTTCAACAAAAAATTACAGGGCATGCAAAGAAACCAGAAAGTATGGCTCATACACAGGAAAAGAGGGAAATCAGTATAATCTGTCCCTGAGGAAGTCCAGACATTGGACTTTTTAGACAAAGACTATATCAGCAACTTAAATACATTTGATGAGGTAAAGGAAACTGTGTCTAAAGAACTAAAGGACAATGTCTCATCAAACTGAGAATATCAATAAAGAGATAGAAAATACAACAAAGAAACAAACAGAAAATTTGGAATTGAAAAATGCAATAACTGAAATGAAAAAATCACTAGAGTAGATTTAGGGAAGCAGAAAGAATCAGCACACTTGAAGATAGGTCAACTGAGATTTTCCAGTCTGAGAAATAGAAAGAAAAAGGAATGAAGACAAATGAACAGAACCTCAGATACCTGTGGGACACCATCAAGCATACCAAAATATGCAAAATGGGAGGTCCAGAAGGAGAGAAGAGAAAGAAAGAGGAAAGCGTCCTAAATTTGATAAGAAACATTGTTTTTCACATCCAAGAAGCTCAAAGAACTCAAAGAGTTTCATATCCAGATACATCATATTCCAACTGTCAAGTGCTAAAGACAAAGAGAGAATCTTGAAATCAGCAAGAGAGAAGTGACACATCATGTACAAGCAATCCTCAATAAGATTAACAGATGATGTATTTTTAGTTTGTAACTCCTTTTTAAAATATCTGACTTAAAAGATAACTGCATGAAGTAATAATTATAAATCTAGGCTGATGGGCACACAATGTATAAAGATGTAGTTTGGATGACAATAATAGCATAAGGGTAGGGGATGGAGTTAAGAAGAGCAAAGTTTTTGCATACTATTGAAGATAAATTGTTATTCATCTGAACTAGCTTGTTATAAATTAAGATGTTAATTGTAATCCCTAGGGCAATGCCAAGAAAATAACTCAAAAAATATAGTGAAAGAAATTACAGTGGAATTAAAATAGTACACTAGAAAATATCTATTTAACACAAAAGTAGGCAGGGATGGAGGAACTGAGGAACAGAAAAGAGGTATAGAAAACAAATCACAAAATGACAGAAGTAATTCCTTTCTTATAAGTAATTATATTAAATGTAAATAGATTTAAACTCTTCAATTAAAAGGCAGAGATTAGCAAGCCAGATAACATGACATGATCCAATGATGTGCTATCTATGACAGACTCACTTTAGAACCAGACACGAACAGGTTGAAAGCAAAAGGATGGAGAAATATATTCCTTGCAAACTGTATTCAAAAGAGAGCTGGAGTGGCTACACTAGGATCAGACAAAAGAGACATTAGTACAAAAACTGCTTTTAGAGACAAAAAGGGAGATAAAATGGTAAAAGTGTCAATCCATGAAGAAGATTTGACAATTGTGGATATATATGCACCTGACAACAGAGCCCCAGATACATGAAGCAAAAAAAAAAAAAAAAAAAAAAAAAAATGACAGAATTGAGAGAAGTAGAGAATTCAACTATAATAGTTGGAAACGTCAGTACTCCACTTTCAATCATGGATATAACAATTAGAAAATCAGCAAGGAGGGGCTTCCTTGGTGGTGCAGTGGTTTAGAGTCCGCCTGCCGATGCAGGGGACGAGGGTTTGTGCCCCGGTCGGGAGGATCCCACATGCCGCGGGGCGGCTGGGCCCGTGAGCCATGGCCGCTGAGCCTGCGCGTCTGCAACGGGAGAGGCCACAACAGTGAGAGGCCCACGTACCGCAAAAAAAAAAAAAAAAAAGAAAAGAAAATCAGCAAGGAAATTAAAAACCTCAACAAGACTACCTACCAAGAGAGCTTAACAGATATCTACAGAACACTCCATCCCAAAACAGCAAAATATCCATTCTTCTCAAGCGCACATGGAACGTTCTCCAGGACAGGCCATAGATTATGGTATAAATAAGTCTCAGTACATTTAAAAAGACTGAAATCCTACAAAATACGTGTTCTGACTACAATGGAATGAAATTAGAAATTAAGAACAGAAGGAAATTTGGAAAGTCAAATATGGGAGCATTAAACAATACATTCTTAAATAACCAGTGGATCAAAGAACAAGGAAATTAGAAAATGCCTTGAAGAGAATGAAAACAAAAACACAGCAAAGCCAAAGAGTAAGAGATATAATTAAAGCAGTGCTCAGAGGGAAGTCTACAGCTGTAAGTGTCTACCTTAAAAAGGATCTCAAATCAATAACCTCACCTTCCACCTGAAGAAACGAGAAAAAGAAGAACGAGCTTTACAACAAAGGTCCGGCAGTGGACGGTCTGGTCGTGGTTGTATCATATATTGTACCCCAGCAGCCGCGGACCGGGAGACGGATGGAGTAGCCTTACGAAGACACAGCTGACTCTGGCTTAGAGATGTTACCTGTGAAGATGAGGTGCATCTTCCAGGATGTACGATGCTGTGCCCCCAGTGGGCAGAGTCCTGGGTCTGGGAGCCAAGGATTTCAGTAGGAGGCGTCCCACACACCATCCCTCCCAGTGACCTACTTGGGAAACTTGTATTCTCCATCCGCACAGTCCCAGGCTCTGTGGTCCACAAGTGCTACCTCCCAGAAGGGAGCGCTTCCACCATAAGAATCTCATTAAACATGAGCTCATGCCTGCCACCCTGTCACTTCAGGCTCCTTTTGCTGAGGGACCATCCCGGCAGGGGTAGTTGACCTGCATCCTGAAGAGGCGATGGGGCTGCTTTTATACTCTAGGGCAGGGACGATACATTTAGCACCTGGGTGGTCCACTGGAGGCATCCCTTGGCATTTCTCTGCCGAATTCTGAGAGTAAGTAGATAAACCTGCAGCAACCAGGGCCTCAGGACACTTGGGGATGTTCTGAGGGGCCGGACCAGCAGAGGAGCTAGCCTGGGGTGTAAGAATCTAGAGGATGAAGAGGTGAGCCTCACCATCCAGCCTTGAGACCAGACTTAAGGACAGGGGCCCAGAGGAAAAAAAAATATAGACTATATTCCTTTAAAAGGAAGCATTCCGTTCATCGAAAGACACAATCGGGAGATGAAACGGCAAAGCCCCGAAGCTGGAGAGTGTGTCTGCCATATATTCATCCAACAGAAGACCCACATCCAGGACCCAGAAAGAACTCCTACAAATCAGTAAGAAAAAGACAATCTGTAGAAAAATCGGCAGAATTCTTAAACAGGCCCTGTTTCAAATAGGATTTCCGAGTAGCCGCTAGGCGCGTGAAAAGTTCCCCGGGCTAATGATTCGTGAGGGAAATGCACAGAAAACTCAAGTCAGGCACTGCTGTACACCTACCAGAAGGGCTAAAACTCAAGACACCGACGATAGCTCTTGCTGGCGAGGTTGTGGTGTGTGTGGAGAGATTCAACCACCCTGGAAAACCACTCGGTATCATCCACAAGCTGGGTACCCCTGTAGCCTAGACCCCAACAATGCCCCCACTGAGCGTGTGAACTGGCCAGAAGAGATGTACCAGAGGAGTCCCGTTTGCTCTGTTTGAACAAGAAGCTGGCAACGCCCGAACGTCCACTGCCAGTAGCATGGATACACTAACCACGTGGGTCCACGCCACACATACAGCCCTGACGTTAACAAAGCACACACTACAAGCCACAACGTGGGTGCCTCCCGGACGGCGTGCTGAGCCCAAGGACGCAGATGGGAAAGACCACATTCTGTCTGAATCTCCTTATGTGGATTTTTCAAAACAAGCAAACCTAACCTGTGACTTTGGGAGTCAGGACCGTGGTTACCGGGCGTGGGCGCTTGGGGGCTGGTGGTGCCGCGTTGACCACGGCACTTGAGGTGTGCGCTTTGGGGGTGCACTTCTCTGTGTGGTAAGGGGTGGTCAGGGTTATCCGCTTAGGGATCCGCACTCTTGTGCGCTCGGACACCCAGCTCTCTCCGGCCCCTGGATTGCCCACCGGTCTGTAATCAGTCCAAGTGGCCCTGGACCTGGCCGGTCTGGCTGGGCCTAATGCGGGCCTTCTGGCTTCTGGTCGGGGGGTTCCTGGCCTCAGAGTCTCGTGACGAATGACCCTGGTGGTCGCAGCTCCTTACCCCCTGTTCTGGGTAAGAGCATATTCCCCGCTGTAATGGGCTGAACTGTGTCTTCCTGATTCCACGTGCTGAAGCCTTGAACAATGCCCCATGGGACTGTATTTGGAGATACAGCCTTTAGTGAGGTAATTAAAGTTAGATGAGTTTGTAAGGGTGAGGCCCTGATATGATGGAACTAGTGTCCCTAAAAGAAGAGGAAGAGACACCCAAGCTCTCTCTCTGTCCCCACAGACAAGCAGCCATGTGAGGAAGTGGACGGAAGGCAGGCACCTGCGAGCCAACCAGCGTGCTCTCCCCGGAACCCAGCCCCAACGGACCACACCTCGATCCTGGGGCTCCAGCCTCCCAAACTGAGAAAATATATTTCTGTTGTTTAAGCCGCTCCATCCGCGATAGTTTGTTATGGCTGCCCGAGCAGACTAAGACACCACCACCCAGGGGTTTCCCTGCCTGGGAGGGCTGGGTGGACACCCTCTGCTCCCACTTTGGCGTGGTGTAAGCACCCCCGCTCCACAAGAGCAGAGGGCAGCGGGTACAAGACTGGCCTCTGAGACCAAAGGTGCTGGATCTGAAGCTCGGCTCCTCCACTCGCTGGCCTCGCTCTTCAGCCTCCTGGAGCCTCAGTCTTCCCTGCTGCCAAATGGGTCAACAGCACCCCAGCCTCCCGGCGCCTTCCGGGGAGCGCCGAACGCATGGGAAACCCTCAGTAAGGGCAGGAGGCCATCTGCATCCTGTGGACGCAGCAGTCCAAGCCCTCCGGAGAGGCCCAGAGGAGAGGCAGGCATTGGTCTGGGAGATCATCCCTCATCACAAGGTCTAAGCTGCGATCAACTTCTGCTCTGGAATGGGGGGAAGGCAGTCATGAAATTTGCCCGTTTCGGGGGAAAGAGCAAAAACTGTCCCGAGGAGAGCTACCAAGGAGCAGGGCAGACCCTTCCTGTCTCTCCATGTTTCTGAAAGAGGGCGTTTACGGCATTGTTGCTTTTTTTTTTTTTTTTTTTGCTGTACGCGGGCCTCTCACTGTTGTGGTCTCTCCCGTTGCGGAGCACAGGCTCCGGACGCGCAGGCTCAGCAGCCATGGCTCATGGGCCCAGCCGCTCCGCGGCATGGGGGGTCTTCCCAGACCGGGGCACGAACCCGTGTCCCCTGCATCGGCAGGCGGACTCTCAACCACTGCGCCACCAGGGAAGCCCCGGCATTGTTGCTTTTTAACTAGGGCGAGCAATTAAAGTGCAATGAAGACGCCATCTCCCTGGACAAGAGCGGGGCTCTCCACCCTGGCAGGACCCCGGGCTCCCAGCTCAGTGGGCACCGTCTGCACCCCTTCCTGGTCTGGAGTCCTGCCTGCCCCCGGGACTCCCGTGGGCCCCCCTCACTGGCATCCAGCCCACCAGGGCTTCCTACCTCTCCTGCCTGCAGACCCTCCGGGGGTCTTCATCCCAGAGGGCCTGTGCCCCCATCCTTGCCTCCTGACCCTGGGCCCACGAAAACTCACCGTGCTTCTCTTCCCTGCAGGTTGCTGGGTAGGTTCTGGAGTTTTAGGTTTAATAACCACAAATCTGGGATTGGTGGAGTTGCTGCAAAGATCGCGTTCTGGAGCTTCTCTGCTTCTGTATTTGAAGCCCAGACCGTGACTGGTTACCGCCTCGGTATCTTCCAACAGCAAATACATTGATTAGAATTGCACCTCTCGGGGAGGTTGACAGAGATTATATTTGTGTACTGGGTGGAAGAGATTTCTCAAAATTTAATTATAACTTAAGTGTAAAATATGCCTCTTCTGCAGGAGTTTCTTGTCTCGCGCATAATTACTTCACTGCTCTCTCCCAATCGCCCCCTTACGACGCCTCTGTGTGCTGTGAGCAATTAATTTATAGGATGGTAATAGGCTCAAACAGTATTTAAAGTCATTCTGCCCAATGTAGCTTTTAAGGAGGGCTTGAGATAGTAATTATTTAAAGACCCATTTTTATCACTTTGGAGTCCTTACCGCATTATTCCTCCCGGGCCCTGGCAGCCTCGCTCTCCCCGCCCGCTGGACCCGTTTGTCCCTTAGCAGGTGCTCTGGGCCCCTGGCGATGGCCCTCATTTTGCAGCGGTGACAGTAGACAACGTATGGGTCCCGGTCGGGAGTGGGGCGCCCTCGGAAGACGGAAGCCCGGCTCCGCTGGCTCCTCGTTAGCTAAGTTGGGGCAGAATTTATCGGCCACTCGGGAGGCAGGGACTCTGCGGCCCAGGTGCAGGAGAAGATGCTTTGCTGCCCGCCCTAAGCCTGGGGGAGGGGCGGCGCATTAGGCAGGAGGCGGAGGGCTGGGCTTGGGGGTGAGCCCGCTGCTGCGGAGGTTACTCTATTTTTATGGCTCAGCCACGGAGGGAAGAGAACCGTCACCGTCTTCTCAGGAAATCCACGCACGGTTGCAGAAAGCCGTTCCACTGCGGGCGGACTGACACCTGCCGCCAGGCCTCTTTGTTCCCTGGAATACGATTCTGAAGCGCAGAGATAGCTCAAGGAAGGGGTTTGGCAACCAGGACGAAGGAGCAGGGCTGGAGGAGGGTGGCTCTGACGGAGGGGGTGCCACGGGGACGTTGCCAGCACGAAGGGGAGCTGCTTTATCCAGAGAACACCTGCGCTGCATCCTAGGTAGCACTTAGACGTCCAGGCCCCCAGCCCGGGGCCGTCTTAGGGTGCCTGGCGAGGGGCACGCGGGCAGCCTCCCAGGGGCAGGACCTGGGCTTCGGGATCAGTTGGAGCTGTGGCTGGATTCCAGCTTTGCCTCTCCCCGGGGTGACCTTGGGAATCTCAGGAGACCCCTGGGCGCTGTACCTGGGTGGTACGACGAGCTGGGCTCTACCCGCTGCCAGGGAAGCCTGGAGGGTGCTTGGGTGGGCTGCAGGGTGCACTGCCCCTGACACCACCCATGCCGCTGAGGAGAACTCATGGGCTCCACCAGGTTCTCAAAGGCGCCCCCTGCGTCAAAGAAACGAGGGTGCCCCTAGCGCAGAGGGCTGGGTCGGGGTGTACTAGGAGCCCGCAGCCCCCAGGGAGTCAGACGAGGGGCCTCGCCCCCTGGAGGGGTCCCTGGACGTGTGCTCTTCACCGGATTCACCGCTACCTCTATGGAACGTAAAGGGTCCTGCCTGTTTTGTACACCTTCTGGGTCGTAGTTTTCATGCCTTTGAAGTCATTATAAAATGCCTGGATTTGTCGTGTTTAATGTTCTGGCCCTTGTTTGACATTCCTGGTGCCATGTCTTGGTGAATCCTTCAAAGAGTCAACGAACAGTTAAGGGAAGGAATGAATGAGTCCTGGCATCATGTCGTTGGCAAGAAATTGTCCTTTGGAGACAACCGGAAATCTGATTTCTTGCCTTTTCTGGAATCTGAAGCAGTGGGTGCTGGAGGGGAAGAGAGGGACCCTGCCCCCCTGCACCCCCTACATCCCCATCAGGAAGCCAGCCGGAGGGGAGAGTGGGCTCATGGGTGGGGGTGGGACAGCACTTTTTCCTGTAGATGAGAAAATTCCACGGGAACCTGTCCCGGGACTCTGTCCTGCTCCTGCCCTGCCCTGGCAGGACTGTGTGGTCTGCTCAGAGAGCACCAGAGGGGGAACAAATGACTCTGGGAAAGTCCCTTCGCTTCCCTGGGCCTCAGTTTCCCCATCTGTACAGGGGGTGGATGAGATCGTCTCTGTCTCTAAATTGTCAGATTGTCCTCCAACTCTGACATTCTAGGAGCGTATGACTGGGCACATAGTAGGTGCTCAAAAACGCTGTGATCATTCATTCATTCAACAAACCTGTATGTGTGCGTGGAAGCCAGGCTTGGAGTATGTCTCTGCAGGTAACTTGGAGTGAGACTCAGGGTTCTGCGCCTGCCCCATCAGTGGGCACACGGCAGGGCTGTGGTGGGTAGGAGCCCAGAGCAGGGTCTCAACCGACCCTGGGTATTCGGAAGAAATGGGGGCTGGGGAGTAGGGGTTCTGGGTGGGCAGGGGAAGGGGCTGGGGTCGGGGAGAGCTCAGCAGGAGGCAGGCTCATCGGGCAGGGCCCTGGGAGTCGGGCTGGAGTGGGGAGGTGGGTGAATGTGGGGCACAGAGAAAAAGCAGGTCCATGACGTGGCCTTTTAAGATCTATGCTCCCTGGATGAATGAGGGTCCTCCCAGTCCCTGGTGTCGGCTCCTTGTGGAGCACAGAGCGTGGAAGTGTTTCCGCCCCAGGGCCGTCCATCCTCACCCACCTCTCCTCACTTCCTCACTCCCCCTCTTCCCCGCTGTCCCTGGGGTGATTTTTGCAGGCCCGGCCTGGTGAGGGGGCCGGTCCACAAACAGTGGTGGGCCTCATCCCTGGGTCTTCTGCAAAGAGCCTCATAAAAGGGGCCCAGACTGGAAATCAATTCTTTCAAGCTGAAATCAATAACAATAACTAATATTCATACTGATTATCCTTCCTTGATTACACGCTGCAGTTAGGCTGGGCATGAATTGTGTTCGGGACCGGCAGAGGCCGCTCTGCGGTGCGCAGGGGGCAGGGTGTCCTGGGGAACGTGTGGCAGCCTCTTGCAGAGCCCGGAGTGGGCGGGGTATGGGTGCCCTGTGCCTTGGACACCTCCAGCTCCTGCCTCTTCGGTTGAACTTGTCCCAGACCTGGTTTCTCCATCACGGTCCTCACGTGGCTGGACTCATCGGGTGCACAGGTCCGGGGAGGGCAGCCTGCGACCTCAGCAACCCTGCACCGGGGCAGGGGTGCTGGGGAGAGGAGCGGCTGGGGCATTTCCGTAGGGCTGGGGGGAGGAGGGCTCCTAGTGCTGGGTTCTGCCTGCCTGTGGGGTGAAGGGCAGGCCCCTGCCCTGGGGGAGCTCCAAGTCTGGAGGGGAGAAGGAGAGACAGCATCGCACAGGGAATGGCCAGCGAGGCTCCTGGCAGCTCCCAGAACATGGTGGCGCTGGCTCGGGTTGGCTTTTCATGGGGTTCTCTCTGGGGGTCGGCCCCGGGCTTTGGTCAGAGTCTACAGAGTGGGAGCCCACGGTCAGGGAGGGGGTGCCCTCCTGGAAGGGGGTCAGACGTGGCAGTTGGGGCAGTGAATCCTCCCTCCCCTCCAAGAGGAAAAATCACTAACTCCTGTGTTCCAGGTGTATAACTGGGGGCCAGGAGGGGCCCCCCAGGTGCTCACTTGCATGGGGGCAAAGTAGGAGCCAGGCCCAGGGACTCCGCCTGCCAAGCTCCCTCCCCACCCCGTACGTCCCATCAGGGACGAGGTGTGTGCTGAAAGCAGGGTGGTAGCAGGGGGATGAGTATGACACTCATACCTTTAGAGATACAGCGCATCTAGGGAAGCGGGCTAAGGGGAGGACTCTGAAGATGGTGTGTATGTGCACGCACGTGTGTGCGCGCCAGTGTTTTGAGGACACAACTGGAAATTATTTATTTTGCAATGTTAAGTGGCCGGGTATATACACAATTAGACGTTTTCTGTGTATTCACTGGGAATCTTCTGCAAAAAAATACATACTGAAACACAGAACTTAATTATGGAAATCGAAGGAAAAGGTCAGGAATGCTGTAGAGGGAAGAGGAAAGAGAAGAGTGTCTCAGGAACCGGAGAGAGGGCCATTGGTCACATGATGGGAGCCTGAGCTTCCTGGCAGCCACAGCAAGGAAAGAAAGAAGATGGGCTTGCTCTTCTGGCCAATGGGAGGAAGCACTCACCTGGAGGACTAGTTTTCCTGGGGCTAGGGTCCAGCACTGATTTATCAGATGTTTCCTTATGAAAGAGGAAGAGGGTGGTCCATGCCTTCAAAAGGCTTTTTCTCTAAGGCCCCTCAGCAGAGACCGAGGGATTTCCGTGAGGCATGGAGTCAGCTGAGCAGACACCTTGACTTTCTGGATCTGGAATCCCACGTGGACTTGGACAGAGAGTAGCCCCTGGGACAGGACCCCGCTAACTTGCTTACTAGCTCGGTGACCACGCTCATTGGGTGCCGGGGTAACAATTGTCAGGTGAAGGAATGAGTGTTCCCTTAGTCCTGCAGAGTGAGGTGGGATCCAGGGGGTGAGGGGCTGAGGGTGAGCCTAGAGCTGGGTCTCCAGGCAGGCCTGTAGCTGGCTGGGCTGGGTTTCTGTTGGTCTGCGACCCTGGGAGATGGGACCAGCCCTGGACGTGGGGGTGAGCTCTTTCCTGCAGCTGGCTCTGTTCCCCAGACTCCTGGGCCTGGTCCCTACCCTGTCCCCAGCTTCTCCTGGCCGTCCTCCGCTGCCCCCGTTGCCCCACTGCCTCTCAGCGGGCCAGCCTGCTGGGGCCATGTTTACCCACTGTCCATCACCTTGACGTGGGCAAACAGGACAGGCGGGAGGGACAGGAGATAAAGTAGAGCCTCTGGACCAAAGGTGATGGCGCCCACCTCACTCAGCCTGTGAGTTTATTTACTGTCCCCGAACTTTCCCCTGACCTCCGCACAGGACACAGAGGCCGAACCGTGGGGCGCTCCAGAAGGCCCCGATCTTGGCTCCGGGAATCCTGCAGACTCAACTGGGCAGCTGGAGGGTTACACAGTGAAAACTGTAAAAGCGAAGATGGTACCCAGACTTTGTCGATTTACCCGCTCACTGTGTGCGTGCCTTCCCTCGGGTGGGTCTCACAGCAAACTGGGATTACTGTCGTCCTCAATGTACAGATGAGAAAACTGAGGCTCAGAGAGGCTAAGCCACCCATCCCGGGGCGCCCTCTTAGTCAGGATTGGGGTTTTAATTCACGTTGCTCTGATTCTGTGGGGGAGCACCGTGCTGTCTCTGGGTCTAGAAGGAGTCAAGGGCCGCAGTTGGCCGGCAGGGGTGAGGGGAGGGGAGAGCCCTGGGCCAGACCCACACCCGGCAGGTGCAGGCGAGCAGGCAGGACTCATCCTCACCCTCGGCAAAGCACCCACTGTGTGCTGGCCTGTCGAGGGCACAGACGCAGGGTGGAAAGAGAAGCCCTGCCCCGTGGACCTCCTTCAAGTGTGGGAAGTGAACCTCGGAGACAGAAGGAGCCGAGACACCACTTGCTGGAGGCTTGCCCTGGGCTCTGAGACCTGCCCTTGGTCCGGTTTCTTCCCTGCGCTTCACGTACCTTCTGCTTAATCCCACTATCGTGGCCCCCACCCACGAGTGTGCTGGGCGTGGGGCTCCACTTTGGGGTACCACTTCCCGACCCCGCTTCCTTCCAGGGTTGCAGCAGGGAGGGGGTGGACTCAGGAAACGGGTGTCAGACCCTTCCCTGAGCATCAGCTTCCAGGAGTCCAACACCTGGAAGAAGATTCCGGAAGGCTGACAGGGCCAGGAGGGAGGGTCTACCCTGTGCAGTTCCTGACTGCCTGGAGGATAAGAAAACCCCAAACTGCCTTCTGTGCTGCAGAGGATTTGGGACCGACTTCATCACCAGCTCTGCGTGAAACCCTCCAATCCCGGGAGCAAGGATGGAGCTTGGCCCTAGACCACGCTCCAGCTTCTCGTCACACCCCCGCCGTAAAGGGGCTGCCATCAGCGGCCTAAGAGGCCCTCACGTGGCCCCGGCCAGGCTGACTCAGCCCACTCCTGAAACACCTCTGCCGCTGACCCTGCTGGAAGGCCTCTCCTGAATCGCTTCTCTCCAGCTAAATTTGGTCCTGGTTTAGGCACTGCCTCCTCCAGGCAGTCTTCCCTGATTTCCCAGGTCATTTAGATGTCCTTTCTGCATATGCCAGCAACATCTGGGTTGTCTACTCTTTTGATACCCCCCCCCAAACACACACATATTTTGCGTCTTCCCCATTGTGGTCCCCTGGGTGCTCAAGGCTACCTGCAGGAGGTTGGGGGTTAATCTGGGAGAGTCCTGTTGGAATCAGGGTGGGGTCTGTGCCTGAGCTGTCCCCTCCCGGACCACGAGCGCTTGGTGTCTTCCACTCTGCGGGCATCCTCTGGCCTGCTTGACGCTGTAGGTGCTCAGTGAAGCTTGGTGAGCTGATGTCAAGATTCCTGCGTGAAATGCACCCGCCCCCAGCAGCCCAGTGGAACACGACTGAATTTAAGGGCCAGGGTCTACACCTCTGCGTCCACGCTTCCCTCAGCTGCTGGCGACCTATTCCTGGGGACTTTTAGAAGTGCAGGGCCAGGCGACATGGGGGGTTTTGGAGACAGGGAGATGGGCGTCACTCTAGAAATGAATCCTAGGGCCGTGGACCAGGCCGGGGCCGGGAGACGGAGCAAAGGGCTTGTCTTCACCCTTTGCACACTCGGCCCCCAGAGCAGTGCACCAAAGGGGCCAACAACGGGAACGGCTTTCGGGGGCGTTTTCTTTCCAGGGCTCCCTTGGCCAAGCCTGGTGGGAAGGGTTGGGGAGGGAGAGAGAAGGGAGCCTGGGTCTGGGCAGAGTCCTGGGCTGAGGTCCACTGTCAGTCATTTTGAGTATCTTCCATTGATCACCAGTGGAGTTTTCCATGAGCAAAGGGACTGAACTTTCTATCTAATTAAGGCTCTCTAGAGAATCTGGTCAGCCTGGCTGGCCTCAGGAATGTTCTCTGAGTTTCCATACGGGTCTGTGATTGCATTTGTCACCCCATGCCCTCTCCCTGCATTTGCGATGGGAAGAGGGAGGGTTTCCACGTTGGCCGAGGGCCCGCCTCAGCAGGAGGCAGAGGCGGCCGTACCAGGTCTCCCGTGACCTCCTTGGACACAGCCGGGGAGAAGGCGGCCTCCTCTGTTGCTGCCCGACTCTGAGCTCCGGGGCCTTCGTATAGCTGAGCTTGTGTGGCTGGAGCTTCAGGAAGTGTGTCTACAAGTTCAGAGCGTATTGAGCGGCTGGTGGTCAGAGCAAATCCAGCTCTGGCACCCACTTGCTGTTCCACTTGGCAAGGCCACGTGCCCAGTCTGGCCTTAGTCTCCTAATCTCTAAAATGGGGACCTTTCCTAGCAGGGCCATCCCACAGTAGCAGGGCTAACCCAGGAGCCGAGGGGAGCGAGAGCCTGCTGACACAGTGCCTGGCCCACGTGGGTCCACCGTGAATGGCGGCGGTTGGGGGCCGTCCCGTGTCCCTGACCGACCTTCTGCACTTCTTTGTCTGCAGGCGAGCCCTGCGGGAGGTGCTGGGGACTTAAGGTCCCACGAATGAGCTTCAAGCAGGATGTTGGTGGGTAGGTGCTCCCCCCCCGGAAGGGGACAATTCTGGGGTGTTCTCCATAGCCTCGTAGAGGCTCCCAGGGGACTGAGCCCCCGTTGCCTGCAGCAGAAACCCATTTGAGAAAGCAGCTTTCTTGTTTTCCCCTCTTTCCCAGTTCCTCCTCCCTGGTCCCTGCTGTGCTTCCAGGAATCGTTGCCTGAACCTACATCCTTGTCTCCAGTCTGCTTTAAACGGGGACCTGGCTAAGAAAGGGTTGCTAGTTTATCACCCTGACCTGCAAGAGGGTGGAGAAGACCAACTCGGTGAGTGTGATGCTGGTGGGAGCAGCGAGAGTGGCGGGCTTCCTGGCGGGGGGCACCCTTTGAGCAGAATCTAGAAACAGCTGAGAGGGGAGAAGTGGGAACAGAGCTCTGTGGTCCTGAGGTCCCTCCATCACACTCCCCACCCCCCAGTGGCCCCTGACCCCCAGCCCCTGGACTGCCAGGCCAAGACCCTCGTGGCCAGAGAGGGCGTGGTGGCTTGGCCAACACTCGCTGGGTTCCAGTTCGGCTCCTCTGAACCTTCTTATTTGTGCAAAGTTAATGTCGTGCCATTAGCGGTTGGAAAGCTCGCGGGGTGTTAAACATTAAGTGGTGTGTGTGCTGGGAAACGTGGTCGCTTGCACCCGGGCTGATGGTCAAGGCCGTGGCCCTTGGTCTTGGCTTTAGAGTTCTTTGACAGACAGGCTTTCCAAGTGACCATTGTCGAAAGATGCTAACCCAGGAGTCCTATCTCGCAGGGTCTTGATGGGCCCAGAAATGGGCTGGTTCCTCCAAGAAACTCCCAAATGCTCCGGTGGGCTGGGAGCCTCTGGGGAGGGGAGCTGCTTGGGTGGGGTTGAGCCGGGGCTGGGATGGCGAGGGGGCATCTTTCCCAGGGCCTAGGAGAGCAGTCCCCAAGGCAGGTGCCAGGTGCCACGCGAGGGTCCACGGAGGGGTGGGGAGGCAGCCCCCAGGCCCTGGAAGGACAAGCAGCCTGCAGACTCCAGTGGGTGGATCACAGAAGGGGGGGCTGTGTCCATTCCTCCCTCCTCTGCCCGCCACCTCCATCCCTCCCTCCCTCCCTTCCCTCCTTTCTTCCACAAACTCTTCTCAGAAGCATCAGCTCTTGCATCATTTCTGTGCCGGATGCAGCCTGAACAGAACCAGGTCTCTGCCCACCCAGGGAGCCCCAGGCTTGGTGGGGAGCAGACAAAGCAGGCTGTTTGGACGTGACGTGGTAAGTGCTTGGAAAGGAACACACAGGAAGCCATGCCTTTGAGCTGTGCCTTGACCACAGGTGGGATCTGGGTATTCAGACAAAATGGAGGGTGTTACCTCTAGAACACGCAAAAGTCAGGGGGAAGGAAGCACCAGGGTAGGCTGGGAGGGCACACAGGCCTGTGGGTTAAGCTCCATCCTCAGGGAATGCCTGCACCCCTGAGGGGCTTTATAAACATCTGTTTTTGTGTCTGCCTCAGGGGCAGGCGCCAGGTCAGTGCATCTGTATCCTCTGGGATGAGTGGACAGTAATACAAGTGGTGGGAGCTGAGTGGATTCCGAATAAGCAAATGGATGGATGGATGAACGGATGGATGGTTGAATGAGTGGGCAGTAGGATGAATGGGTGGGTGGATGGATGAATGGGTGGGTGGCGGATGGGTGGAAGGGCTGATGGACGGGTGAATAGATGAATGGATGGATTGATGGGTGTGTGGGTAGTAGCGTGGGTGGATGGATCCTTCTTGTCCACCATTGCAGTTCAAATCAGAAATTGTGGACTTTCACGGGGAGCCCTAAAAGCCCACCTACTGAGCCACCTCCGCTGGCCTGGTCTGTTAGCAAACTCCCTCTCGCCTCAAATGAAGCTCGGCAGGGGCTGAGTCTCCACGTACTGTCGAGGTGATGTTTGCCAGACCCGGGGTCTTCCTCACTGTGGGATGACGAGCCCTCTCCTTGGGTGTCATTCTTGAGGTGAAGGGAGGAGGGGCTGGGAATTCTCTTTCCTGAGTGGTGTAACGAAGTGGGAACTCGACCCGCACCTCCACCCCCATCCCTCCGGCCCGCAGTCTGACCTGAAGCTCGGAGAAGAGGTTGTAATCCCTCAGGCTTCAGAACCTGGAGGCTGAGGGCTTCCCTGGGGGGTACTTGCCTGTTAGTAATTAGAGAAGCATCCATGCTCTTGTCAGTGGAACCTTCTGGAACGTCAGAAGAGGGGCCGCCTTCAGGAAGTGGAGAACCCAGCGCTGGGCGCTCAGGGGGAGGAGGGTCCGCAGGTGTAGGATCCAGCCTGGGCCTGTGCTTCTAGGCCCGGCAGGGGCAGCTGGGGGCCTCTTTCCAGAGGAAGACCCCCTGCCCCGGGGGGACGTCAGTCCTTCTACCTGGGCTGGCCATCTTTCAGGCTTCTCCCGTCCTGCTCTCTCACACGTGTCAGGGCCAAGGTCAAGCGCGAGCTCAGCTTGGCATCAACAGGTGAGGCGGTGAGGCCTGGGGTCACTGAGAGGACAGCAGAGTACATGGGAAGAGGAAGCTTTGGATTCTGTTGGGAGAACGGGATTGTCTGTGCATTAGCTGGGCCCCCCCGCTGTCCCGTTACGTGGCGCAGAGGTGACCATGGCCTGAAACGGGTGCAGTCTTTGAAGTAGGTGGGGAGCAGCGAGGGGAGCAAAGGCTTGGGCATCAGATCCGGGTCATGACCATGAGCTGGTCTGGGGGTCCCAGCTTCCCCACCTGTCTGGTGGAGGAAACCCCTACCTCCCAGGACGGGGCTCAGGGTGGACAGCGCAGGGCCTGACGTGGAACCGAGGCCGGTGCAGGAGCTGCTGTCGTCAGCACTTCACCAGGACTGCTAGCCAAGGGCCAAGACCAGCCAGCTTGCTGTGACCCCGGCTACCAGCTCGCCATGCATTATCTGAGCAGTGGGATTCATTCTCTTGTAGACGATGTCGGGTCTGGGAGGACCGAAGATGACGGTCCATGGGGGGTACACGTAAAATGAGAGGGGCCAGAGACATGGCCTCTTAGGACTGTTAATAAACATATGGAAACGCTGTCTTCAAAGCTCACGTTGTGGGACTTCCCTGGTGTGCAGCGGTTGGGAATCCGCCTGCCAATGCAGGGGACTTGGGTTCGAGCCCTGGTCTGGGAAGATCCCACATGCTGCGGAGAAACTAAGCCCGTGTGCCACAACTACTGAGGCTGAGAGCCACAACTACTGAAGCCGGCGCACCTAGAGCCCGTGCTCCGCAACAGGAGAAGCCACCGCAATTAGAAGCCTGCTCGCCGCAACTAGAGAAGGCCCGCGCACAGCAACGAAGACCCAACGGAGCCAAAAATAAATAAATTTATTTTTTAGAAAAGAAAAAAGCTCACGTTGCTTCTTGCAAAGTTTAAACATCACAGATTTCAATTCCGTGCCGCTGTCGGTCAGCTCCAGCTTTCCTGGGGTTGCTTGTTATGAGTTAACGGTAGCAGTGCCCCCCAAGAAATCTCGGGGCGTCTTGGCCGTGGGTCCCAACCATGGGAGTGGAAAGAGGCCAGAGGACTCAGTGGGCCTCACTGGGTGGCGCTGGGACGCTAAGGCAGGTGGCCCCGCTGCTTTCTGCTGTCAGAAAACCCAGGTCAGTAGCACACCTGGGCATGGGCGGCCCCCTCAGGGGCCCCTCAGGCCTGGGGTGTCTCCGCAGTTGTCCACTGCAGCGTTGAGGGCTCAGTGACCCCAAGCGACACGTGGGCCCAGCAGCTCAGCCTTGGCCTGAGGGCTCCACAGGTGACATGGGTAAATCAGCCCGGTTTGTGCTGGTCTGGGACCTGGAGGGGCGGGCAGAGGAGAAAGCCGGCGAGACCCCTCCTCTGTGAACGGAACACATGGCCTGGTAGCTCAGTTCCAAGACAGATTTACAATTCAATTGTGAAATGGGAGAAAATTAGGCATCCCCCTTTGGGCATCTCAGTTTTCTTTTTTAAAGGTTCTGTTCCTCTTAGTAAATTTATTTACTTCTAGATTAACTTTTATGTTGTGTTGACAGACGGGAGGGCAGGGCGGGGGGAGGGCTGAGAAGTGTTTTCCTTCTGGGCTCTGGGAGAAGCTCCAGCAAGGACCCAGTGAGCACAGGAGCCGTGCTGGCTCACGGCGGGGGCTGTGGAGCCCAGGGGTGAGGAAGCCGTACTGGTTGACGCCCAGCTTCGCCATTGACTAGCTGTGTGGCCCTCTGTGGGTTCTCAACATCTCTGAGCCTGTCCTCCTCCAGTTGAAGTGGGAATCCATAATGCAGGTTGCCGGGTCGGGGAAGGAGAGGTGTCAGAACAGACCGAGACCAGGGTTCAAGGCTGTGTGCGTGCACGTGCGTGCAAGCACGTGCGTCCCTGGGTCCCGGTGTGCATGTGTGCGCGTGGGTACACGTGCGTGTGTGTGTGTAGGGGGATCCGGGACACACGGGTGGGGAGTGTGGAAGTGTATCCAGGAAGGGAAGGAAGTACATAGAGAGTCATCCGTGCTGTAGGGGAGACAGGAGACAAGCAAGGGGACGAACAGGGACGGGCTAGAGAGCACGGGTGGGGGAGGGAGAGGCCTGGCGGCTGAGTCACGGGCAAGCTTGGCCATGCTGGGGGAGGAGGGGGCAGAGAAACTGCAAAGCCTCCGTGCTTTTGAGGGAAAAAGACACCGCATGACCGGAGCAGAGGAGAGGGCGTGGGAGACGCAGCCAGGGGCAGGCAGAGCCCAATGTGCTGGGCCCCCCAGGTGAGCTCCGGAAGGCTTTCTGGAGAAGGAGGTGCTTGATGCCAGCAGATTATCTCCAAGCACATCACTGCCCGCACCAGATACCACTGGAGAAGGAGGAGGGTGGATGGCCAAGGAAGCCCCTCTGTCCGGGACCACACTCTGGGGCAGGAGGAGAGGGACAGCCGCCTGCCCCACGTCCCCTGCCCCTTGGATCTGCCGCACCTGTTCCTACTTCCAGGCCTCCGGCTGGCTTTGGGCTCCAGGGCAACGCTGCCCTTGCCCGGGGCGGCGGGGGAGGGTGTCCCAGTTTCCTTCTAACACAGTTCCCTCCAGATGGATATTCCATAAGCCCCATCCCACCTCCGTGGGGTCAGGGCGCCCGGTGAAATGCTTTCCACTGGGTTTGGTTTGGGTCCAGTGGAAGGGGAGATGGCGGGCGTGGGGGGCAGGTGAAGACCCATGGGCACCGGTTCCCCGCCTCGGGCTGCAGGCACCCAGGACGTCTCGGCTTTGGTGTGGTCCAGCCTTGTCCCGGGGCAGGAGCATCCTGGCCCTGACTCAGTGAGAGTCAGCACCGCCCGGCTGGTGGTGCCTGCGGGGCCCGAAAGCCTCGGTGCCCACGGCTGCAGACAGCTCGGCACGGTGTCCAAACGCCGGGCATCTCTGCCAGTGCTTGTTGGCGCCCTGCTCTCCTGGGGGTCTGGAGCGAGTCTCGCCCTGACTCTGGCTTGCATTTCATTCACTCATTTGCTGCCACAGCTCCCTGCCCCCATTCACCGTCTCATTCCCTCTCTCTGGGCCACACAGCGCTGGACTCAGACCCCTGCTCACTGGGGACTGCGGGGGGCAGCTGACATCTCATGAGCCCAGCCCCAGGCCTGGCATGGAGAGACACTGCTGGCCCTCAGGACAGAGTCCAAACTCCTTGCCTAAGACACTCCTTGCCCGCGTTAAGCTCTGGCCACGCCGGCTGCCGTAGGCTCTTAGATGGGACCCACTCTTTCTGCCAGTGCTCAGTATTGCCCCCCACCCCTTGTCCTCCTCCCCATCTGGACAGTTCCTCCCTTCTTTGCAGTCTCAGCTCGGAAGGGACTTCTTTCAGGCAGCCCTCCCTGATCTCCCCAGTCTGGATTGGGCCTCTAAACAAATACACTCTGAGCTTGACCTGGCCAAGACCCTGCCACACAGAATTGAGCCACCTGCTGAGGACCAGAGGACCAGAGTCCCCGGGGCCAGGAACCAGTCACGCTCCCTGAGGCTCCACGTGTGTCAAATGCTCAAGGAATATATGAAGGAATGAGGGAACTGGGAAGGCTGAACAGTGTCCACGGGGCTTCCTTTCAGATGCTACTGACCTGCCCTGGCTGGTGGGGATGCCCCGAGTGCCTGTGGGGCCCGTGAGCTGGGGAGGGAGAGGGGCTACTTGGAGTGGCCCTGGCGCCCTGGGAAGAGACCCACGAAGGAGGCGGGGGTGCTCACGCCCTACCAAGGGGAGCTGAGGGGCCTCCCGCCTGCCTCTGGGGGCCCTGGTTCTTACTGCAGGCTGGCACAAGGTCGGCGGATGGCACTGGTGCCATCATGGGGGTCAGGCCATCTGTACCCCGCTGGTGTCCAAAAGGGCACTTCTGGGACAGAGAAGGGGGTTCCCCAAGACCAGGCAGCCTTCAACCGTCTTTGGCAGAGACCCCCTGACATGTGCCCCAGGCAGGGCTGTCAGTTTGGCCCACGAGACTGGGTCTAGACTGGAATCTAGAAACCCAGGTGCTAGCCCCAGCATGTTCTGGCTCACGGTGTGGCCTTGGGTAAGTCCCCTCTCTGGCCTCGGCCTCCCCAAGTGTGAAGGGCCCCCAAGCCTCCCTCTACTTCCTTAAAGGAAGGTTGTCCCGAGTGGAGCCACGAATCCAGGCTCAGGACCCAGGCAGACCTGGGTTCAAATCCTGCCTTGGCTGCATATTGCTGTGTGACCCTGGGTGGGTGGCTGAGCCTCTCTGAGCCTCTGTTTGCTCTGTGCCTGACGTGAGGGTTGTTGAGGGGGAGGGATGATTGGTGAGAGGGCCTGAGCCACGCGGCTTCCAGCCCTGCAGGCCTTTCGTGACCATACCCCAAGACCCCTCGATGGAGCGAGAGGGCCCCCTGAAGCACAGGAGCGGGGGGACTGGCTTCTCTCTACAGAGCCCACTGGTTGGAGTGGCCGCACAGCCCCACGCAGCCGTCTCCAGCCTCTCCGGATGCAGGCTCGCTCGTCTTGAAAGTAAGACAAACCATCAGGGGCGGAAACGTGGCAGATGCGTGGCCGAGGGGCGTCCTCGGCCTCCTTGGAGGGGACACAGTGTTTGCATGTCCAGGAGCCTGCTGTGGAGGACCCCAGGGCTGCGGAGGTGTAACTGACCCCAGGCCCCTGGCCTGTGACTGTCCCCAAGCCTCCTCACTGGATCTGCACAGTAACCCCCGTTTTATAGAGGGGTCTTCTGACGTGGAAACAGGGCAACTGAGAACCCCCCACAGGCTCAGCATCTGCTTTCAAGGAGCTCCCCGTCTGGCAGAGGGAAAAAGGCAAGCCCATGAGGCCGTGACCTCCCCACCCCTTGCTGGAGGGGAGCCCAGCTTCAGAGGTGTAGCCCCACCTCCAGCTCAGGGCAGTGGAGGGTTCGGTATGGGCAGGCAGTGCCTTTGGTAACCTCAGTCTCCCACTCTGTGGAATGGGGACAGGGTAAAGTGCCCTCCCCCTCCCCCCACCTCCGTTATTGTGAACCGTTGGTGAGGTCTGCAGCAGGGCTGGCCGCTCCAGAACTTTCTCCAAACCCTTTCAATGTCTGAGGATAAAGCTTGCCCAGCATAAAACCACATAGACACAATGTGAGTATTTCCCCTTCCCTACCCACCCCAAGGGCAAGGGGCCTCCCTCGATCTCTCAGTGGGTCTTAGCTTCCACGGTCACATGCAGGCTCCCAACCCCACTGTGGGGGACTCTGTGCACCCCGCGGACACAGCCAGGACTCACGGGGGCGGTGCCAGAGACAGATGTGAAGCAGCATGGGAAGCATCTCCTTTCTGAAGAGCCATCCCCATAAGGACCAGCTGTGAGAGGTAGTGAGCACCCTGCCAGTAGCAGTAACTAAGCAGAAATTAGATGGCCCTCGCTCAGAGGTGTCATGCCAGATTCAAGGAGGCCGCAAAATGATCTGGGAACCCACAGCCTCGGCCTCGAGCTCTCTCACCCCAGGGAAGGCGGGCAGGCCCACTGTGGACATCCAGCCGCCTCCCCGCCTTCGTCCACTCTAGGGAAACCTGACCCTTTGGTTGCTTGAAAGACGAGAGGAACTTGGGTTTGATGTTTTGAAGAAGTGGCTTTTTATCAGAAAGCCCTCTGGGAGTCTGGGCCGCAACCAGTGAAATTATATCTGTTGTTTCAAGGAGGGGAGAAAACTTGGGCTGATGGTTATTGAGATTTATGGCTTCCCCTGAGCCTAATTGCCCCGGAATCTTTTTAACAGTTGCGCTAAGTGGTGCTGAGACGGACAACAAAGCCGAGGCGGCAGCTCACTCTCCCTCCCCCTCCCTGCCTCTCTCTCAACCTCCCATCCCTCCTCCCTCCCTCCTTTCCTCTGTGCTCTCCCTCCTCCCCACCGTCTCTTTCCCTCTCCCTCTCTCCTTCTCTCTCCCCCTCTCGGCTGCCCCTGGATGCGCCACCAGGCAGGTGGTCAGGGCCTCATAGCTCATCTCAGGGAGGGAGGAGGTGTGAAAAGCCATGGGCGCTCAGGCCTCTGGACGAGGTTTTCTCCTATTGCTGTTGGCCAGGGGCCCCAGAGGGGACTGGGTCGCCGGGGAGGTGGCTATTCCGTCAGGCAGCTGGGTGGCCCGCAGTGTCTGAGCCCCTCGGAGCCTCCCAGGCTGGGCGATGGCGCGCGTGCTGAAGATCTGGAGGTGGGAGTGGGACCCCAGAGCACGGCTTGGGGCAAATGAGGAAGAGCTTTCTTGTTGGCTGCCTCAGTGGGAGTTAGGCTCCTGTCTCTGGAGGTGTGTACGGGAAGCTGCCTCCAGAGCCTCTGACTGGGGGCCGGGCCCCTCCTCCCGCGAGGCTGCCTCGCCCCTGCCTTCCTCCCTGTTCATCCGGCGGGCAGGTTGAAGGGTCAGCACCTCTCTTTCCATGGCTGCCTCCCAGGCCCCCAGCTGGGCTGGGGCACAGCGGGTCTAGAGCATTTAGGTGACGGGGCGCCCATGACTGAGGTTGCTGGGCAGCCCCCAGGGGTGGCGAGGCAAGAGCACCTTCCTCCCTGAGGCTGGCTTGAGCTCGAGACCACGACTCCAGAGGTGAAGGTGGTTAGGGCTGGGGGGCCACACAGACCCCTGGATGGCAGAGCTGCCATCATGACAGGCCCGGCTGGGCTGCCTGTGCGGTGAGCGCACTCCTGCCGGGAGGGTGGAGTCTCAGGATCTCTGCACAAGGAGCTGGGATGGGGGAACCTCAGAGGGCATCAGACCCCCTTCCCAGCCCCTACAGGCACGCAGAAGAGCCGGCCAAGTCCTTCTGGGTGGGGTGGGGTGGGGTCTGCTCCTGGGCCAATCCGCAGAGACCCTGTGTCTGGAACACAGCGTGGGCGCTGCACAGCTGACCTCTCTGTTCCTCCCAACACCCAGGGATGCAGGAACTGGACAGGGCGTCCAGTTCCTCATGCCCTTCAGTGGGATTAGGGCCCCTCCTGGACCTCCCTGGAGGTGGAGGAACTTCCCTGCCCGCCATGGCTGGGCTGGGCGTGGGCCTGGCTTGGGCTAATGGCGTAGGTGGAGGTGAGCAGGGCACCTTCTACATGCTTGGCTTGCCTGCTCTCTTGTGCGCTGGGGATCTGCCCACCAGAGCCACAGGCAAGGAAACCACTTTTGGTTGTGGTAACCGAATTCTGAGCGGTTTGTTACACAGCAAGAGCTGACCCATACATGCAGGTACTATTATAATCTTCCAATGCCAGCAATGAGGAAGCTGAGGCTCAGAGAGGTCGGGTCACTTGTCCGAGGCTGCCCAGCTTGTGGAGGCAGATGGAGAGTCAAGCCCAACCACAGCGGAAGTACTCTGCCTTTTAGGCCTGGTGGGCAGCAGTGGGCGAGCGAGGAGCTTGGCAGCTCTCAGCGTGCTGGGCTCAGGCCCTGGGTCAGGGGGGATACCTGGGCTGGGGGCCTGTAGCCATCTTTCCTGTTCTGTCTCTGGACCTGCAGGTTTTGTGGCCAGGCACCGAGACCCAGTACATTTATCTGCTGGGCAACTTTCAGATGGACCCTAGTGCCTCGGCCCTGGTCAGTACTACCCCCTCTATCCTGCAACACTGTAGTGGCCTCCAGCTGGTACCTCAGCCACTTCCGGCCTCCACCCAGCAGCTGGAGGGATGAGCCTCAATCATCAATCTGACCCTACCACCCTCTGTGGCTCCCCAGTACCTCAAGGATCGAGTCCCAGCTCCTTATCACATTGTTTCAGCCTGCAAGGCCCTGGTGACCCACCATGTGCACACCAGACCTAATATACACACCACACACCACACACATTCACAATATCCTTACACACTCACCAATCTACTCATCCACACGCTGTCACCCTCACTCGCCCACACTCAGATCCACACACGTTCCCACACAGCCATATTCACACTCACACACACCCCATCACTAGTCCCAGCGCCCAGCCTCGCTCCATCCTCCTGGCCTCTGTGCCTGCTCTTCCTCTGCCAGGAACGCCCCTCCCTGGCCCCCCTCACCAGCTTGGCTCCATGGCCTCCTCCAGGAAGCCTTCCCTCCTGCGCCCGGCCAGCCCCAGGGGCTTTCTGTATCCCGGCACATGTCACATGCATTTCTGTCACTGGTGACAGGTCCCATGCCTGGCACACAGCAGGCACTCACTCAACGTTTACTGGGTCACTGTTTACCGTAAGGGCTGCTGGGAGGGTGGCCGGGGCCCTCTCAGTCCCAGGAATGAGGTGTGGTCTTTCCAGGGGGACCTCCCTAGGCCTGGCCTCCCCCGGAACCTCTGGGCTTCCCGGCCCAAGGAGTCAGCTGTGGCCAGGCCCCGGGGGCTGTGACCATGTGGGGTCTGACCTCAGGGTCTCTGGTCCGCATCAGCCCCCACTTGTCCCCCAGCCGCTATGCACCCACCTCCTCCTCCCGAGGAGCAGAGGTGATCTAGAAGATCCTTTCCCTCAAGATCCAGAAACAGGCGAGTAGATGGAGCCAGGAGACCCCGGCCATGCTGCACTGTGGCCAGTTATTAACCCAATAACCTGACGGTCAGCTTGGCCTCCGGGAGCTTTGGTCTCCATGATGGGGGGACGGCAGCAGTTCCCATGGAGGTCGCAGGAACACGAGATGCTCTCCTCGAAGTATTGCCTGTCCCAGGGGTAGTTACACCGTCCGTGCAGGGATCTGACCCCCTCCTCCCCAGGGATGTTGTCCAGGCCTGGTGCCCCCAGCACTAAGCAGCTCCCAGGAGCCCCACAGACCCCAAACCCCTGCCCCACTCCACCGACGGAGGTGGTGAGTCATCCGTGCTCCCCCCCCACCCCCACCACCGCAGCAAGGTGCTGTGGCCCCGGCATGGGTGGGGCTGGCAGACAGAGCGCCATCTTCAGGGAGAGGGCGCAGGGGAGGGGCAAGGAGAGCCTGAGGGATGGGCAGGCTGAGTTTCCTCAAAGCCTCAGTCACTGGTCTCGAAATCCGGGCCTGACCTTGGATTCTGGTGTCAAGGCTCCTTGTTTGGGGCCCTCACCTTCCCAGCTAGAGAATCTGCGGGGACCCCGGGAGCCGTCTCTGAGAGGATGCCAGCTGGCCGGAGTGGCCCGCAGAGTAACTCCGGACAGGATGGCAGCCAAGCCGGGTGCAGGGGAGCCAAGCCCCCTGGGGACTCAGGGGTGTCACGTGTTGTGTGGGCCCTGCGAATCCAAGCCTTCCCCAAGTGCTGAGCACGACTTTGTCTCCCTGACCTGGAGTTCATGGTAAAAGCGAGCAGGACCCTGTGGGGCTCCTGGGCACAAAAGCCTTTCTGAGTCCCCCATTTCTTGTTTGTAGGGAATAGACTTCGGCCTCCATGACCTTCCCTGAGTTCCAAAGGGCAGATTCAAACAGTTGCTAATCAGGGAAGGGAGGGGATGCAGAGACAAGGGAGGGGACCACCTGAGGCCAGATTAAAGGCGTGCAGGGCCTGCGTATACCCCATCCTTATTGGCAACTCCGCCCTGGAACCACTGCTGTAAAACTCCTCACAAATCCTTCCGGGTTGGGACTCACAGTTTTTCAGGGCACGAGCCCGCTGTGTCCCCCTTTGCCTGGCAAAGCAACTAAGCTATTCTCTTCTACTTCACCCCAAACTCTGTCTCCAAGATTAGACTCGGCACTGGAGCACGGAGGCCGAGTTTCCGGCATCAGTGGTAGGGGCTGGGAGACGAGACCTTACACTGAACATGTAAGTACCTGTTCCGAGACACGGGGGCCTCACTCTGAGCAATGGTCCCAAGGAGGGCAAGGCTCCCGGGGTGAGAGGGGGTGTCAGGGCGGGGCTGCAGGGCCGGGGACGGGGCGGAGCTGCGACCTCAGGAGGCAGAGTGTCCCCAGCACAGTGGGGGACTGGGCGTTACTGTACCCCCTCCCAGGTGTTTACTGGGCCCCTGCTCCGTGCCCAGCTCTGTGCTGCGTGCTGGGGCGATGGGGGAGCAGACAGTGAGAGGGGCCGGGCCAGTGACAGGGCCAGCTTTGCCTTCTAGAAAGCAGAGCTCTGATGTCGTCGAGGACCCAGGCGTCCTCGTGCGTGGTGTCACGGGACGGGCGAGCTACACCTGCCCGCAGGTGGCAGGTCTCACCCGGGAGCCAGTGACAACAGCAGGACACAAATTAATAGATGAGCCCATCATCAAGAGTTCAAACAGGCAAGAGAGATCCGAGGCGTTAGGAGTCAGGACGGTGGTTCCTTCGGGCGCCCGGGGGTTGGGGGTGGTGAGTGGGAGGGTGCTGGGGGCTTGGGGCCATTTCCCGGCGGTGAAGTGCCGGTGTTGCCTGACTTGGTGGCTATGCAGAGTGGCACTCTGTGGTGAGTCATCGTCGTACGTGCAGTTTCTGTAAATTTGTCGCCCTGTTTTTGTTTCTGGCCCCGTAGCACCACTCGCGGGACTTAGTTCCCCCACCAGGGATTGAAGCTAGGCCAGCGGCAGTGAAAGCGCCCTAACCACTGGACCGCCAGGGAATTCCCAAGGTTGGTACACTTTGATTGAAAACATCAAGCAGTTACATTTTGAAAGGAGAGTGATGCCCCCAGGGGAGCCCCTAGTTACCCCAAGGCCCGGGACCCCTCCAGGGTTTTTGGAAGGCTGAGATTTCCCTGTCAGTCATGGAGCCACTGGCCTGTCACCCTGAAGACTGGGGTCAGGTGTCACCGGGCTGGTCGAGGCCTCCACCGTCTCCAGGCCGGCTCCAGAAGCCTCTGGGTGGGCTCAGGTGAAGGGGAGATGGGGGCTTGAAGGAGATGGTGTCCTCTGTGGGAGCGGCCAGCCAGGGGAAGGGGGCTCCGACACGGCAGGTGGCATCTCGTGAGTCAGTCTGCCCCCTGGACCCCTCCAGCACGGGCGCCGGGCAGCTGCAGGAGGAAAGAACGTTCTAAGGCTATTTGTGTCCTAGTTACCACGGCAAACATGGGAAACAGACGAAATTCAACCGAACGGTCCTGGCGCTGGACACGACAGCACACCGTTCAGGTGAGGCTAGGTGTCTGCACCCGCACGTGAGTGTGGGCACGTGTGTGTGCACGTGTGGGCACGTGCGTGCCTCCGGGCACAGGTTACACAATGCACACGATTGGCTCTAAAGAAATAGCTTCTATAGAGACAGGATGCTTCTGTGAATTTCAATTGGCTGTCTCCACAATGTCCGTTTAATTAGTGTGTTTTGAAGAGGAAATGAAGGAAAATTATAATTCATCCGAGAAAATGGTCGTACGTGCTCAGCTCTGCTCGTGAGTTCCGGGGCAGCCGCTCCAGGTCCACAGCGCCCGAGCCCAGAGCGGCCCAGACCAGCGGAGGGAGGGAAGAGCCCACGTGGCCGGGGGGGTGGGGCGCTGAGAGCAGGCCAGGCAGAGCGCTGGTCGTGGGCACGTGGACGGGGGAGCAGGCTGAGGATCCCTCCCCTCGTGGACTTCGCCATCCAGGAGCTACGGGCGTGGAGACCTGCGTTTAAATGCTAACTTTGCCAGAATTCGCCCAGCCTGGGCTTCCCTACTTGTGAAATTTGTAAAAACATGATGACTGTGTACCAAATAAAATGATGACCAAAAAAGGGCTTTATCAAGTGTCCGGTCCTAGAGGAACATGGCCACGATACTTCTTGAAGGATCCCGGGGCAGCTGTCTGTCCCACCTGGTCAGGCATCTCTCCAAGTGTGAACATCCTTCCAGCGGCCCGGGCTCGGTGGCACAGGGGACCGCGGCCTGGCACTCGGCCGATGTTCCCGAGCACCCCTGGATTGCTCAAGGTTGCGGTGCACAGAGGCCTCCCTGCCCCTCCAAGGCCCCTGCTCCCCACAAGGGCGCAGGCCCTGAGGCGGAGCCGCCCCTAGCCAGTGGGGGAGGCCTGGGGCTCCTGCCCAGGCCTGCAGCGTGCCTCCCCTCCACCCACCAGGCTCCTGAATCTCCCCACCGGCCGGAGTCCCTTCTGCAGGGGTCCCCCACAGCCATGGCTGGGGCCTGGGCTGGGAGTGCGGAGTCCTGCCAGCCCCCTCAGGCGCCAGTGTGCAGGGGAGCCAAGCCCCCTGGGGACTCAGGGGTGTCACGTGTTGTGTGGGCCCTGCGAATCCAAGCCTTCCCCAAGTGCTGAGCACGACTTTGTCTCCCTGACCTGGAGTTCATGGTAAAAGCGAGCAGGACCCTGTGGGGCTCCTGGGCACAAAAGCCTTTCTGAGTCCCCCATTTCTTGTTTGTAGGGAATAGACTTCGGCCTCCATGACCTTCCCTGAGTTCCAAAGGGCAGATTCAAACAGTTGCTAATCAGGGAAGGGAGGGGATGCAGAGACAAGGGAGGGGACCACCTGAGGTCCCTCCCACCCACCTGCCAGCCCCCTCTGCCCCTCAGGCGCCAGTGTGCCACAGGTCTGCAGGACTCAGCGGGCGAGGCTGGGGGGAAAGGTATGGGGGCCCCATTTCCAGGAGTGCAGGGCACCTTTCACGGGAGGGTGCCTGGCAGTCCACCTTTCCGGGGGCCACAAGGAGTCCCCTCTGCCTTCCTGAATGCCCAGCACCCAGGTGAGGGCCAGGCCCCATCCTCAGGTTTAGCAGAACCGCTGCTACCCCATCGAGAGGTGAGGAAGGCAGAGGCGCTGCCCTGCGTTGACCCCACCGGTAACGACCGGCTGCTTTTAATCCCCATGTGTGACTCCAAAGCCCCTTCTCTGCTCTGTTGGGGGCAGCAGCGGAGCCAGGGCCCCGGGGCGCGGGAGACCCCCAGCCATTCTCCCCGCTGTGGGCTCCCTCTGCCTGTGCCCTCGGCCCACCAGGCTCGGGCAGCGTGACGTGGTGGCAGGCAGGCCCACCCACCCTGTCCTGCCCGGTCCCAGCCTCCACTGCCCGCTCTGCGCGCTGTGGGCCACAGGGCTGCGCGGCTGTATCCCGGCCGCTGGCCTCTCCGCTCCCCTTGTTGGCACCTGGAGCCGCCAGCTCTCCGCCTGCTGTGTGAATAGCGTTGCTGGGACCGTCGTGGTACCAGCTGCTTCTTCCCCCTCCTGATCACATTATTTCCCTCTCCCTGACACGTTCTCTTACGCACCAGGAGCTGGCAGGACGCCTGCCGGGAGAAGCTGGCAGGCGCCCAAGCTGCCGAGCTGCGGCCTCTTGCCATGGATGAGCCCGTCCTGGGAGCGAGGGCTGCCACCGGCGTGTGCAGTGTGCGTGCCCGGCACTTTAAATGCTCATGACCTCACCGAGGCGAGGACCAGCATCCCCATTTCAAAGATGCAGAAACTGAGGCTGAGAGTTTCAACAACCACGTGGAGGTGGTAGGACGGAGTCGAATTTGACCCAAGTTGGTCTGACTGGAGGTCAGCGCTCCACACCAGGACCCCTTCTGCACATACGGTGTCCTCGTGTCCTCCCCCGGTTGTCCACTCCATTTCCCTTGTCTGTCCGCACCTCCCCGTTCCCACCTGCTGTACTGTCCCCCAGGAAGTGCAGTGGCCACGCCAGCCCGTGCCTCCCCCAGACCCGCCTCACAGACATGGGGTCCACAGGCCCTTGTGGAGCAGAGCTCCGGCTGGGCCACCTGGGGTACTTGCCAGCTCCCCTGGTGCGTGTGTGCTACCCAGAGGCAGGCCACGTCTGGAAGGTCATCCCTCCCCGTCCAATGCCTTTGCCTCCACAGGCCTCAGCTAGAGCTAGATGGACAGGTGGACGGATGGACAGATGGATAGGTGGCTGGTAGATGTGCAGTAGGATGTGTCACGGAAGCCTTGGGCAGCACTAAGAGTGTATGCAAGGCAACATCTGGGGGAGGGAGAGACCTGCGTCCATGCCCGGGTTGCATATCAGCAGGATAGAGGGCCGCTCTGTGATAGGATCTCATCTCTGGAAGGACAGCAAACCCAGGCGCCTAGTTGCCAGGCCCTTATCTTGTACCTGTGGCAGACATGACTAATCGAGCAGGGCTCCTTCTCCCACTGAGCCTGGCTCCTGGCCCACCCTGTGCAACAAAGATCAGCTGATTGCAGTTGGCACAGGAGACTGGCCTGGCCATCCCAGCCGTGTTATTATTAAAACAGTGACTGAAGCCCAAATCTGCCAGCATCCCAGCCTGTGGGTACCAACAGAGCACCTGGAGGAGAGCAGCTCAGACTCATTCTCTGCTGGCCCTTCCCCACCTGGCCGGCATCACTCACAGGGCACTCAGAGCCAGCTGGCCCCAGGGAGCTCTGTGCTCCGCCCCAAAGGCTCCAGGCCCTGAGCGGAGGCCCAGCCCTACCCAGTCACTGCTCTCCGGGCACTAGGTAGAGGTGCTCAAACCCCTGGGCCTCGGCAATCCCAGGTTCCAGGGACCCACGTCCAGTGATTTGTTGCCAGTGGGTCTTGGTTGGAGACGGGTTGGAAACCTCCATCTTTCACAAGCAGGTGCAGGGCTCTGGGACCCCTCCCCATCAAAGCACAGCCTGGACAGTCCCTCCCCGCCACCCCACCGTGGGACAGCTTTTCCCTAAGAGAGGTGCAGCCTGCCCTCGGGCCTCCAGACACCTCCAGCCTGGGCTCGGGCATCCCTGCCCTAACAGTCACAGCTGTAGGGTCCTTCCCTCCTGCATTTCTCAAGGGGTGTCCGCTGGGGAGGGCATCTCCCATTTCTGTCCCTCTGCTGCTACTCAGCGGGGCCTGGCCCGTCCTCGTCAGGTCCTCCCTCCCGCTGCCATGCCCAGCTCCGGGCCTGCCTGACCAGGCTGCAGCCCCCCTTGGTCTGGGTGGTCTCCCTGGGCCCTCAGTCGTCGGGTCTCATCAGCTCTCCTTGGGCCCCAGTGTCCGTCCCCCGTCCCCAAACGGCTCTGCCAGCGAAGGGCTCGGACTCCCTGTGAACCCACGGTCACGGACCCCTCTGTGCGCCCTCGGAGCCTGAGTGAATGGCTCTAAGCCTCCCACTCGGGTCTGAATCCCGGCTCTGTCCCTTGGAGCTGTGTGACTTTGGAAGTTACTCAGCCTCTCTGGGCCTCATTTTCTTTCCCTGTGAAATGCGGTTATGCACCTGCCCCCGGGGCGTGGGGGGAATCACAGGGGAAGAACAGAAAACAGGCCCTTCATGGTGCTCCTTTGCCCTTGACGTGGGCACAGTGCTTTCTGAGGAGCGAGGGTGTGAGATCGTGTAAGGAGACAGCGTGTAAGGAGACAGCGTGTGCAGTGCAGGTCCCCACGCCTGGCACAGCGGAGCTGCCATTAAGGGTGGTACCGTCTCCCCGACAGACAGTCCCTGCTGTCCACGACGGGAAGACAGCGGCCAGCGGGCTGCGGGGCCAGGACACACGCCAACGACGTCCGCACAGACAGACACCTTCTGTGCTTGGAGCCGTCGCCGCGCCACCTCCCAGGTCGGGCCCACCCGCCAGCCGCTGCGGCTGCCCGCACGCCGGGCTCCCGGCCACACACAGCCCATGCTTCCCCCGTGAAAGTCAACAGACCCGTTTTAGCAAATGTGGAAGCCACAGAAAAACAGAAAGGCGTAAACAGACTCCCCGGAGGCCCCTCCCCACCCCGGCCTCCAGTGGTCGGGCTACCTTGTGGATTATTCCTGCCCGGTTCTCTTCCACTCACATCATAATAAGAGCCCCGAGCCTCTCCTTTGCACCGGGCGCTATGTCCAGGGCCTCTGTGCTCATCACGCCTACAGCCCAGGTCCCCTCAGCATGCTCAGTTCTCAGATGGGGAAACTGAGGCATCAGGCGGCACAACGGCCCTGAGGGTACCTGCGGAGCCGAGGCCCCCAGCCAGGCTCCTGGCCACCACGGGACTGAACGACGAGTGTATACAAAGAGGAGAGTGAGGGAAACGTCCAGATCTTCCCAGAGGTTTGTGGTGCTGGTGGCAAGACCCTGTCAGGCATGGCAGGCTGGAGCATCTCGGGGTCGGGTGGCACGGTGACACCAGGGTCCTTTCTGGAGGCGGCTGGGCATCTCCTGGGCCCGGGAGGCTACAGCTGGAGCTCTCGCCACCGACCTCCTCGCCGGAGGCCAGGTGGGCTTGGCTGCTGGGGGACCCTGCCTGTCTCTCGGATTTCTTCTTTCCGACACAGTGGCTGCATCCAGCCAGGGCAGAGGCAGCGGCAGTGCCTTGGCTCCGAGGAGCTCCCACATCAATCAGCCCCCAGGGCGGCAGCTCGCAGCACACTCACCGTCCTCGCCCGCTCGCCTTGCCGCCACCTTGCCCGCCTGCCCTCTCCCCTGGGCCTGCCTTCCAGCTCCATTAACTGGTCTGCAGACGGACGGGGCTGTCTTCCAGGTGAACATTCCTTAGAAAAATGACTTCATTATCACCTCAGCAGCTTGGAGTTGGGGGAGGGATGTGTGTGGCCGAGAGGGGGCAGGCGGTGTGGACATCGATGCTGTCACTCCTGCAGCAGCTGGGCCCTGGGTGGCAGGAAAGCCTGGAGCCCACGCACACGGGGACCCCCACCGGGGTAGGCCTGACGGAGACAGATCTGTGGGCCCAGGGGCTGGAGGGAAATATTACATTATGATAACAAATCACTCCGCTGATTGGAACTTAATTATGTTGCTTTTATCTTGGTGACAGTCATGCACCTGGGCTCGAGGCGGGCCTGGGGGGGCATGCCCAGCCCCCGGAATTAATGTAGCCAAGCCCTCCCCCACCCCAGAGGAAGCCACAGCTGTCCCCTCCCCCTCTGCCAGGCGGGCCAGACAAAGGGGGTTTCTCGTGTCTGAGAATCAGAGTCACCAGGGTCTTGGCGTGGGGCCAGGGCCGGGGGTGGGGCAGGGTGGGTCAGGGTGATCAAGGGTCTGCCCGGTGTTGCCCAGGCAAACCCAGGAGGGCAAACTGGCTTCAGCCAGGCTCTGGGGCAGAGAGGCCATGCCAGAGCCTGACCCCCGAAGTAGGCAACTGAATCGCCGTAACTCGGCCGCCACTGACCACAGCCTGGCCCTGGGATGCAGGGTGTCGTATTCCAGGAGCCAGAGGGCGGCCGGTCTTCGGGCAGGGAGGGGCGCTCAGATGGCTTCTCCGCGGCCCGGAACGGGGCGGCACTGAGCCGGCTGTGCAGAGCGGGCAGCTGGGCCTCCCGTGAGTACCAGCCGACACGGGACAAGTTCCGTTCAGAGAGCGAAATCCTACCATTAATCACCTTTCTGAGGGCAAACATAGCCTGTGGGTTTTTCTGGAATGGCTTTGATTTGAGAAATTTTGTCCCAGGAGCTACCACAATCCCGGTACTCCGGAGTTTCCGCTGAAGCCCCGGGGCTCCTCTTCCTAGCCCAGGGCGAATTCGGGTCCTGGGATGTGAGAGAGCAGAGCGGCCTCGCCTGGGTCCTTGGTGAATGGTTTTCCTGGGCCTTGGGCTCCTCATCTGGAGTGTGGGGTGAGGCTGGGGTGCGCCGGGGCGGGGATGAGCCACGTGGAGCTCTCACCCTGACTGGGTGACCGTCCTCCAGCAGACCTTTCCACGGTCCATTGACTGGCCCCAGGGTACAAACGTGGAAATGGGGGCACGGGGATGCGACACCACAAGGCCACACAGCTGCTAGGCGGCAGAGGCAGGGTTCGAGTCAGGCAGGCGGGCTCCGATGTCTGCTCTAGAGGGCGGCTCTCCTGTCCAGGCATGTGCCGTTAATACTGTTATCAGTTATGTGACGATGGTTCATTCAACAAACAGTAAGTATTCTCTACACTTGGCAAGACACAGGGCAAATTGGAGGGGGTATTTGGGTTGGAGAGTATGGTCCCCACGCCATTCCCTAATGGTTGCAGCGTGACTCAGACCCCGGGGGGCTCTCCTGACCCTCTCTGGGCCCCACGGGGTGGGGCTGCTCTGGGAGCTCCTTTGCCCTCATTACATAAGCTGGGGCTTGGGGGACCATCGCCACCCGGAGAGGGGAGCTGTCTAGGGTCCTGGGCTGGAGGCCCGAGGGGCTGTCCTGGCACCGCCTCTCCCAGCTGCGAGTGATGGGGTCTGGGTTGGACCCCCTCCTTCACCTTCGCCCGAAGGCTGCTGGGCATGCTGCACCGGTCTGCCTTCTGATGGAAGCGCCAGGGGTGACCCCGGCAGAATGAACGCCGTTTCACTGACTGGCTGCTGGCCTCTGAGTCATCGCACGGACAGGAGCCGAGCACGTCTGGTCACTGCTTTGGGGACGGGGAGGGGGCGGGGTGGGCCCCTGTCTTCTGCGCAGTTCCCGGTAGGGGCTGGACACCGCTGTGCGGCGGGGAGGGGAGGGAGGGTGTGGACGTGACTCTGCACTGCTGTGGCTGTGCACGCCAGGCTCGTGGGAGACTGCGGGTGCATCCTGTGGGTGTGAGCATCCTGGGGGGCGTACACGGGCCTGTGGGTGCACGTGGGCCTGTGTCCCCCGACTGAGCCTGGGGTACCCAGGAGCCTGTACTAACGTGCCTTTTCAGCCGGTATCTGCGGGTGCTGTCCTCACGGGTGCTTGAGGGGGTCTGAGGCACAGCTCTGAGCTGGACAGGGGACCCCAGACCTGTCTGTCATTCACCACCGGCTATGTCCGTGCCTCAGTCCTCTCGTCTGAAGACGGTGACGATGGCAGAGCTGATGTGACACACTTGCCGTGAGGATTCATGGAGATGGAGTCAAGCCCCTACGTGGAGACACGCAGAGTCCTCAGCGCACAGAGCCTGCGTCATCGTTTATGGCTGTACACACAGGGCGCAAGGGTGGCGTGTGGGGCAGCGTGTTACGGTCTTCCAGAGCAAAAGATCCAGCAGTGCCAACAGCGCGTGCGCGTGTGTAGAGGGATTTACCGTGAGGAATTGGCTCACGAGGTCATGGAGGCCAAGAAGTCCCACCGTCTCCTGTCTGCCAGCCGGTGGTGTAAATTCCAGTCTGAGTCCAAAGGCCTGAGAACCGAAGAGCTGGTGGTGGGAGGTGGGTCCGAGGGCTGGAGGAGACCGCGTCCCACCTCAAGCTGCCCGCAGAGAGAGCTGGTTCCCCCTTTCTCAGCCTTTTTGTTCTATTCAAGCCCTCAGCAGATTGGATGAGGCCACCCACACTGGGGACGGCAATCTGCTTTACAAAGTCCACCGATCCACCTGCTGATCTCGCCAGAAACACCTTCCCAGACACGCCCCGAGTCATGTTTAGCCAGATACCTGGATACCGCGTGGCCCAGTCGCGTGGACCCATCATACTAACACCACAGCACACAAGCATGTGGTCATGGGTGGGCTCCTTGCCTGCAGGTGTGCAGACACGTGTGAGTGCGTGGATTTCCCCGGGTGTGCTTGCGTGTGGGCCCGGTGCAGCCGTGCTGCGTCTCTGGGGACCGCTGGTTATTGGTGCAGTTCCTGCCCGCTCTGTTCCAGTACGGCTCCGGTGGCCCGGCCATCCCTGTGCTGTCGTGAAGATGCTGGGGCCAACCTCAAGGGTCCCGGCTCCACCGGGGGTCCTCCTGGGCGTCAGCCTCTTGCTGGGGATGTGGCCCCAGATGTGGCCTCGGAATGGCCTGGAGTCACCAGGGAGGCTCCCTCTCTGCTCCGGCCACCAGTGCAGGGTGCACAGAGACACGGACAAAATCGGGGTACCCAGGGGGCTGGCGGCTGCCTCCCCAGCCCCTCAAGGAGGGCTGGCAGCCCACAGCGCCCCCATTGGTCCACCACGGCCCTTTGCCGGGGAGTAAATCAAGGCCCTGCCCGAGAAGGCGTCGAGGCCCCTGTCTCCCCCTGCTCAGTTTGCTCCTGGTGCGCCAGGGCGCTCAGTGCCTGCGCCCGGAAGTGCCCCCCAGCCTGCTCCATGGCACACTAGTGGGGGCGGGGCTGGCAGAGCACTGATACCAGAGGCACCAAGACCAGAGACCCCACCAACCCTGCCCCCAGGAGAGGCAGCAACAGTGAGCACAGCCTTTCAGAGCCCCGGCTCCAGAAACAGACGGGCTGGGTTTAAATCCGGGCTGTGGGACTTTGGGCAACTTGCTTTGCATCTCAGGGCCTCAGTGGCCCCACCCCCGGTGCCGGAGGCCAGGGAGAGGGTCAGCAACCAGGCCCAGCGAGCTCTGTTACAGCAGCCAGGTGGAGGCTCCCAGGGCCTCCAAGGTGCTCCCCGGAGGAGAGCGAAGGGGACCTCCAGGGTGTTCCTTCCCGACGCTAAGCCCGGGGCTCCCGCATATGGGGGAGGGGGCACTCAGGGAGGTTACCTGGGGCAGCCCAGGCCCACCACCATGACAAATGCCTTTTGCCTGAATGAGCACATTGGTGTCGGTGGAGGCGACGTCATCCATGTCACAGGGCATCTCGTGACAGGTGTGGTCGTGTTTCCATCGGGACCCAGGCGTCTGTGTCTCAATCTACAGGTTGCCTTGTCCAGGCTACTGGGAATCAAACAGCTGTACCTGAGATGCCCTCTCCATCGCTGTTGTGAATTGCTCCTGAAATTCCAGATTGCTTAGGGCATATTCGAAGAAGAATTTTTTTTTTAAATAGTTGATCACTTTATTTATTTATTTGGCAGTGCCAGGTCTTAGCTGTGGCAACGCGGGATCTTCGTTGCCCTGTGTGGGCTCTTCAGTCGTGGCATGCGGGATCTAGTTCCCTGACCAGGGATCGAACCCAGCCCCCACCCCCCCACCCACCCCCCGCATTGGGAGCGTGGTGTCTTAACCACTGGACCACCAGGGAAGTCCTTGAGGAGGAAAATTAAATCAATGAAGGCTGCCACCCCTCCCTCTCGAGGCTGGGGGCGGGCACACAGGAAGCCACGGCCGGTGTGGGCCACCTCCTTCCCTCCTCTGTGACGCCGGGCTCCAGGCAGAGCGGGCCTGGGGCCAAGGGCAGAACGCTCACACTTTGGATGGGGGCTTTGCTGCATGCCCCCCACCCCTGGCAGCCCTTCCCCGTAGAGCCCAGGACGGGCCTGTTGGGGTCTGGGGGCCCCCAGAGGTTGGAGGAGGTCTGGGGCATCCTTTCCCTGCTCAGCCTGAGCTCTTGGATATGCAGCTCCGTCCCGTGAGCGAAATGACCCACATCCTCAAACTTGAATGTGAGGAGAGATGGGGGACAAAGGTGAGCCCCCCTGCGCCCTCCTGGACCCCAGCCTGCATTCCAGCATCTGCACCTGTCACCACCTGGATCCCTGTCTCCCTCTTTCCCACTTAGCGTAGGTGTTGTCCGTGCTGTTCCCGGGGGTTCCCAGTGCACTGCTCTAGGCCCAGCCACTGCAGGCTGAGTGAGTGAGGGAATGAGTCAGTGGACAAGCATGTCTGAGATCGGGGCTTGTTTCTCCCTGTGTTCTCTCCTGAGCCAGAGCCCCCCTCCCAGGTGTCACCATCGACCCCCAGGCTCCTCTGGGAAGCCCGCCCACACTGCCCCACTGGCCCTGCTGGCCCCTGTCTCCCGGGGCTCCTGGGGCTGGTCCAGGTTGTCTCCAGGCTCTAGACCATCATCTGACCCCCCTTCTGCCACATCTCAACAAGAGTCTTGTCCCTTTAGGGAGGGCAGGGCTCCTTGTCACCTCTGTCCTGCGTCCATTCCCACTCAAGAGGGGCGTGTTGTGAGCCAGGCCTGGGGAGGTCACACAGCCAGACCAGGGAGGTGACTGGTGGCTGTGGGACTCCCAGGTATGTGCTCATCCATAGCCGTGGTCCCTGCTCTGTGCCGGGCCCCGGGTGCCCGCAGCACTTAGTAGGTGCTGGGTTGCTGGTGGCTTGTGTGCGCGTGGACGTGTCCTTTTCCTTATGTCTGAACTGAAGTCGAGCCCGTTAGTTCATATTGGGGTGAGAATTTTGTGATAACATTGAGATTCTTCCAGCATTTGTCCACAGCCAGGTGGGAAGAGATGGTTATGAATATATGTGTCAGGGTCCATACAGGAGACCCGGGTGGGAGGCGGAGGAGGGACCAGTTGGGGAGGGGGTGATGTTCGGGCTAAGTCTGGAAGGATGGTGGGGAGACCCAGAGCAAGGGGCACTCCCAGCAGAGGGGGCACGGTAGGCAAAGGCGGGTACAGGGGGCCCTGCAGGCGCGGTGAGGGGTGGGGCCAGGTCTCGGGGGCCTCCCATGCCACAGGAAGGAGCAGAGGCCACCAGACTGCAGATCTGGCACCGCCGCCGGCCGCTAGTGGGAGGACCCCGGGCTCAGCCCCGCATCGGGGGCTGCTTCCGTCAGATCTGCTGGTTCAGGTGGCACCCTCGGGCCCCCGGCCTTCTCCCAGTCCTAAGGGGAAACGGATGTGTCTGTTCACACACGCACAGAAACTCGGGTGTCACGAACCACCTTCATGTCCAAATCTCCGTTTCTGGGGAGAAACATACAAATGACAGTAAGTGCTGGGAGATGAGGAATGTCCATTTCGGCCAGCTGAGCAGTCTGCACTCCAGAGCATCTTGGGGGAGGGGCCGCCGACTTGCCAGCAGGGCTCGGTCGGGCCTTTCCCTGGCTGGCGTGCGGGGATTTGGGGCAGCCTGGAACCGCCCGCAGTTGCCGCTCACGCGGGATGACTGAGGCCGTCTTGGGCGTGGGGCGTCTGGCGAGTCACCCCGATTTCCACGTCAGCTTTGCTCCATGCAGCGAGTCCACTAGGGCTAGCGGGAGAGATGGGCTGAGGTCCTTCCCACGGACCCTCTGTCCTGGAAAGCCGGTGGGAGAGTCGGGCTCGCCCAGACAGTGACACTACCTGTGGCTCACATGGACGCTGCCCCTGCCCGGGGTCTCACCTCCTGCCTGGAGTTACACGTGTCCCATCCCCGAGCCCCCACCCCCGGACCAGGGAGGCCGGGGCAGGAGTGCTGCGGTTTGCTTCCCTGCACAGACCGTCCGGCTGCCTGTTCCCTCCGGGCCCGGGTCAGTCACAGGAGCAATGAAATCATTCCAGACGGGAAGGGCAGTGTAGGGCGGTCTCTCCTCCCCACCTCCCCAGCCCCCGACGGTAAACTCGCTGTCTCATCACCTTTGTCTCCCCAGCCCTGGGAAGATAGGACTACAGTGAAATCGAGCTGAGTGAACAAGAGACGCTTGACAAACACGCCCGGTCTCCCAGAGGCGGTGAGGCTTCCGAAAGACGTTTATTCGATCTGTCCTGTTCCTGACGAGCTCGGGGCAACCTCTGGAACCCTAGCCCTGGCTGCAAGTGGAGCTTCCGGGTGATTCTCTGGGGATAGTTTTCACAGACACCTGATCCCTGAGGACCTGACCCTGCAAGATGGAGACCCTGCTCCATTCCTCACTCCGTGACCATCACCGGAAAGGGGACGTGTCCACGCCCCGAGCCTCTGTGTACCCAAGCCAGTGGTTTAAGCTGCAGGTGTGAATCTTCAAATGAATCTTGCACAGAAGCTCAATTTATGGAACAAAGACAGTGGCCGCCCTGCTGGCCCCGGTGGGGATGTGGGGCCTCGCCCGGTGGCCAGCCTCAACTGTCCCCGGGACCTCTCCTTGGAAGCCCAGGCCGCGTGGACCAGGCGGGTTGGACCTGGGTGTGAGAGACAGAGCGGCCGTGGGTCCCGAGCCTGCTGTGTGCCGGGTCGGGTGGTGGCTTGACGCTCCCATTCACTGTCTGAACTGACCCACCTTAGAGGCGATTCTTTCCAGGAAAGGCATCCCTGATGTAGGGGGGTGAGTGTCAGCTGGGAGGGAAATGGGCTGGGGAAGCACCTCCCGCCTGCGCCCTCACGATGAGGGGGAATAAAAGACCAGCTTGGCCTGGGGATCACAGGCTGGACAAATCCCTCTCTCTTGGGACTGCCAGCGGGGACCCTGCCTGGCGCCCTTTCCAATATGGTGCCCGGAACACCCTCCTACTGGGTCTGTGTTCTACACGCTGCCTCTTCCGGACATGATCAAAGCACAGGTCCCACCCCCTCTCCCCAATTTAGGGCACAGGCCACCTCGCGGGTCTTTGTGATAATGGCAGAAATTCAGCTGGTTACCAGTGTGATCCCAGAGGTTCTGGGGTCCCAAACAACAACAACAAACAAAAACCCCTGTTTGTTCTCCCAGGAAGGAGCTGGAGTCTTGACAGCAGTGCCTAAGCCCTGCTCCCACCAGCTGAGACCCACCCCCGCTTCCCTTGCTTCTGGAGGCCGGTATCTGAAGGCCATGGGAAGAGGGTGCTGGCCATCCCTTGGGTCTGCAGAGCTGCTTCTGTCCCAGCCAGCCTGGGTGGGAGCCTCGTGTTATCCATCAGCGTCCTCTGGAGAGACAGAACGGGGAGGGTGGGTACTGATACAGAAAAACATTTATTATAGGGAGTTGGCTTCTGCCGTGATGGCAGGTCCAGATGGGCAGTGTGGGCTGGCAGGGGGAGAGCCAACGGTGCAGACCGTCTGAAGGCAGTCACTGGAGAGTCCACTCTTACTCAGGGAAGGCCTGTCTTTTTGTTCTAGGCAGCCCTTCGGCTGATTAGATGAGGCCCACCCACTCTGGGGAGGGCAATCGGCTTTGTTAAGTGCAAGAAGTCAGATGTTAACCTCGTCCAGAAATGCCTTCACAGAAACAGCCAGGATGACGTGTGACCAAGTTTCTGGGACCCCCATGGCCCAGGCAAGCGGACACAGAAAAGTGGCGATCACATTCATCTTAATGCATCTGCCTGCATTTCTCTCTCCAGTGAAACAAAACCCTCTGCCTTTCTGTACCCTTTCTCCCCGGTGCTGACCCCCCAACATGCACCAAATGCGCCCCTGCCTGCCCCGTACAACCACACATACGACTCTCTGATGAGGAACATTTGGGGGGCTCCACCGACCCTGCTTTTGTGGACACCCGGTGGGTCCCTGGCCCCGGCGCCTGGGAGGAGATGAACTCATGGCACAGACCAGCAGGGAAGGTGTAGATGGAAATCCCAACCCCTCGCAAGGTGCCAGCCGGGAACCAGCCTGCTACCAGGCGTGGGGAGGGGGCAGAGTCCTTCCAGAAAACAAGTGGAGCAGACACAGCCAGAGGTGCAAAGTGTTCTTCCTGTTCTACCCCACCTCACACCACACCCACCCCCAGGCCTGGTCCTGGGTGCCCCCCGTGGTGGCATGTGCACCCCTGAGGGGCTCCCTGCCTGCACACCTGCCCCCACGTCGCATCCGGAGCATTTTCCGGATGTTCACACCACCGACCCTCCTCCTCTCCCCCAAAGCCTTCTGTGGCTCCCCAGTGCCCTGATTGGGCCACGTGACTGACAGGCCCTGTGGGAGCCGGCCACGCCCCTCCTGTGCCTACCTCCACCTCTACCTCGTGGCTACACATGCTCATGATGGGATGTGTCTTCTCCAGCCCTTTGCACAGGCTGTGCCCTGTGCCTGGGACACCCTTCCCTGCTGGCCTGACCAACACCTCCTCTAGGAAGCCTGCCCTGGTTCCTCGGGCTGGTTAGGGTCCCTGCTCTGAACTCTTACAGCCCCTAACACAGCAGGTGTGACCCCACATCCCTCCTCCCAGAGTGTGAGGGCTGTGAGGGCCAGGTCTGCACTGTGGACTGTTCATCCCAGGGAATGCACGTCATAAATATGGGAGGAGTCTCCGGCTGGGGCCCCGGCCTCTGCTTGGAGAAGCTCACATGGTGAGTCAGTGCAGGTTGGCACTGTGGCAGCATATCTGTGGGCCCATGTGTGTGCCCCGGGCAGGAGGGCTGGGCACAGCTAGCTGACCGGGCCGAGTTATCGGCCGTGAATGGTGTGCTTCGGCCCTCGCCTCTGTCGAGCTGTGCCGCTCCCAGTGTGTGGCCTGGGAGGCCCGGCACGTGGATGCGACGTGCTCAAGACCCTCGGCCTCAGACCTGGAGGTGGTGAGTCCCCAGCGCGCCAAGAAGGGACAAGAATAGGGAATCACAGGGCCCGCTTGCCTCCGGCCTCCGGGCTTTCTGACTCTGATACAGTGTTCCGGCCACGTTCACGGCCAGCAAAGCCACCCTGGGTTCTTTAACTGGATCAGGGCATCATTTTCCCAAACCCAAGAGCCGCGGCCCCCGCCCTGCTGTGCAAACACCTTCTTAGGGCATTGGAACAGGAAGGGATCCCATGTCTTCTGCCAGGAGTGGCTGTCCCCACTTCTGGTGGCCTTGGCGTTCCTGGGCTCACAGCCGCACCCCCTCCAGTCTCTGCCTCTGCCTTCCCGTGCGGGTCTCTGTCTCCACACCGCGCCCTCCTCGTAAGGACACCGTTCATCGCTGACGGGCCCCACCCGCTTCCGCGTGCCCTCACTCTGATGACATCTGCAGTGACCCTATTTCACATCAGGCCACATTCTGAGATCCTGAGGGTTAGGACTTCAGGATGTCAAGGATCAAAGCTATCACCCTGGGAAGAGGCGTCGCCCGTCCTGGCTCTCAGCAGGTGCCCCCAGGAAGCTGTGGGGTTTGGCTTCTCAGCGGGGCCTGGCGGAGGGAGTGCCCACGGGCATCAGGGAAGCATCTGCTTCCGGGTGGCCCTGTCCCTTTCCCAGCACCAGGATGAAAGCCTGGGCCGCCTACATGGCCCACACTCTTGGGTCAGCTGCCCAGGGTCTCATCTCAGAGGCAGGGCCCACCCGTGCGTGGCTTCTTACTATTCCCCTGTGGGCTCTTCAGGGCCCCCAGCTGGAGCTGGGAACCAGCTTCAGGAGCTGGAAAGTTCCAAAGCTCCATCTTTGCAAGACCCAGGATGGTTTTCCTGCACTCCAGGTGCAGCTGGAGCCCGCCTCTCTGCCCCAGGTCTGCAGGACCGGAGCTGGAGCTGCTGGGTCGGGGCGGTGGGGTGGGGGGTGGGGGGTGGGGTGGGCGGTGGCGGCGCTGGCATGCATCTGGGTGCGAGGCAGCTGTGGTGTCCGAGGGTACGAAAGCCAGCACAGGAGGGGCAGGCCCGAGACGGTGCGTCCCACTGGCCTCTCTTCTTCCCAAAGAGTCCCCCCACTGAGCTTGGCTGCCCCCAGCCCCTGAGAACAAAGCCCCAGGCCCCCTTTTATCTTCTCTGCTCCGGGTCCTGGGGGAGGAACAAACAAAGGCCTGACGCAGCATCATTTTCCTCCCCTTCACCCTCTGGCCCACCCTTTTCTTCCCTTTATAATGTATTTTAATAGGGTCAGACCAAGATGGATGGCCCCGAGCCCTGGGAGCGGGGGCCTGCCTACCCGCCAGCCCTGTGGCCCTGGCACTCCTGCCTGGAGCCAGGACTGGGCACCAAGAGGAGGCGTGAGCCTTGAGGGCTGAAGACAGGGTGCCCATCCCTGCCCTGGAGCCCCTCTGCTCCTGGGGTCTCCTGGGGACCCAGTCTGGGCCTCTCAGGGGCCGGGCCCCCAGCCTCGCCCTAGCTCTAATCTGCTCCCTCCTCCCTCCTCTCCCAGCAGTCAGCCAGGCCATGTGTGGGCCCAGGGGAGGCAGCCCTGTGTCCAGCCCTGGTGTGGGAGAGCAACTGGCCTGGCTGGAAGGACCCCCGTCCAACACCCCCAAAGGAACATCTGTTCTTTCTGTCATCTGTTCGATAGCTTACTCACGGCGTGATTTGTTCCTCACTCACCGCTGGTCCTTATCAGCCCACGTTCTCACTTCCTCTCTGTAAACCCCCTCACTCACGGTCACGTGTTCTCCAGCACGGCCTCTGACCTCTCCCACAGTCCTAGCAGGTGGGTGGCAGTGTCCCCGCTTCACAGAGGAGGAGACTGGGCCTCTGGGCCTCTGGGCGCGGGGGTCAGGGTTGAGTGGCAAAGTCGGGAGTAGCTTTGTCTTGGCGAGGGTCCTCCCTGACCCCTGACCTCACGGGGAGACCGAGGCCCAGGCTGAGCCTTAGAGCATCAGGGGAACGGAGCTTGGAACTGGGGGCTCAGGTCTCGGGCCAGCCCCCACTTCGCTCAGGTACAGAAAGTGCTTTTGGAAAGCCAAAGCCACAGGTTCCCTCCCAGAGATCGATTCACAAATTGACCTTAAAATGTAGATGAAGGGATTGACGCTTCCCGTAATGAGAGAATTGCTTGTCAGCTTCCTTGGCTGGTTTCTGCTTCCTGGGGGGGTGAGGGTAGCTCTATTCACAACAGCCAAGAGATGGAAACAGCCCACATGCCCATCGGCTAACCACGTGTTCATCCCACGTGTTCATCCATACAATGGAATATTACTCAGCCATAAAAAGGGAGTTCTGACACATGCTACGATGTGAGTGAACTTCAGAAACCTTACGCTAAATGAAAGAGGCCACATGCAAATGGCACATGTTGTATGATCCTACTTATATGAAATGTCCAGAATAGGTAAATCCACAGAGACAGTAAAAAAGTGGTTGCCAGGGGCTGGGGGGGTGGGCTGGGTGGTAACGGGAGTGACGGCTAGATGGTGCAGTGTTTCTTTCTAGAGTGATGAAAACCTTATGGAATTAGTGATGATGATGGTACAGTTCTGTGAAAATACTAAAAATCACCGAGTTGTACACTTTAAAAGAGTGACTTTTACGGTTTGTGAATTATATCTCAATTTAAAAAATACACCACACACACACACACACACACAAAGCCATTTGGGGGAGCTCTGGCTGGCTAGGGGCAATGCCCTCTTCTCTGGCCAAACAAGTAGCAGAGCGGGTCCTGTTTCTGGTGCTTCTGGAATCGGGGCACAGGTACAGCCCAGGCTCTGCTCAAGGAAGTGAGGCAGGTGTCAGGAGTGGGATGGGCTCTGTCCATGCTGACCTCGGAATCTCAGAAGGTCTGGGTTTCTTAGCGTAGCTCCTTCATTTTACACACGGGGAGACGGGCTCAGAGAGGAACACTGACTCCATGGGGAGCTCTGAACTCCAAACCCTCAGCCTTGAACTCTCTTCCCTAAGGTCCGCTCCAGCAGCCCCTGTGTTGCTAGGTGCTTCCAACGGGTTCACATGGAGACCCAGAATTTGGACTCCAGCCCTTGATTTCAAACTGTTCTGTAGGTTTGCAGTGAAATACTGTGCTTGTATCTATTGCTGTATAAGAAATAACGCTACATGTAGCAGTTTAAAACCATAATAACCATTTATGATCTCCCGCAGTTTCTGTGCATCTGGAATTTGGGAGCAGCTTTGCTAAACTGGTCTGACTTGGAGTCTCTCAAGAGGTTGCAGTCGAGATGTCAACTGGGCTGACATGACTTAACTGGGACTGAAAGGTCCACTTCCAAGGGGCTCGCACACATCACTGGCAAGTTGGTGCTGGCTGTTGGCAGGAGGCCTCGGTTCCTCCCAAACGGACCTCTCCACAGGGCTGCTTGAGCGTCCTCAGGACAGGGTGGCCGGCTTCCCCCAGAGCCAGTGGTCTGAGAGAGAGCCGGGTGGAAGCCAAATGTCTTAGGACCTGGCCTCAGAAGCCACACACCATCGTGTCCACAGTGTCCCACTGGTTACACAGGCCACCTCTATTCATCAGGGGAGGGGACCACACGAGGGTGTGGACACCAGGCGGTGGGGTCATTAGGGCCGATTTGGAGGCTGCCTACCACGCATGAGCTCGTGAAGTTTACGTTTAAAATCAAAACCTTTCTGTTTTGGTGTGCACAGCTTCTTCGACCCTGTGGTGTGCGGCTTTTACTCCCTCCAGATAAATCGACGATAATCCACCGTGGTTACTCCTGCTGTACTAAGCCTTGGGACGATCTCTCGGCTGAGCTGATACTCTTAAAGCTGCCTGACACGGTCTCTTTAGCAGGCAAGAAGGCTGGCAAACCTGGGCACTGATGGTGAAAACATCCCCCACGTGCATCCTGTCCTGTGCACAGCGGCCAAGGCCGGACAGTGAAAACGAAAGCGGATTATGCCACCGAAGCTGGGTGCTGGAGGGGGGGCCCGATGCCACGATAGTAGAGAGGGTCCACAAATCCATGAGAAATGCTGGGAATTCCCTGGCGGTCCAGCGGTTAGGACTCTGCGCTTCCACTACCGGGGGCCCGGTTTCGACCCCTGGTCGGGGAACGAAGATCCCACAGGCTGCAGGGTGTGGCCAAAAAATAAATAAATAAAATTAAAATGTATTAATTAATTAATTTCTGTCTGCATTGGATCTTTGTTGCTGCGCACAGGCTTTCTCTAGTTGTGGCAAGCGTGGGCTGATCTTCATTGCGGTGTGTGGGCTTCTCCTCGCGGTGGCTTCTCTTGTTGAGGAGCATGGGCTCTAGGTGTGCGGCCTTCAGTAGTTGTGGCACGCGGTCTCAGTAGTTGTGGCTCGTGGGCTCTAGAGCGCAGGCTCAGTAGTTGTGGCGCATGGGCTTAGTTGCTCCGTGGCATGTGGGATCTTCCCGGACCAGGGCTCAAACCTGAGTCCCCTGCATTGGCAGGCAGATTCTTAATCACTGCGCCACCAGGGAAGTCCCAAATTACATTTTTTAAAAAAGAGAAGTTCGGCCCCTGGGGGACCCTCTCTCATCTCCCCGTGGCTCTGTGTTCTCAGAGGCTGACCCTTATACGGGTGGAATCCAGAGTTTGCTGCCCTCCAGCTTCAGAGGCAGGGTAGCAGGTATGGTAAGGACGTTGATTTCTCTCCGGGAGAGCAGTGTCTGCCAGGTGCCCCCCACCCCAAGCCCACTCTGCCTCCGGGTTCAGGTCACCACCCCCTCCCCCTTGCCCCTTCAAGCCTTGGGTGGTTGACAGTCCTTGCTTCCAGCCCAGGTAGGACCCTGCCTCTTGCAGTTTCCCACGTCTTTGCAAATCCTCCCCTTTATAAGCACTCCTCAAATTACTTTGCTCGAGAGCACCAATGAGAGGCCCCCCCACTGATGGGCATCTGGAGAGGAAAATGGGCAAAGGACAGCTGACAAACTGCGTCTGCTCTTCCTGGAAGTTCTGTCTCTGGGAGGGGAAGCAGAGCTCCGATCAGTATTGTGGACGATAAGAACATGAGGCAGTGTTCACATACCCAGGTCATAAAGGAAACGTAAATTCACACCCCAAGAGGACACCAAAAAAAGTTGCCAAGAATTGAGTAAAAGTGGGTGCCGGTCCCTTCCTGGGATCACCAGGCTGTGTGGGCATGGCTGGATCAAGGGCCACGGCTGGACCAAAGGCCATCTGGTAGCAGGTGTCAAGCCTGGCAGTGAGCACTCCTCTGACTCCTTGCCCCATGGGCAGGGAGTCGGAAATAACCCAAGATGTACAGAGATGTACGGAGAAGGACATTCATCAGAGGTCCTCACTTCTAGGAAGAGTTGAGTAAATTAATCTAAATCGGTCTGCTGGACCCCAGTGTAACCATTTTAAATGATAATTTGAGTATCTAATGAGACAGGAAAATGTGCATTATATAATTTTAATAGAAAAAAGAGGGCACAAAATGGTAAATATAGTATGCTCTCTAGGTGAAAAAAATGTGTATATGTGTATATTCACAGAAAACAAGACTGGTGGAAAAAAGCAAAGTATTCATAATGATTACTTCTTCATGCTGGGATTATTGGTATTTTTATTTTGTCTGTTATCCTTTAGTTTTCTACATTCTCCAGACTTTCTCAAATGAATTACTTTTTTGTTTGTTTGTTTAAAAAGGAAAGAACTTAGAAATTCACACCACAAAGGACCAGTACAGACAGAAGTCACATCTGGGGCAGACCGCATTATGTGACAACATCTCACACATATGCACGTGGGCCTGCACTCTACAGTTTCCAGATGTCTTTTCTCTGCATCATGGGTGGGGAAGGACCCCAGCAAAGGCTCCAGGGGCTGTGGTCACGGCCGGCTCTGGCCTGTCTCACTGTCGGTTATCTGTCCCCTCAGACTGGGTCGAAACGCCTTCCCCAGGCCTGACTCCTTTCAGGTGCTCTTCCTGTAAACCCTGCCGCTCTGCAAGGTGACACCGAGGTCTGATCAAGACAAGGAAGGCACGTCCCAGGGTCCTGAGTCTTCCTGAGCTGAGCTGGCGTCTGGCTGGGGAGCCGGTGGGAACACTGGCAGACCTGCCAGGTCCCGGGAAATGTACACTCATTGCGCACCTAAAGCCATGGAAGAGGGAATTCCCTGGCAGTTCAGTGGTTAGGACCGCGCTTTCACTGCCGAGGGCGCAGGTTCAATCCCCGGTCAGAGAACTAGGATCCCGCAAGCTGCACCGTGTGGCCAAAACACACACACACACACACATACGCACGCACGCACACACACGCGTACACACGTGCTCACACGTACACACACACACAACAACAACAAAACACAGGTCACCGAGAGCCGAATCAAAATGAAGGAACCGGGCTTCCCAGGTGGCGCAGTGGTTGAGAGTCCGCCTGCCGATGCAGGGGACGCGGGTTCGTGCCCCGGTCCGGGAAGATCCCACATGAAGCAGAGCGGCTGGGCCCGTGAGCCATGGCCGCTGCGCCTGCGCGTCCGGAGCCTGTGCTCCGCAACGGGAGAGGCCACGACAGGGAGAGGCCTGCGAACCGCAAAAGAAAAAATAAATAAATAAAATAAAAAATGAAGGAACCAAGAGACGGACAGGCAGCAAGGGGTGGATGGAGCAGCCTGAGGTAAAGCCCTGTGATTACGGTCGCGAGGGTTACAGAATGGAACGTAAAGGAAACAGGTTTTAAAGAGAAATCGTGGAGGAGATGAAGATCTCTAGATGGATAGGGGAGTTCCCAGGAGGCGGATGAAGTGTGACTGTTACATCCCTCACCTGCAGGGCCTGCTTCTGAGGCCCTGGACCTAATTTTGTACTTGCAATTTTTATTTGTTTTCTTCAAGAGGCCTGAAAGCTGTGCGTGCTTCCTCCCCTGCAGAGTCTGGATCCACCTTGACACGGGTGTCTGTTTGCGTCCCTGCGGAGGATTCCCGGCTTAGCGAGGGCAGAGGCGGACCCCAGGCACCACCTCTCCAGCCCATGGCTCACCTCTCTCCCCCACCCCCTCTCCCCGTAGCGGGACCCGGGGAGCCTGGTGCATTCTGTGGCCTCGCCCCTCTCCTTCAGCTGGAAACACACTTCCTCTGAGACATGCTGCATCCCTTCCTTGGGAGCCTCCACAGAGGCCCCTGGCTGGATTACGCCCCCGGCCCTGGTGCCCCCCGCCCTTGGTCATCATTCCCCCGCCCTTTCCTAATGCCCATCCTCTATCACTGTAATTACCAAACCAGAAACCCCACTGACAGGGCCAGTCTCTGCCCTGGCCACTGTTGTGTCCCCAGCACTGGGCAGTGTGCCCACCACTCGGGAGATACTCAACAGCTTCTTTCTAAATAGACACCAGAATCAAGGAATGAATGAGAGCAGACCTTCGCCAGTGCAGGTTGCCCTGATAGGTGCCTGGTGTAGGTCTCCAGAGCCTGTGGGGGACCTGAGTGGGCAGCGTCCTTCCCGCTGGAGGAAACCTCATCCAAGTCCTCCTGGCCCTTCTTTGTCGAGTCTCGTGGCCCGAGCGGGGCTTGGGCTTTGCAGAAGGACCACATCTTTCTCAGATTGCCGCCCCCCTTACAGAGGGGTCCTTGTCCCACTTGCCCAGCTGGCCCCCCTCTCTGCCCATCGGGGGCGTCCACCTAGGGCTCGCTCAGAGGCTGCCAGCCACCCCAGGCTTGGCAGACGGGGGTGTCTGTGCCCCTTCCCATTGTCCTCCGCCATCCCCGACACCTGGCCACTGAGAACATGTCCCCGCATCACAGCCCAGCCCCACGGCAGGTGGGCCTGCTGTATTCCATGGACTCGCCGTTGTCGGTAACACGCTATGAAAAGTTGAAAATACATTTTCCGCCTGCCGATCTTTTTCTTCTTCATTTAGCAAACATTGATTTTTTTCCCCCTCCTGCAGATGGAATAGAAATGAAACCACACACGTCTCTTTGGGGTGATTTAGTTGTCAGAGCCGGAGGCGGTGGGCAGGCGTGGGCTTCCCTTGTCACCTCGTCCACAGGTCACTCCGTGACCTCGGACAGTCATTTAGCCTTTCTTGTCCGCCAGTCCCTCCCCTGCCCCCACCGGCTAGAAAAGGAGACCCCCAGCGTCCCTGGCCTGGAGAGTAGGAGGCTCTATTCATAGCCAGAGGCGCCTCCTAGAGAGGTTCAGAGGAAACCGGCTGTAAAAAAAGCCAAGTTCAAGGTTGTGTCAACACCAAACACCATGAAGTGGCAATTATCCAATTAACTTGATTAGCGTAGACAGAACCGCCAATGTCTGCCCGGCATACCCGCTTCCGCTCTATTCCCGAGCTTAAGCAGCTGCAGAAGAAGAGAGAGAATGTTGGAAACAAGAGACTGAGCCTCTCTGCGCCCCGATCTCCTTGACTCTAGTTTGGGGATGATAAAGCCCCCCCCCACGAGGCTGTGGTGAGGACGTGTGCGCTAACCTCAGTAAGAGCTCTGGGAAGACTAGGGGCACCAGTGCTTAAAGGGAGCTCATGTGAGAGGGTGTGGTGCAGACCAACTTGCATCTTGGTGACCTGCTGTTTTTTTAATTCCGTGACTTTAGGTGCTTGAAAAGTGTACACTTCATGGGAACTTCTGTCTATCAGGGTCACCATGGGCAAGGTGCCCTGTGCCTGGGTTTCTTCATCTGTTCCGTAGGGATTCTAACAGCCTTAGCCTCAGAGAGGCGCAAGTACAGGTTGATGGTCATGATGGTAAAGAGGAAGATTGGTGATGGTGGTGATGGTGGTGATGATGGTGATGATGGTAAAAAAGATGACGATGGTGGTGGCCATGAGGATGGTGAAGATGACGGTGGTGACAATGATGCTGGGATGGAGATGATAAAACACCTTTCTCATGCGCTGACTGTACAGCCCACCAAGGAAACAGCCTTACCAGAGAGTCCTTACAAAAGTGATCCCTCCCCCACAGAGAGGTGGCGTCAAATCCTTTCCCCTTGAATCTGGGCTGGCTCTATGGCTTGCTTAAGCAATAGAACTCCAAGGAAATGATGCCATGTGACTTCCAAGGCTAGGTCAGATGAAGTCTTGCAGCCTCCTTGACTCCCAGACCTCTTAGGACATTCTGGGAGCCCTCAGCTATGCACAGTCTAGCTACCCTGAGAACACCCTGCAGGAGAGGCCATGTGGAGGTGATCTGGGTGACAGTCCCAGCTGAGCCCAGCCTTCTAGTCATGCAGTGAGGAGACAGACTTGAGAGTAAAGCCGTCCAGACCAGCCTGGTTGTCAGCTAAATAACACCAAGTGAACCCACCCAGTGCCACATGGAGCTGGAGGGTTGCCCAGTTGAACCCCAGTGGGATTCCTGGCCCACACAATCTTGAGATATAATAAAATAGATGCTGTGAGCTACTAGATTTGGGGGCAATGTGTAATGCAGCAATAGCTAGCTGGAACTGGATGGCTCTGGTTCTCAGCCACTTCCTGAATGAACATCCCCCTACAGGTGGCTGCTTGGTTTGACATCACAGACCTGAGCCCCCTGCCTGGACCTTGCCCTGCTATGGGGTCCACTTCAGACAAAGAGCAAAGTCAGCTTGGCTCCAACTTCTCAGCAAGGGGGAAGGCAGGTGTTCACAGAGCTGTAAAACGTCACCAAAGGAAGGCCCTGTGTGCCTGGAAAGAGCCCCAAACAGTGCGAGTCAAGAGCTCCCTGGCGGGGTACCACCGGCGGCCACAGGCACGTTCACTCAAGGGCAGGGCAGCCCTGGTGGACAAGATTGGCTGGAGGATGCCACCCAGGCAGCTCACAGTCCCATGCTGACCATAGCCTGGCATTTCCTTCTGCCAGGCCCCGTTTCTGGGGGATTCACTGGCTGGTTGACTGAGGCTGCCCTGAGGGAAAGGGGAATAGAGAGGGAGGAGAGAGCCGGAGTCGGAGCTGCTGGCAGGTGGGCTGCCCCGGCTGCAACTCCTGCTGCCTCCTGTCCCCAGGCTGGAGGGGAAGAGGTGCCGGTGCCCCTGTGCACTGACTCTGGTTAGTTGTCAACCTCTATCAGAAAGCTTGATGAAATTTTGATTGGAATTGTGTCAAATCATTGTAGGGAAATTGTCATCTTATCCAGTATTCAGCCTTACCATCCATGAACATGGTACATCCTTCTATTTATTTAGATCTTTATTTCTATTTCCCTCACACTATTTTGTGCTTTTCAACATAGAGATCTTGGACAAATGTTGTTAGTTTTATTCTTAAGCACTTTATTTTTTGTGTGTTATTGTAAGTGGAATTTTTAAGACTTTATTTTCCAGTTGTTTGCTGCTTACATGTAAGTGTACAATAGATGTTTTACACTCACTTTGTATCCTATGACTTTGCTAAATTCCTTTATGGGTTCTCGTGGTTGTTTTGTACATTCCTTGGAATTTTCTACATAAATAATCATATCGTCCACAAATAGGGACAGTTTTACTTCTTTTCTGATATTTGTGTCTTTTATTTCTTTTATCTTGGCTTATAGCAATGTCTAGGATGGCCAGTGCAATGTTGAATAGGAGTAGCAAGAGAACATCTTTGTTCCCAGTGTCGGGGAAACACATCAGTTTTTCACTGTTAAGAGTGATGTTGACTATAAGCCGGTCTATTGTAGATTCCCTGGATCAGTTTGAGGAAGTTTCCTACTATACCTAGTTTACTGAGAGTTTTTATAATGAATGGGTAGTGAATTTTGTCAAATGTTTTTTCTGAATCTCTTGAGAGAATCATATTTTCTTTTGAAATAATATGATTTTTCTCCTTTAATCTGTTAACATGGTGAATCCTATTGTCTTTCAAATGTTAAACCAACATTGCATTCCTGAGATAAATCTCAGGGATTGAAATATTATCTCAAGGAGATATTATCTTACAAGGTATCATTCCTTTTTTAATACTTTGGATTGGATTTAATTTGTTAATATTTTGGTATTTTATTAAATCTTTGAAAAATATTTTTATTAAATGTTTGATATAAGATTTGAATGATTGCTAGAATTCATCAGTGAAACCATCTGGGTCTAGAGTTTTGAGATTATTTCTGATAAATTAACTTTCTTTAATAGCTATAGGGTTGATCAGATTTTCTATTCCTTCTGTCAGTTTTGGTAAGTTGTCTTTTCCAAGAAATATGTCCATTTCATCTACATTGTCATATTTTTTGGTATAAAATTGTATATAGAATTCTCTTATTAATATTTATAGGATCTGTAGTGATAACTCCCTTTCCATTCTGATACTGGTGATTTTTGTGCTCTCTCTTTTTTCTCGATCATTCTAAGTAGAGGTTTGTCAATTCTGTTGATATTTTCAAAGACCCAGTTTCGGCTTTGTCAGTTTTCTCTGTGGTTTGTTTCTATTTCGTGAATTTCTGTTATTACCTTTATTATATCCTTCCTTCTACTTACTTTGGATTTAGTTTGCTCTTCTTTTTTTTTTTTTTTAAATTATCCTAAGGTGAAAACTTAGGTCATTGGTCTTAGATCTTTCTTCTTTTCTGATATAATGATTTAAAGCTCTAATTTTCCCTCTAAGAACCGCTTTAGCTGCATCCCCCAGATTTTGATATGTGGGGTCATTTTTTGATTGCAACGTTATTCCCAATATTTGGAGAGAACAGGCTGGATCCAGGAGTCACACCTATGATTCCATTTCTGGGCATGAGGACAGAAACTGGCCTATGAAGCAGTGAATTCTTTGGCCTGCTGTGGAAAGGGCGGGGGATCTCCTGGATTCTCACGAGGGCTCTATTCACCCCACCCAGCTCAGACCTCATCACCCGTCTCCTCCCCAAAGCCATGCTGCCAGGCTTCTGCCTGAGGCCATCTGTCCATCTTGCACTCCTCTTGTGTCACTGCTCCAGGCCGAGGTCAACCCGTCTTGTGCCAGCATCCATTCATCCTTCTGGACCTCGGTTACTTCATGCATAAAGGCAATGTCATGGCTGCCATTATCCATCTTTCTATGAACTTAGAAATCTGTCTTGCCTCCTTGTCTAGGCTGTGGGTCGTTGTCTGAAGCCTGATAATTGTGACAGCAGCACAGCTTACCATGCTTCCATCTCCTCACCGCCACCCCGGCAGAGTCTGTGCCGCATTTACAGATGGAAAGGAGGCTCAGACATGCTGGGGTCTTGTCCAGGCTCCCAGTCACAGGGCTGATCTCTGAAGGAGCAGGAAATCCAACACAGGTGTCTCTGCTGCCCAGAGCTGTGACCTTCCCTGATGGGCTGGGTGGGCTCTCAGTGCGGAAGTGGTGCCGTGTCCTCTTGATAAATCTTATATCAAATATTTAATAAAAATCTTGGCAGTGCTGGCCAGGGGTGGAGCTGGGCCCTCTGCTTCAGCGGGGCCACCTTTTCCTGAAAAGACCCTAGGAAAGACGGCAGGCCAGCCAGTTGCGGGGTGGGGGTGGGGTTGCTCGGAAGTGTGGGTGCACTGCTTACGGGAAAAGAACCGGCTTCCTTCCTCAGCCATGAGGATAATTTGGGGAGTCTCTGGGAGTTTCCTTTTCTTCTTCCCACAGTCAAGTTTGATTTTATTTTCTTAAAGCAAATGTACTGAATGTTTGCTCTGTACGTGCACTGTGCCACACTCTTTGGCCCTGTAACCACCTTAAGGGGGTGGGGTTGGTGCTGGTTCCTATTTTACAGGTGAGGAAACTGAGGCTCAGAGAAGTGACTTGCCCAAGACACACAGCCAGACCCCAGGTCTGCCAGGCCTCACAGGACATGCCACAAGTCCTCCTATCCTGCCCTGGAGTGCCCCGGAGACTTTGGGTGACTGAGACCCAGATGTCTCTCCTTGTGGGTTCCACGTGGGAGGGGTGAAGCCATCAGGGCCCTGCAGGGCGTCACCCTGGGCCAGTCGAAGCCTGTGCAGCCTTGTCGGAGATACTGACACAGACGCCTGCCCAGAACTCCTTGGCAGCTCCAGACAGAGACCCTGGATGCCCCTGGGGGCCGTTACGGTGTTGTGGGCACCTTTCCTCATGGGACCCAGCAAACCCACTGTCTGTTAGAGGGTCCACTAGAATGAGACGCGAGGCTCAGTTAACTAGCACCCTTTGTAGGCGTCATTGGTCCAATCACAGCAGTGATACTTAGTAGGTACCGTGTACCTACTATGGGCCTGACCCTCTGCAAGCTGCATCTCGGACACTTACAAGGGCCTTCCTGGAAGGTCCTGGGGCCCTTGCTTTAGTCGGGGGGAAGCAGGAGCAGGGCAGCCAAGGTGCTCGCTTGGGCTCCATGGACTCATGAGCTGGCAGAGCAGGGATCCAAACGCAGGTCGCTTAGAAGGCCCAGCTCTCTCTGCACCTCCACCCCATGGGCCCCCAATAAGGGCGCAGAGGGCTGCCTAGCTCACAAGTCTGTCCAGGCTCCTTGGCCTGTGGATCCCGCTCAGAGAGGCCTGAAATCCGGCTAAGCTCTGAGCTTGACCGTACAATGCAGCCGCGTGGGGAGCAGCTCAGGGCTGGTGGTCTGATGGAGGGAGGAGAGGCAACACTAATTCGTCTTCAGATGGCTGAAGGGGGCGAGGGCAGGAGTGACAGGGCTGAGAAATCCTGTTAGTCCTTTGCTCAGCTCCGTCTGTCAAGTGGCGTCTAGACAAAGCCGCTCCCGGGGGCAGCGGGCATGATGAAGAGCTCAGGCCAGGCGGCAGGGACCTCGGAAAGGCGCTAATCCCTGCTGCTCGTTGGAGGGGGCGGGGCCAGAGGGAGGGCCAAGCCCCACTCAGCTCCAGAGCTTGCCGGAAGCGCCTGAGGGTTGGAAGGTCTGGGAGCTGGCCTTGGGCGAGCCCCTGCCTTCTTCTGGGCCACGGGGTCCCATGTGTAAAATTGGGAGGAGGGAAAGAAGGCCTCCCGGGGATCAGAGTGGTCTGGGGGCTTCCCGAGTCCTGCCTGGCACAGCTTCTCTCTCTAGTCCTCTGGAAGGTGATCAGGGCAGGGCGAGGCCGCAGGCTCTTCTTTGAGCCCAGGGCAGCGGGGGTCCCGCAGCTGAGCTGACCTGGGCTGAGCTGGGGGTGGGTTCTTGCAGGAGTGCCCTCAGCCTCCTCCTCCGGCCAGGTCTGACCAGCTTTGCCCTCTCGGAACCAGGCTCCAGCTGCAGACCATCCTGGACCGCATTCTGGGAGGTGCCCCAGGCCAGCCACTATATAAAGCAAGTCACAGCATCTCGAGCTGGTTTCCTTTGCAAAACGGAACCCATCATGGCGTTTGTCTCTGTGTACGAATGAAAGCGTCAGGGCAAGCCCTCAATGAACGCAGCACCTAGCTTACTGTCACCTGAGGGTGGGTCCCCTGGGCTCGGACCCTCCCGGGGGTCCCACACCCCCGTTTCCACAGCACTTTAGCTGGGTGTTGGAGGCCCTTCCAAACCTGGGCCACTCCGACCTGCAGGGGCAGAGCCACTGCTCCCCACTGAGCATCCTGCCCCCCACCCCTGCCCCCCCGTAGTTGCCCTCACCCCACCCACCCGGCTGACCTCCCCAGCAGGAGGCTTTGCCTTCTCATGTCCCCTGGCCAGACACCGGCCCCATGTCCAGGCACCTCAGAGCGCCGTGCCCTGACACCTGGTCAGAGGGCCCCAGAGCCCTTTCTGGCTGTCTCTGATCCCTCATCTCCTTTTTCTCCTTGGCCTTATGTCCTGTCCCTTCTCTGGTCTGTGAGTGTCTGGTCCAGCTCGGTGTGTGTCACACCACAGCGTCACCTGGAGATGGAGGGAGGGGGTCCTGGACCTTGTGGTGTTCTCTTCCTCGTTGCCCCCTCCCCTTAGACCCTTGACCGCTAACTCCCAGGAGGCACTGCAGAGTGACGGTGGCATTTGCGGGGTGCCAGGGTCCAGAGCACCGTCCTGCAGCTCAGAACGTCTTGGATGAAGCCAGCCATTCAGCTGAATTGGCAACAGACAGCCAGGAACAAAAGCCAAGTGGCTTCTGCGTCAGCCTTTAAAACCACCGAAATGATCTCACTTGTCATGCTGTGGTCCAAATATTTTGCCCACTTAGACGAAACCTTCTGTGCTTGTGAAATTAAGTGTATTATTAATCTCACCTGGCCCGGTGACAAGGTGGGCAGATCAGATAAATAGCCCCGTAGCTGATCGAGCGAGTGAGAGCGTATCCTTATCGGTACAAAGTAGACGTGGGTGTTTCCGGCTCCACGCCGATGGAGGAGAGGCTGCCCGGAGATGGGGGTGGCAGGATGGTGGGGGCTGGGAGTCCCCCACAACGAGGAGGCTGGGGGGAGCAGTCGTGCATGGAGAGGAGACAAGACCACTGGCTTCCAGGGCCCATGAGGCTGTCACAGGGGTCCACAGGGAGGTGGGAGCGGGCTGCGTCTTTGAGCTGAGCCGGGGTTGGCTACAGCACCGAGAGTCAGATTTCAGATGCATTCAGACAGGCTTTTGTTAACCCTATTTTTTTCCCCGATTCTAAATGTGATAAAGGCTCATTACAGAGAAACGAAGAAAATTATAAAGGAGGATGTGCAAAGCTCCTGGCTCCATTGCTAGAACTCCCCACCAGTAACAAACGGGAGGAGGGGCTTCTTTCCTGAGTTTTGTGGATGCGTTTATAATTGGAATTTTTTTTCCCACTTGGCAGTGTATTGTTTTTAGCACACGCATGTGTTCTATCGGAGCTGATCCTTTATTACCGTTGTTTTTGTTTTGTGGCTGAGCCGTGTGGCATGTGGGATCTTAGCTCCCCGATTGAACCCGCACCCCCTGCATTGGAAGCGTGGAGTCTTAACCACTGGACTGCCGGGGAAGTCCCTGATCCCTTATTATTGAACAGACTGACGATCGTCAGGGTCCCTTGAGGCTGTTTCCCACCTTCCCAGCTGCCGCCGGGCCTCATCTTCCGTCGCTGAATCTCCCACTGAGCGTCCGTTTCCTTAGGATGCGGAGCGGCCGGCTTAGATTCGGGCGTGGCTCTCGCTCTGCTCCCGGTGAGGCTGCGACCGGGTCATCCCCAGGACAGAGCTCTGGGATCACACACCAGTGGGGTGAGGGGCAGCAGGCTTCTGTTGCAGAGGACGAGACTGAGGTTGGGGAGAGGACGGCCAGCAGACAGGCTGAACCGACCAGGGCACCTCCCTGAGTCTGAACCCTAGGAAGTGACACCGGTCAGGCTATCAGGGTGACAGTGTCCTGGTCGGCTAATGTTTCTCTGAACCTGGTGAGCCGAGAGGGCCAGCGGCTGGACTGCCGTGTGCCAGGAGTTCATGGGGCCAGCCTGGCCGGCCAGCTCCTCAGGACAGCCTGACACAGGCGAGGGTGGTGTTGTGTGGGGACAGCAGCTTCCCCAGGTGTTCTGCCTCACCCTCCCTGCCCAGGGGAGATAGGAGTGCAGCTGGCAAGGCGAGAGCTCACCTCTGCTGGTGTCCCTGTGCCCTCCCAGCCAGCCCTGAGCAGCCCCAAGGGCCTGCTGGGAGTTTCCCTGGGCCTTCCCAAGCATATGCTTCTTAAGATCTGAGACCCAGGGGCCAAAGCAGCAGAGCACTGCTCGAGGGGAGGAGCCCTTAACCAGCTCAGCTCCAAGGGCCGGAGCCACAGCCGTCTCCCCAGCCGTGAGCGTGGTGTGGGCAGACTCAGCTGAAATGGGCCTGTCCCCACCCAGAGGCACGGTGCCCTGCGATATCAGGGACCCGCATCTAGATGCTAGGACGATCTGGAAATTTCTGGCCACAAGGCTTAAACCGGGTGACGCTGGGACCTAGCCTGGGTGAGCTCGACTGGATTCTGGGTGGAGCGCCTTGGGGGGTGATGGGTGTGAGATGTACCCTGACAGTGACCATGGAGGCTGGGCCCGGCCGGGCTTGATGACCCAGTCACCCAAGCGGTCTCCTGCCTGCTCGCTCAGGCCAGGCCCAGGAGGGGCTTCGTGACTTGATCTCATTCGGTCCACCCTGGGCGCTACAGGATCAGCCCCGTCATCCTCCCTTAGTGGGGCTTCCCTCCTGATTCGGGGCTTGGACTGGCCCCTCAGGGGCGGGGGACTAGTGGGCAGGCTCCGGAGCCCCAGTTGGCCTCGACCCCGTCTCACCCCTGCCTCCCTCCCTGGGGCCTGGGAGGAAAGGGCCTTGCTGCTATGCCCACTTGAAGCCACTGGATCCGGGCAGCCGTCCAGGCCATGCGTGGGGCCCCTGACTGCCTGGTTTTTGTCCCCCGTCCTGCGTCGCCATCACCCCGGGGAAGGTGGGAGCCCTGATGCTCACATCCCTGGAAGAGATGAGGACGGAGTGACCAGAGAGGGGGCAAGGGGAGGGCAGCCCACTGCACACAGGGTCCGGGGCTCTAGGGTGAGGCTGGGAGGACCCCCGGGTTGCCACGGCGAAGCAGAAACCCCTGTCCTGGCAACGTATTGGTGGAGGTGCCTAGTGGGTGCCCACATGTGGCTAGTACCGCCTGGAAGCAGGAGGTGGGGAACGTGGACGGCAGGGGCCCAGGAGGAGTGGGCTTCCCTGAGGCGGTGATGGAGGACGGCGCCTGTGGCCGGGGAAACGCGCTCATCAGCGCCGCTCCGGCCCGGGGCTCACCTTTCCTGTCCGTCCGTCTTGCCTGTGAAGGTGACGTCCCCCTTCCTGGGCCAGCTGCAGGCAGGTGGGTCTGGGCTCTCGCCCTGGGCAACATTTCCAGAACAGCCCCTCTTTTTCAGGACAGCTCAGAAGCGGCTCCTCTGGGGAGCAGGGACCCCGGTTAGCGGGAGAAACAAAGGCCAATAGTCATCATCGGCCTGGGGATGGGGCTCCTCCAAAGGGAGCTCTGGGGCCTGGGGGCAGGCGGGTGGGACCAGGTGGGGTGGGGCGTGGTGTGGGTAACGGTGGAGGGGGTTAAACACCCCCCTGGAGATTTTCTCAGAGCTAAGTCTTTGGGTTCTTCTCAAAGCCTTGCTCAGGGTACATGCCCGACCCAGGGACCGGAGACTCATTGTACTGATGGGTAAACCGAGGCCCTGGGAGGGAAAGGTGGTTTTTCTAAGTGCAGAAGGACGGAGATGTAAACAGGGATCCTGAGGGCCCACCCCCAGGCTTGCAGAGGAGCTACTGCCGCGATGGTAGGAGCCTGGCCCCTGAAAACAGCATATCCTCCCACCTCCCCGCCCTCCCTCCGTGAATAGTTCGAGCTCCCACGATGTCCCGGGTCGGGAAACGGAGAGCCGGTGGTCCCATCCCCAGGTCCCCAGCCTTGGCGAGCTTGCAGGCCGGTGGGAATGGCAAGGAATGGGACCTCACGGAGGGATAGAGAGGGTGCGGGCTGTCGTGGGGCACAGAGACGGCCCAGCCAGACGGGGGCGTGTGTCGGGGCGGTCGGCCGCCTGCCTACGGCGGCCGCCTTGGGGCTGCACCTTCCAGTGGAATGCAGAGTGGCCGGTGTGGACGACGATGGTCAGAGCTGTAGTCTGCCTGGGATGGGGGCGGCCTGTGGGCAGGCCGGGCACTGGCAGGAGGGAGATGACTCGGCGGGGGGTGGGCCTGGCTGGTTTTCTTAGGAGCTTGGACTTTATCCCGAGGGGAATGGGGAGCAGGAAAGGGTCTCTAAGCTGGGAGTGACCTGATGGGGTGGGGGGATGGGGGCGGTGCCAGGGCTCTGCTCTACGCTGGGTGGACGGAGGCTGAGGACAGGCCCAGCAGGCAGGGGTCCTGGGCCTTCTGGGGCCTCCTCTGTGGGGGTGGCGGCTTCAGCGGACCCTGAGCTGCAGCCTGGAGTCAGGCCAGGCCCTCCTGGGACGCTGCTGGCCGAGTGCTGCAGAGCAGTGCGTGCCGGGCAGTCTCTGCCCCGGGGGTGGCGGACCCGTGTTTTCAGGGAAGGTTTCTCTCGATGCAAGCACAGGGAGCGCGGGGCAAACTCCTCCGCTACTTTCCCATTCCTCAACGCACAAGGACTCCTCTTTACGGCTGCTCTCAGTATCCGCTCCCATCTCCCTGTTTCCGCAGTAGCCGCATGTACAATGTTTAAACCACGTTGGTGGATGACAGAGACGTAGGATATTTTTAATCCCAACGGGCTATTACGGTTCATATCATGTCTGCCAAATAAATATTCTGAATCATTTCCCGTTATCTTTTTGGGGGCAAGTTGACTACATCAGTGAGATTGCGTACAGCGGCTCTGCTCTGTTTATCCACCTCTTATGTACATGTATGTATACAGAGAGGGATTTATGTAGCAGTTGTCGATAATAAATGCTCCCGGTAAAACACGTTATCTTCTTGCGGTGTCTGGAGAGGGGCATGATGGAGGGGAGCCAGGGAGGGGCAGGCCATCTTCAGAGCCAGGCCCAGGATGGAATCGGCACCCCAGGCTGGGACTCTTGGCCTGAGCCCTTCTCCTGAGCTCCTGGTATATGGCAACGTTGATGTCCCTGTTGATGTTCTCATTTCATATAAAAAAGGCTCCATGATCAGCTGGCTATTTTCTTCCATTTTATAGAAGAAGAGACTGAGGTTCAGAGAGGGCCATGTGAGAACTGGTGGCTGAGCCAGGTGAGGCTTCCTCCTCCTGGTACCCACCCTAGCACCCAGTTTTCCAAGTCGGCTGCCTGGCCCTTCTCTCTGGACTCTGGTCTCACCATCCACACACCAGTGAGAAGCAGGGAGGTGGGGCAGTTCACTGTGAAGGCAAGAGGCTGAGGTGGGTGGTTGTCCTAAGGGGGTCTGACCATCAACCTCTATTGTGAATCTGTTGACTTCGGTGCTGGAGCCGCTGCATGACATGGAGCCGGTCACTGCTCCCCTCTGGCTCAGTATCACCAGCTGTGAAATGGGGAAGCAGGAATCTGTCTGCAGGGCTGGGGTGGAGTTGGTGGAGAGGGTGCCTGGCAGTGTGTGGCAGACTTGGCACCAAGAGTCCCCAGGAAACACCAGTGTCTTCCTCTGCTGGCTCGGAACCCTCTGGACCACCTGGCACACTCTAACCCCCCGAGCTGCCTCCCACTCCTCCTTTCCCCCCTCCCCCGTCATCTGTGACTCCTTCCAAGTGGCCTTGGGGTTTGGAGGGAGCATCTTGTTGGAGGCCTCTGGAAGGATCCCACCAGCTCTTGCCTGGAGCTGCCCCGAAATCCCGGTCTTTGTTCACACAGCAGCCCCTATCCCCTCAGGCCTGTCTCACATGAACTGGTTTGCTCAAACTGCCTTCCAGCTCCCAGAGGTTTGGAAAGAGGCTCGCACACGATGGAGGGAAGCTGGCTGCCTTCAGTGCATCTCATTGAAACAGAGCCTAACCTTCCTCTGGCCTCTTCTGGTCTGGGTGTGTGGGGCTGGCTGTCCTTCAGGGCTGGTAGCTGCCTGTTGATGGGAGCAGACATTTCACAGAAGGCGTCCTCTCCTCCACTGCGTTTCCACCTCCCCCTTGCCCCAATCCCTTCTCTTCTCCCTACTAAGCAGGACAGACTAGAGGCTGAGGGTGGACACGTAGCTTTCCCGCACTTCCCCACACGATGGAGAGACAGGGCAGGATTCAGGGCAGCTCCATCTGTCTCGCCACGTGACCTCAGGTGAGCCCTTGCCTCTCTGGGCTTCATCCCCACCTCCTAGCTTGAGTCATCTGTCACCAGGGATAGAGACTGTCGCCCCCAAAGGAGCCACAGAGACGGTGAGAAAGTGCCCTCCGGGCTGGGGGACTTTGGGACAGGTTGGAGTGCCTAAGCCCCTGCCCTGCCTGATGGGGGCCAAAGGCCCCAACCCCCTGCGAGATCCTGCCGGTTGCCAGTTTGGGATCACACGGACCCTCCCTTGGGTGAAGGAACCGGAAGCAGCTGAGGTGCCCCCGCAACTGCTGGGAGCCGTCCACCCAGACGCCAGCCTTGGGGGCTCCAGCCTGGCAGACACCGGCCTTTAAAAATATTATTCACCAAGTGATTCCAGAGACCGTTTACAAGACTGAGCTGAGACAGGCGCATGGACAAAACCAAAGTACCTTTAAAAAGCATCCTTCAGGAGGGGATAAAAAGCCCCAAACAAAAAACAAAACCCTCTCAGATCCCAGGTTGTAAATAGATGGATATTACTATAAAAATAGTTTTGGCTGCAGGAGCACATGGCAGGAAGGCTGGGGGTGGTTTTTTCCACTGTTAGCTCGGACCTGGCGACTCCAGATGGGGCAGCCACTGTCCCGGGCGGTGTCCTGTGGGATCGTTTGCACCAAGGCGCCCCAGCTCGAGGGGGGAGTGTGAAATAGAAATAACAAGCAGCACACACATTTTCCGTCAAGGAGCCCGGGTGTCTGCCCCTCTCCCCATTCCGAGCCAGCCGGCTCCTGGAACACCCCTGCCCACTGCCACTCCCGAACCCCTGCAGATGGGAAGGGGAGGCTGAGAGCAGCTCGGCATCTGTAGGCGCTGAGGATGGGTTGGAGCCAGGTCTGCGTGGCTCTGGACCCCACGCTCCCTTCACTGTCCATGAGGTCTCCTGGAGCCCTGGGCGAGGCTGGGGCTGGGGGACACCTTCGTAGGTCTCTCTTAGGAACAGAGGCCCCTCTTGCAGCCTCGGCAATCTGGGTGCCTGTGCCTTGCCCGGCATGAGGAACCCATATGGAAGTTTGCCTGTGTGTGTCTCCCTGGCTCCAAGTGCCAACAGTTCCAAAGGGAGTCTCGAGTTTTCCAGGGCAAGGGGGAAGGGGCTGGGGGAGGGTGGATGTGTCTTATTTCCCCCCTGGGCCGGGGCTACCAGAGGGCCTAATTCACCGTCTTATAATAATAGTGATAACAGTAGTGGCGGTAACTATCACGAACCTCCTCGGGCCCAGACTCTTCCTGCATTACCTTGTTTAGTCATCGCCATGACTCAGCAGGAGGGGGTGGCCATGCCCACTTTCCAGATAAGGAGACTGAGGCCCAGGGAAGGGAGTGACCTGGCCAGGCCACACGTACGGTAAGAGGCAGAGCTGGGATCGGCCCTTGCCTGTTCATCTGGGACCACACCTCCACGTGAGTTCCCTGAGCACAGGGTCTGGCCCCTTGGTAAAGGCTTAAGTGATGTTTGTTGAACGAACGACTGATCCACAGCGATGGAAGCACACCCCCGACCCGTCCTCATCCAGCAGAGCACGGACGGGCTGTCCACACAGGATGTGACAGGAAGGCAGTGCTGCACCGCAGGTCACTGGGGGGCCCGGGGGGCCTGTGCAGGCTCACACCCTCAGTGGCCCAGAGGTTCCCAGGACAGGCCTTGGGTTCAAACGCTGGCTTCGTCCTCACTGCAGCATGACCTGTTCCGTCGTGTCACCTCTCCCAGCCTCGCTGTCCTCATCAGTTGGGTGGGCTAGCAGTGCCCACTGCCCACGGGTTGTTGGAGCTCTCCTCCTCGTGCCCAGTGGGGCCCCCGAGTGGCGAGGGCATCTGGCCTCTTCTTCTCTGGCAGGAGTGGCGAGGTCTGATGCGGGTCAGGGGGACAGTCCGGGAGGATGGGGTTCAGACGGGCCGCTGATGCTGTACGTGGCTAGGGCCACGCCAGAGGTGACGGAGACAGGCCTGGGAACTGGGGCTGGCACGCGGCACGCACCCCAGACGTGTCAGCACCCGTTTGCTCCCTCTCGTCCTTTCCCTGGGTGCTTGCCTGCCCCCAGCCCTGGCAGGAGGAAATCAGTTGTAGGAGCGGGTGGCTGTGCTGGGGGAAAGGGGGAGTGCGTTTGTTGTGGTGACGGCAGATGAAGACCACACTCACACAGGCTGATGCTGGAGGGAGGGCAGATGGGTCGGCGGCCCAGGAGCCAGCAAAGACAGGGCTTTCTCTGTGAGGGGATGGGGTACGGATCAAGCAGAAGCCAGGGGACAGGACAAGCCTGGACCGTGGCCTGTGCTGGGGGAGGGAGGGCTCCCCCACCAGCACTTGTCCCACAGCGCCCCACCTCAGGGTGCTCCAAGTGACCCGAGGGCCTCCCTCCTGGAAGGGTCTCAATGGCCTTGGTGGGATCCAGCTCCCGGCTGTCCAGTAGGAGGTGGTCCCGTTGCTCCCCCATTCCACAGAGGGGAAACTAAAGCCCGTTAGGGTGGTGAGGCTGGCTTGAGGTCACACAGGCCACAGTGGTGCACCCCGCAGTAGGACCCCCTCTCTTGTGAAGGGCAGTGGCTGTCCCTGGGCAGCGGTGACGGCCATCCAGTCATCACCTCCCTATCAGTGCCCCCTGGCCCGGGGGCCACCACGTGCAGCCTATGTGACCTTGGTAAGCCCCTCTGCCCAAACCCCCACCCCAACGAGCCTGGGTCACCATTGGGAATATGGGTCTAGCAGGGGTCTGTGAGGAGGGCGGCCCAGCGCTGGGCGGCCGGACACAGCGACGGCACGGCAGCGCCTGGCCTGCGCCCGCTCAGGAGGCTCGGCTCCGCGCAGGTAACTCACACCGAAGCCCCAACTCCAGCAGCCCGAGCGGTCGGGACAGGCGTCCTTCCTTTCGCTTTTAAACAAACAAGTCATGAATTTAAAAGCCAGGGCAGAGAACTGTCCAAGGCGTAAAAATAGCCACCGGCCACTAAGTCAGCACCCAACTCCCGGCAGCTGGTCCCCAGCCTGGTGCCTTTAAAGAGGGCTCCCAGAAGCCAGGGCCACAGGGCAGCAGAAACGGGAGCCCCTCCTTCCCGGGGGGCCAGCGGAGGGTCCGTGGGGGCGGGGCCGGGGTGCCCTTCGATCTCTGCTTGCCCTGAGTGTGAAAGTCGGGGGCGGACTGGGGGCTCCAGAAAATAAAACACTCCCCAGATGACGGAGCCGAGCCTGTGCTCCCGCGTCCGGGCTCACGGCCACTCAGGGCCTCAGTTTCCCCACGTGCCGGCCAGGGTCGGCGCGCAGCGCGGCCGGCCGCTTTGTGCGGCCGCCCAGACAATGGCCCGGCCGTGCCGGTCGCTCCAGCCAGGCTCTCCGCCTGCTCCGCCGGGTGGTTTTTTTTGGGGCAGGCCGGGGAGGGAATACTGCTCCCGCCCCGCCCCCACCGCCCCCCCCCCCCCGCCCCTGCGCCCCCACCGCCCCCGCGCGGCTCCGGGGAACCCCTGGTGGAGGGAAACTTGCAAGTTTGCACCGCTTGCTTGCTCGCTCGCAACTCGGCGGCTGGGCGGGCGGCGCGCGGGGGGGGGCGGGGGGCGCGCTCCGGGCTGACGAGGTGGGGGCGCGGAGGGGGCGGTCCGTTCCGGCCGGGCGGGGGGGACCGGCGGGGGGTGCGCTCCGGGCGGGCGGGGCCGGGCGGGCGCGCAGGCCGGACGGGCGGCGGCGCTGCGCCGAGTCCGCGCCCGTCGCGGGCCCCCCGCCGCCCCCCCGCCGGCGCCGCAGCGGTCGGAGCGGGGCGCGGGCGCGCGCGGCGGGGGCGCGGGCGCGGGCGCGCGGCGGCGGCGCGCAGCACAAGTAGTTTACATTGTTGGGCGACTTTTGCAACAACTCGCCGCGCCGCGGCCTCCGCGCGCCGCCGCCGCCGCCGCCGCCGCCGGCTCCCGCCGCCCGGGCCCGGCCGGCCGCGCCGGGGGCCGCCGCGCTCGTCCGCCTCCCGCCGCGAGGTCGCCGCAGACATGGACACCAAACATTTCCTGCCGCTCGGTGAGTGATCGCGGGCGGCGGCGGGGGCGGCGGCGGCGGGGCGCGTTCCCGGCGCGCGCGGGGGCCCCGGCTAGCCCCGCGCCCCCAGCCTGCCCGCGCGGAGTTGGGGCGCCGGGCGGGAGCGGGTGGGCCGAGCAACTTTTACCCGGGCCGGCCGGGCTGGGAGGGGGCGAGGGCGGCTGGCGGCCCCCCGGCCCGCGCCGGGCCGACGACTTGGTGGCGGAGCGGGAGTGGGCAGCGGGCGGGCGGCGGGGCCGGAGGGGCAGCCGGTCGGCTGGAAGCGGGGGGCTCCTGGCCCCTCCTGGCAGCGGCCCGCGACCCCCGCCCGGGCGCCCACCTCCAGCGGGGCGGCGCAACTTGTGCGCTCCTAGCCTTCAGCCGCCCTGGCATCGGGACGGCCTCTGCGCCGCCGCCTGGGCTGCCGAGTCCAGCAGGCCGCCGGCCCTGGAACACTCCGGACTCCTCCTCCCCCAGAGCAGCCCGGGCGCGGGTGGGCAGGGTCGCCAAGGGGCCGTAAGACCGGGAACATCAAACCTGGGGCCCCATTCCAGAAATGGGGCCCCTCACTCTGGCGCACCAGAGTGTTCTCCGGGCGTTCTCTGGAGCTGGCCCTGCACTTGGGGTGGACACCCTAGAGGTACGGAGGGCCGGTTTTCCTGTTCTCCCGCTGCCATCCCACCCAGTGGCTTCCCTGCCCCGGACTGCTCTCCAGTTCAAGGCCTGGACCCACGGAGGAGGAGGAGGGGGCATGGCCGGGTGCCCCGAGCCGTCGTCCTCCCTAGGGTTTGGGAGCCAGTGAGAGGCCGGGAAGGGGGGAGGGGGTGGGGAGACTTTATAAATGAGCCCGGGAAGGATATTAATTTGGTGGTGGGGCCGGCAGCTAGGCTGTCAGGCTGGGTGAAGGATTTGTGCTGAATGGAAATTAGAGCAGCTGATTATGAATGAAACCCGCGGTCTATTGCCCCTCCTGCCTGCCCACCCTCCTGCAGCCCGGGGTGCAGTTTGGCCACCGGCTTGGCTGCCAGAACTCAGCACAGCTGCAGGGATGTTTGGTGAGACGGGGAGGTGGAGGGGAGCCGCGTGGAGCTGGCCCCCCTCCCCGGGATGTCTGGGCGAGGGTCTGAGCGCTCCACTCGGCGCCGGCTCACAGAGGGGCATACGGCAGGGTGACAGGGGCAGGGTTCCGAGTTTGTCAAAGCTAAGACTCCTTCCCTGACTCTGTACAGCGAAGACCTCTGCAGGCACCAGGCTGAGCACCCTCCTTCCTCCCCAGAGCCCCCAGGGTGGGTGCTTATGCGTATTTTGCAGATGACAAACCTGGTTGAGAGCGACTGAGGCCACAGACTACAAAGTGATGGATTTCGGATTTGAACCCCCAGCCCATGGTGACCGTGTGTGTGTGTGTGTGTGTGTGTGTGTGTGTGTAGCAGGATTGAAAGCTGAGTTGTTTGACTTGCCACTGCTGGGCCTGGCGTGGGCCTGGCGGGGCCCCGTGGAGGCCGACAGCCTCTCCTGTCCCCCGTTAAAGCTTTGCACACGTGTGTGCACATACAGAGCATCCCTCTGGACCAAGAACGCTCAGCTCTGCCTTTGCTCCCCTCCTGGCCCCCGCGATGAGGCAGGGCCATGGCTGGGTACCTGGAGCGGGACAGGTCCCAGTGTCTGACATCCTGGGAGGGTCCTGGGAGTCAGCACACATAGGGTCCAGGCTGTAGGGTCGCTGTGCTGGAGTTCCTGTGAAGAGGAAAGGTCGTGCCCCAGGAACCTGGGTAGGTGTTGTGTTCCTCCCCGCACCTTTCCCCCTTCCCCCCCACACCCCCCACCCCCACCCCCCTCCCCTGCGCCCCGCCGCCCCCCTCCCCCCCCCGCTGCTGCAAGTTGGCTGGCTGGGGGAGCTTCTCTCCTTGACTCAGCCTGTGGCCTCCCAGGCAGCTCATGCCCCAGGCCTGAGTGGAGAGCCCTGGGCTCTGATTACACTTTATTTTTTTCTAAGCTTGTGAGCAGCTCTGAAGTCCAGTGGAGTTGAAGGTCCATTTAAGCGGCTACTTGCCTAAGCCCTTTTGTCAACACGGCCTAATCCCTCGTTGGGGGTCAGTATCAGGAGGCCCGGCTTGTCCAGGCGCGGCTGGCGACCCAGGGCGGACCTGGAGCTGCTGGGCAGGTGGCGTTGCCCCATACGGTTGTCCGGCCGCTTTCGGGGCCTTGGGCAGAGGGCCTGCTCCTTCCAGCACCCATCGCCTGGGGCTCGGTGGGCTGGGGTACTTGCTGTCACCCGCCCGGGAGTCTCCCAGTTGCTGAGGCTTCCAGTGGGGGCGGGGCGGGGATGAGCCCAAGGTACAGATCTGGAGGCCAAGGAACGTGCCCAAGGCAGCCCCTGCTCCCTGCCCCTGCTGCCACTGCCCAGGGCGGACCAGTGCCCGTGCCCGTCGAGGGGAGACGTGCGCTGGCATCAGGATGGACAGTGGGACTGGAAGGCTGAGTCCGCAGTGTCCCAAGGTCTCAGACCCCAGACCCCTGGCTGCTAGTAGCCCCTTTGCCCGGGGAAGGGTGGGGGGCAGTAGCAGAGCAGGAGGTCCACTGGTCACCCTCTGGGCAGCTCTTGGGGACCTGGGAGAGCTTGGAGCCCTGGTAAGGGGCATCTGGTAACATCAGAGCCCTCGGGACCCAAAATAGAGCACATTCCGGGGCCTCCTGAAATAACAGGGTCATGTGTCTCTCTGGAGGCTGGGCTTGGAGGCTGGGCTTGGAGTCCGGCCTGCGAGGCAGTCCTGTCTTGGCCTGGGCACTGCTGACTATTGGGGCGTTTGTTTTGGTAAACTCTGGAGGGGGCTCTGTTTGTTGTCGGGGGAAGTGTCAGGGTGAGAAAAACAGCCCTCAGATGGGTGTGGCCGTGGCCGTGGCCTTGCTGGCCTGCATCCTTGCCTGGGCTCGGTTGCCTGTCTGCTGTGCCTGGGCCCAGCGTGTAGCCCTGACCCACTCTGCCCGAACATGGGTGGGGCGAGCTGGGGACCCCCAGGAGGAGCCACGGAGGGCGTGCGGGCGGGCAGCGCTGAGCTGGGGTTTGGCAGACTTGAGCGGGCAGCCCTGCTCGCCCCGGGGCAGCTGCTGGGGGCCTGATCCCAGCTCCACCAGCTCTTCCAGCTGTGCCTGTCCTTCCGGGCCTGCGGGGAGCTGGGCCTCCTCCAGGAGGCCCTCTGCCTGCCTTTCCCCGGCCCCTGCCCCACCCCCTCTGTGCCTCTGTGGGCGGGTTTCGGTTGGTGGTCCTTGTCTCCCGTTCTGGGGGCTGGTGGTGGGATTACTGTGTGGTACAGAATGGGGCTGGGTGTGGGTACCACGGGCTCTGGCATCAGGAGAGGGGCCCCTCGGTGAGCCAAGGGGGGACAGACAGTGGCTGCACAGGAGGTGGTGTGGGGTCGGGGGGAAGGCCCCAAACGCCTGCCCAGAGCCGGTGGAAGCTGCCTCCGGACTTTCATTTTCTTGGCTTGCCCGGGCTCTCTCCACAGTTGGTGTATTTCCACGGTAGGCAGTGGTCTCGAGTAAGGCCCGTCCTCTAGGAGAGGAGGGCTCCTGGGCCCGACTCAGCTGCTGTCCGTAGGACAGAGCAGAGGCCACTGAACTGGCTCAGGACAAGACCTGATCCACCTTCCCTTTTCATCCACCCCTAGTTTGTCACAATTTGTCTAGCTGGCTCTGGTGGCCAGGGCCTTGAGGTGTCCCATCGACGGGTCTGTTCCTATGGGAGCTGACTACAGGCAGGGTTAGGGATGGGCAGGGGTGCAGGCCCTTGAGAACCTGGGTGGCTGGTGAGGTTGGGGGTCTGCTTGGGGATCAGATACCTTTGCCCTGACGTGCACGGTGCAGGTCTGTTACCTGGATGCTATGGAAGGTGCGGGGAGAGGGCCGGGCCCCTCCCCGCCCCTGCCTGCACTGCTTACGTTTTCCAAGGGGCAGTTCCATCTTCACTCTCCCTTCCTCTCCTCCTCAGGCCCCTTTGTCACTTGCTCCCCCTACCTGCTCTCTCTCGAATGACCCGGCCATTCCCGGGGAGAGGGGGAGCAGACCCTGGGAGCTGCACCTTCCTGGGGGACCATGTCCTCTTGTGGGCTGGTGGTCAGGCCACTGGGGATCGGGTCCTCTGTCCCTGCTGCCTGTGTGTGTGGCTTGCCTGCCGGGCTCTCGGAGCCTTAACTGTCCATCTGTAAAATGGACACGTGTGTTGGCCCTTCTACGGTGCTGGCGGAAGGGCAGCCCATCTTATTTCAGGGGCGTGTCTACCTGACGGCCCTTCTTCGAAGGCAAGGCCCGTGGCCGGAGCCTCCCTGTGTCCCCTGCCTGGATCAGTGAGTGGCCCGGTTCTCGAGTGTTAGGCTGAAACAGGAGCACAAAGCAGAGGCATGGCTGCTGCTCTCAGGGCTGCGGGGCCCCAGCTGGAGAGGAGGGCCGCCCCCGGCCTCGTCTCCCGCGCGGAGCGAGCACCGACGCGGCCCCTGCTCTGTGCACCGTCCCCGAGGCCCGCAGGAGCTGGTGGGGCGAGGGCCTCGCTCGCGCGCCCACCGAGCCTGGGGCGGGATGTTCCGAGCAGTCGTGCCCCAGTGCCTCACAGACGGAGAAATTGCACCCTAGAGTTACAAAGCAGTCGTCTAGCTCAGCCGCCGAGTGAGCGTGGCGGAGCAGAAAGCGGCTCAGTAAACCTGGCCCGGCCGACGCGGAGGACAGTGGGGACACGCGGTGTGCGCACGCTCAGGCGGCTGCAGCCGCGCGCTCGCTCTAGGCCCCGCAGCTGGGCCCTGCCTGCCCTGTGCCTGGCGCTGTCTGTCCTGTGTCCCTACGTCTGTGTGTCCTCTCGCGCCTGGGACCCGCGGCCCTGCGTGAGTGAAGCAAGTGAACGGGGCGGCCGCTCAGGGACCCATTTCCTTGGTCTCCAGAAGCCAGATGGGCCTCCTTGGCCCGCGTCTGTCCCATGTCTCGAAATCTCTTCTGACGTGTCCGGGGCACTGTGCCGTCCACCCGAGGACATGATGGCTCCATTCCCTGGGCGCCTGCTGTGTCCCTGGGCCCCGGTTGCGAGGACCTCGTGACAGCCTCGCGGGGCCCACGGAAACGTGAGGTCCGTCGCGGTCTTTGTGCCGCGCTGAGCCTCTGCACGGTCCTGCCTGCTTTCTCTCAGCACCTTGGTGTCCCAGTGGCGGGGCCTGAGCACCAGCTGGGCCAGGACCAGTCCCTGGGGTGGCGCCGCTGTCCCCCGACCTCCTGATCGTCAGGTGGCCTCTTCAGAAGCCGCTCTCCTGGCGGGGCCTGGGTCTGTGCCCCGTCCTGGCTCCCCGGGAGCCCTGTTATGCGTGTCGGGCCCTCAGGTGAGGGAACGTTTTGTTCTGCGAGACTTGGTGGAGGTTGAAGCTTCGCTGTCCCCGTCTGTCCCCGTTCTGTCCCTGTTCACCCCTCGAAGGTCCTCTGGGGAGTAGAGACCCCGAACCTCCTCCGGGATTGTCCCCGGCTGGGGGTGGCGCAGGGTCGAGGGTATTATTGATGGACTGGAAAACCACGGGCTGGGTGACAGCTAGAGGCGCAGCCTCGAGACGCCCGTGGCCTGGGGTCCCCGTCCTCGCCCCGCCAGGGCAGAGCTGTCTGGCAGCAGATTCCTGAGGGACCTGGTGGGGGTACTGGGCGAGGGCAGCCACACCTGGTCCCCTTATCTCTGCACTCCCTGTGGGCAGCGCACACGCGTGTACGTGACCGCACGCCTCCACGCGTACACGCACAACACGCACACAGGTGCACCGCTGTGAACACACGCACACGTACGAACACACGTGCACACGCGCGCACGGGCGCTCACGCACCCACTCCCACGAGCGCGCGCACACAAATACGCGTGTACGGACACGCGCACGGGCCTGGCCTTCCCATCATAGAGTCTCAACGCGCTTTTCCTTAGAAGGACTCGGGCCTGCTGGCTGGCTTCAGTCCCCACGGCGCTCGGGGAGCACCTGCCGAGCGCCGGCTGGGCCGGAGCTGGCTGTGAGCGGGAGGGCGGCCGGGCTTCCTGTGGGAGCCAGTCCTGGCGTGGACTCTGAAGCAGAGGCAGGGCTGCGGCAGGTCAGGGGGAGGGGCGCTCCGGGTGGAGGGTCAGCCGAGACAGGGCCCAGCAGCCCGTGTGGCCGGAGCTAGGAGAGGCCGTGTTGTGTGAGAGCTGGCTGGTTGACACGGTGACCAGGAGGGGCCCCGGGGCCCTGGGGTCGGAATTAGGCCTCCAGCTATGTGCAGAGGCTGGGCTGGAGGAGAAGGGTCCTGGGCGGGCTTGGAGCCCGATGGGGTAGGTGCCCCTGTGAGTGGGCTCTGGCTGGAACTCAGCACAGCGGCCTGCACTGGGGGCGGGGACCCCAAGTGGCTTCCTGGCGGGGGGGTCAGGCTGGGCCACTGGGTTGGAGATCTTCACCTCCCTGAGCACGGGGCTGGGAGAGGACCCCCCCCACCCCCCAACTCCTGCCCAGCCCTGGCTCTTCTCCTGCCCCCTTCTCCCCTTCTGGCCCGTGGGCCCTTGGCCTGTCCTTGGGGACGTGCTCTCCACCCCATGGGCCCGCCATTACATCATCTGAGACGGTCCAGGGCCTGGGGCGCTAGTGGCTTCAGCGAGGGGGCCTGGGGTCTCTGGGAAGGGTGATGGAACAGTCTGGAAGTCAAGAGGGCTGAGCCCAGTCCCGGAAGGCCGTGTCGGGCCCAGAGCACCAAAGTTGGGGGATGGGCTGTCTGTGCCGGGGCAGGGCGACCGGGCCTCCTGGGGTCAGAGCAAGGACTCGAGGACCAGGGTGGGGATTGACCTTGGGTCTGGGAAATGGGATGTTGGGGGGCCTTGTGGGGCTGGAGCCACTGAGGGCCTCGGTGTGAGTTGTTGCCCTGGGGTCCCTCCTCGTGAGATGTTCACGGCTGGCCCTTGGTCCCGAGTTCCTGAGACAGGTGTGGGGCGCGCTGTCAGTTGGGGCTGGGGACACAAAGAGGAGCCCTTGGTCTGCTTCCCGGTGACCCAGAGCCTGGCCCCGGCACCCCTGCGCCTCCATGGGCTCATCTGAGCAACAGTGGTGTCTCGCCGTGCCTCGGTTTCTCTGGCTGTGCCCAGGATTCCGGGCCGGTGGTGATGGATCTCAGCAGAGGCCGCGGCCGTCCTGAGCCTGGAGCCTCCTGCGCGGAGGGGAGGAGAGGGAGGGGAGAGCAAGTTGGGCCCGGGCCAGCCGTGTGTAAATCCTGCAGTGGTCATGGATAAACCCCGCGGAGTTCAAAGCCGGCCCCGGGTGCGGCTGCTGGGCTGTAATGAGGTTACTGATTCAGCTGGCTTCCTGGTGCTGCGGCCCAGAACCGAGGGAGGCTGGGGAGCCCCGGGGAGGGATCTAAGTATCCCGTAATTGACCAATTTAGCTTAAGTGTCCACACTGGCCCCGGGCAGAGGTCAGGTGGTGACAGCCCAGGTGGCCGGAGTCGCTGCACTCACAGGCCCTCTGCCCGGCCCTCTGGAGGAGGCGCCGTCGGGCGGCGGGCCCCGAGCCCCTCCGTGGAGGTCCCTGTCCCGGTCCCCTCCCTCCGGTCTGCGGGGCCGTGTCCTCCGGCAGCCTGAGAGCTTTTCCCGCCAGGCTGTGCGTGGTCTTTCGCTTGTGAGCCGACTGAGTAGAGTACGGGGCGCTGGGCTCAGTTCTGGACGGGGTGCCGGGCTGCCCTGGTTCAGCTCCGCCGCTTCTCATTCGGACGCGGGGTGACGACGCAGCCTCGTAGGGACACGGGAGGGTCAGCCAAGGGAGTGCTCACGGTGGGCTCCAAGCCGTCCAGGAAAGCGCCCATGATTGAGGAGTGGGGTGGAGGTGACCCACGACTGCCGTCAGTGGCAGCTCACCCCACGCCATGGAGGATGCGCCTGGGGCCCTGGCGAGGGGCTGGTGGTCCAGCCCGGCCCCTGCTCTCCAGGAGATGCAGGCCTCCTGTCCAGAGAACCCACCTTGCTGGCTGCTTGGCCCTCAGAGGCCGGGCCCGGCATGGGGCGGCATTGGGCCGCGGTGGCAGGGTGGTGGCCTGGGCTGAGTGCCCTCCACGTGGACAGGCCCTGGGGTGGGGCTGTTGTGTCCACATTTTGGGGATGAGGACTTCAGTCTTGGGGAGCTTGAAGGATGTGCCCAAGGTGCCCTGGCTGTGTACCCCCGTGACCCAGCTTCATCGGGAGCAGCTTTGGGGTGCCCTCAGCAGAGGCTGTCCCTGCTGCTCCCAGGAGAGACCTGTATGGTTGAGCTCTTGGGGTGTGCCCTGAACCCCCTTGTCTTGCCCCCCCGGGCAGGCTGGTGGTCACCCCTCCCCCGCCTCCGGGCGGCAGGAGGGCCCCTCCCCTGCAGGGCTGCAGCCCAGCCCAGGGTTGGGTGGACGGTCCAGTTGGCTCTCTGGGCAGCTCGCTGCGTGCCCGGGCAGGTCCCTTCTCCCCGCGGGCCTCGGTTTCCCTGGGGCCCTCTGGCTACCAGAGGCCTCTGCTCCTCCCTTCCTTGGCCCTGTTCCCCTGAGCTGGTGGCCTTGCAGTTGGGGTGACAGAGCTGGGGATCCCCTCCTCAGGAAGTGGCTCCGTGCCCTCCCTCTGTTGAGGGGACAGGATCTGAGCTGTGGGAGGTAGGAAGTCGGCTGCGGTGGGGAGTGTGGTCAGTCCCGCCGGGTCCAGCTCTGGCTTTCACCTGGGAGTGTTACGGTGAGACGGTTTGGGGGTAAAGCAGCATGTCGGGGGGGAATAATCTTACTGATGGGGGCTGGGCAGAGCGGGGGCAGGGGAGCTGCAGGTGCTGTCACGCCAGCCACCACCCAAGGCCGGGCCGGCCCCTTCTCTCCTTGGGCCCTGACGTCCCCAAGCTGGAATTCTCCGCGGGCCCCCCTTGCCCCTGTGTGGAGCTCGGGCCTCTGCTCAGTGTCACGTGACCCTCCAGCCTCTCCCTCCGCATCAGGCACCGCTCACTCTGCTTTCTGGCTTTCTTGTGTTCAAAGCGTGCTGGTGTGATGAATGAGTACCAGCTCTGAGCTGGGGACCGTGTGGCCCTGGGCTGGCAAATTTACTTTTCTGGGTCTCAGTTGCTCCACCTGTAAATTGCCTGGGGAAGTCAGGGAGGCTTCAAAGAGGAGGTGATGTTGTAGTTAGGTTTTACGGGATAAATAAGAGTTTGTTGGGTGGGCTGTCCCTGGAGGATTTCAGAAGGATCCAGCGGCACGGCCAGGCTCCTCTACCTGGCCCCTTGATGGCTGCTTACCGGCCTGTGCTGGTGAGGACCCACGTGAGCGTGAGGGGTGTGGTCAGCTGCTCTGGGAGTGATTAACCTTGGGAGGAGGTAAGGCTGGGAGTGGGCCTGGCCGCGACCTGGCCACCCCCAGCCTGGCGGCAGGCAGCCCCTCTGAGCCCGATGTCTGCGGGCCCGATGTCCCCTCTGCTTCCCGGGCCCTGGGATGTCCTGGTCTGGAGCGTGGCCCACGCTGGCCCACCTTGTGTTCTTACGCCAGCTCGGAGCTCTGGCTCCTGGGGGTAGTGGCCAGAGTTGGGCCCCTCTCTGGGTGGAGTAGCTGGGGGTCCTTTCCCCACCCGCCTGTCTGTCCCCACATCCCTTGGTCCATCCCCGAAGTGCCCCTGCCCCCACCTCGTGGAACCTCCTGCAGGAGTGCTGGGCTGTCTGATGGTTCCTCGATTCACCCGCTCCTTGCCTGGATTGAGAAAAATGGCTCTTACTGGGGCCAGAGTCCACAGGAGGTGGCGGAGCTGCCCCCGCCCCGCCCCTGCTCCTGGACTTTCTGCCCAGGACCAAGGTCAGGAGGAGGGCTAGGAGGTGGGGGCCTTGGGCAGTGAGTGCCAGGCCACTCTGAGCTCAGACGGTGGTGAGGTGGGCCACAGCCTGGGGTGGGGCGGGGCGGCACTGGTGGCCACCTTCCTGGGTCCAGCCGGAGGGGTGCGGACAGCAGGGAGGGGAGCCAGGGCCTTCCCCCTTCCCTGTTCTGTCTCCCTGGGCAAAGGTCGGGGCGCCAGCCTCTGCCCCCAAGAGGCTGATCCCTGCAGACCGCTGACGGGGGATGGGTGGCCCGAACCTTCCGGCTCTGGCACATGAACTTGGTGACTTGGAGCACGTTACTTCCTCCCTGTTTATCTCGGTTTCCTCATTTGTGAAATGGAAGGAAGGATGTTGGGCCGAGTCGGAGGTGGGAAGTACAGGGCTGGCATGCCGCTGCTTCGCGGCCGGGACCCTTGGCAGACACCGCCAGTCGGGCGCGGCTCTTTCCCCGCGGGGCCTGAGACCGCCGAGCACCCCTGCCCATCAATGGGCTTGGCTCTCAGGTCTAGTTGGCTGCCGAGCGCACAGCACCAGGCGCTGCACCAGCCTCAGAAAGCGTTTGTTGACTGAATTAGTGCTTTCTGGAAATGTCTCCCCCACCCCCTCCACTAGAGAAACGTCATGGGGTGGGGGGGAGCCCACCCCTTGCAAAGTGACTTTGAAAGGCATCATTGTTTGAATCACCCTTCTTCTGGGGGTCCGTCCCAACTTTCAAGGGAGGGAAGTCCTGCTGTGTGTCTACCCTGGTGCTGATTCCTGGGCGTGTAGCAGGGAGAGCCTGGAGCCATCGATGGAGACCCTGCCCTGGAGGATCTCTGGGCCCAGATGGCAGCTGGAAAGCCCTCGGGGAGCCTGAGGCCGGGGTTGCAACCGTGGGTGTCCCCGTCCAGGGCTGAGCCTCCCCCCCCCCTGCTCTGCGTCCTTTAGATGCAGCTGCCACCTGTTGCTGGACGGGACCTGGGTGTCCCGTGGACTCAGCGCCCTGATGCAGCATGGGGGGTCCTCAGCCCCAGATGACTGCCTGTGTCGAGACGTGGTTCCTTCCTCTGCTGCTCAGTACGTCTTGTTGAAACTTGGCCGGTGGGGCGAGAGGGTAGAAATCAAAGCCTGGCCGAGAGGTTCAGAGCAAAGCTCCCACCTGCCAGCCGTCTGTTCATGCCTCTGTCCGTCTGACCGGCTGTCTGTCTGCAGACGCCTGGACCTGCTGGTCCCTGCGGAGGCAGCGTTGGGTGAGGCTCAGCCCCCAAGATGGTGAGTGGTGCCTGGGGTCATAGGGGCTGGCGTGGACCGCCGCCACACTACCACTTGTGTCACCTTGGGCCAGAGTTTTAAAACCTCTCTGGGCCTCAGTTTTCTTATCTGTAAAGTGGGGCTGATAATGTGCATCAGGGTAGGTCACTCGTGGTTGACAAGTGTGGTCACGCCTGCTTTCACTGTGGGGGAGGGGACGGTGTGAGTGTGGCGCTGGGAGGACTACTGGGAGCGGGGCAGGCACAGGAGAAGGGTCATCAGCTTGCCCTGCTGTTCAGTGGGCTGGGCTGTCTGAATTGGGTTGTGAGGGATGCATAGGAGTTTGCCTGGGAGAAGTCAGTTTCTGCGTCCTCGGATCCGCACGTCAGTGTTGTCCGTCTGAGGCCTCCCACTCAGAGTTCCTTGAATCTACCTGTGTGGCTGGAGCTGAGCCAGTGAGGGGAAAGGGTAGAGGTGGAATCAGAGAGCACGGAGAAGCCTATGGAACCCCTGCCCCGGGGAGGTGGAGCCACTGGAGGGTCCCGGGCCAGGGAGGGTGGCGTCTGGCCTGTGCTTGGTAGGAGGCTCTGCTGCTGTGTGAGAAGCGGGGGGCAGAGGGCAGGGCGGGGGAGTGGTAATGAGGCAGAAGTGGTCTGGGGCTTTTGGGCTGAGCACAGGAAGGGTGATGTGCCTTTTACCAGATGAGGAAAACTCTAGAGGAAGGTCTGGGGGGGGCAATCAGGACCTTGGTGTAGGATGCAGCCTGACACCTGAGCCCAGGCAGCTGGGCAGTCTGGAGCACGTGCCTTACGTTCCCACGGCCTGGCTGGCGGTCCCAGCTTAGTTCCGCAGGTGTAGACGGGGCTTATGGGAGCCTGGGTGCCTGAGAGTACGGGAGATGCTGCAGGCAGAGTGCACAGCACAGCCCGAGATGTCCAAGGCCTCTCTGGGCTTCCCTCCCAGGCTGGAAGGGTGGGCAGGCGTGCGGGCACAGCCGCCGGCCTGGGACAGGCTGCCACTGGGCGTTGGATCCCTGCCGACTTATTCCTGGCTCCCGTGGCTGGCGTGGGATGGGATTTATAAAAAGGAAACGCCGTGGTGCTCAGAGGGCCTCCTCTGCCGGGCTGCGATCCGGCTGCAGGACCGCGGGCAGCTCTGGTTCTAGGTTGACCACCCCCCAGTCCAGGCGCTGCCCCTCCGACCCCGGCTGGCACCCTCCCCACCCCAAGTCCCAGGGCCACGGGGCAAGGTCGCAGCTCCCGGTGCCCTCGCTGGCTGCAGGTCTCGGGAGAGGTGTGCTCCCCGCGTGTGTCTCCCGGCTGCAGCAGCCGCCCTGCCCGCACCTCTTTGCTGAGACGTATCTGCTTGTGGACAGTTATTGTGTCTCCTCGTTGGGCAGCGGGGATGCTCTCATGGCCGGCTACCGGAGGGGGGAGGGGATGGCTCCCGAGCCCGCGCTGGTCCTGCACGTGGCTGATAAGCTATGGAGCTCGTTATTGGAGGGGCAGCCGGGGCCCCCCACCCCCTCGGCCGTCATGTCCGTCCTGCATCGAGGCCAGGCCTTGCGCTCTGCCCGGGCCCCTGGGCGAGGGGAGGGGGCAGGCAGATCATGGCCTTGGGGGAGTGAACGGGCCTCGTGGGGACCTGGGGGTCTCAGGGAATCCCTCTAGGGCTCTGGAGATGGCCTGCCCCGGACCTCCCTCCACTGCTGACCCTCAGCCCCTCTTGGTGGCTGGCCCTGCACACACACGCACACACACACCCCCTGCCTGGTTTCTGAAATGACCGTCGTCACTCCTGTCGTATCCCTGGCTGTCTGGACTCCTCGCTCGGTGCTTGGTGGCTGCTGGCCCGCGCGCCTATATTGGGTGGGCTGCTGGCGTCCCTGACCTCGGGCTTGGCCCCCAGGACCTGGAGGCCAGAGGGCCCAGGGTCTGCTCTCTTGTCCTGTGCTCTCACCCGTGGAACCCCCAGCTCGGGCTCTCTGGCCAGCTCAGAGGGTCTGTGGGCCGGAGGGGACTGGGCAGCAAGGCCAGGACTGGGAGTGGCGTGTGCTGCCCCCAACCCCCACCCTCAGGGACCCCATCCTCCCCAGACCCTCCTTGGGGACTTGGAACCAGAACCACGTGGGGCGCAGAGGTCGGGCAGGGTCACTGGACCGGTGTTGGATCAGACCAGCCATGTCACCCCCAGACCTCCCCAGCCGGTCCCCCAGGGCTCACCCCAGTTCCCCGGCCTGGGCGAGGCGTTAGACGAATGTCAGACCCAGTGGTGGGGGCCGAAGGGGCCGCGGGAGCGACAAGGGTACTCTGAAGAGGTACACGGTGGGTGGAAGCGCTCGTCCGCGGCTGGTGCCCCACTGCCCCGGGCCCGGCTGCACAGCATCGCTAATGGCCTGCAGCTCTCCCGAGCCCTCTCAGCGGCGCCCTCGGCAGACGTGGCCAATCGATGAGCGCTGATCCAGCAAGTGCCTCCCTGAATGAAGCGGGTGGTGGAGGGTCCTGGCCTGCCAAGGGCGGGGCGGGGTGGGGCGTGGGATGTGTGAGCCGCAGCCTGGCCCTCTGGCCGGGGTGCCTTCTCTTCTGTGGGGTTCTGCACCCTGGGAGAAGGAGCCGGTCTTGAAGCCGGGGTCAGTCATGCACACTTTAGTGAGAATGAGCCTCATGCCAGCCCTGGAAAGGACCAGCAGGAAAGGATGAGAAGGAAGACTTCCTCTAATTGTGTGGATACGGAACTTGAGCTCTGAGCCGCGCGGAGGGCCAGGTCTGGTCCTCACTGTAGTCTGGTGTTCTTATCTCCTGACTGCCCACCTCGGGGCAGATGGAGAGGGTCCCGGAGGGGAACCTGGCAGAGGAGGTGGTGGGCCGGTGTTGCCGGAGCCTCGGGCAGGGCAGGGTGGGGGTCTGCAGCCCTGGGAGGGGGCCCAGCTCCCTGCCCAGGGTCCCACAGTTGATGAGTGTCAGAGCTGAGATTTGAACCCGGCTCTCGGGATCCCTCTCGGAGGCACTTCCTTCCTGCCCAGGGTGCACAGCTTAAGTCCTGGGAGGAGGGGGGATGCGGGGAGAGACATTCCTCGTCCGGGAGGGGCCCAGAGCTGAGCCCGCCCTGCTGGGCCGGGAGATGCAGTGTTTCCTACACAAACAACCAGGGCTGGCTGGAGCAATTTTATTTTTATTTCCTATTTTTACTTCCCCGTTGGCTCTTTTTAGCAGCTCTGGGTTAGATAGGCCCACGCCCTCCAGTCTACACCCGGCTTCCTGGCTCGGGCCTGGGGCCTTGGGGAAGCCAAGCGTGTGTGCAAGACCCCGGTTCAGCAGCGTGGCTTGCACACCCTCGGTGTCAGGGAGCTCACTCTCTCCCCAGGTATAGAGTTCTGCAGGGTGGCCCCTTTCCACCCCCTGGGGCCAGCTGTGGGGAGTGTGTGGTGGCAGTGGCTGTACCCCAGCTCATGACTCAGTTTCCTCCCATTCTCGCCTGGTTCTCCGCTGGAAGTTGAGGTTGGGGGTGAAACCTCATGACAGAGGAGAAAGGGTGACGGTGTGGGTGTATCTGCTGGGTGGGGTGGGTCAGGGACATGAGGGTAAATAAATACTCAGTGTTTCTGCCTCTGACTGGCCGGGCAGGGTGCCCCGAGGGGAGGGCTGGGCTTGGCCTCATTCAGACTGTATCTGCCGCGGCCCAGGCCCGACCCTCTGAGGGACCAGCTGTGCCAAGGGGGGTGTGCCAAGCCCGCCTCCGGGCCGGGGTGGGGGTGGGGTGTTGGAGGGTCTGGCCCCGCAAGGTCTTCCTGTGATGGGTGCTGCTGGCTGCGGGGGACGTGGAAACCCCAGGTTGGGGGCGTCTCCCCAAGGGCTTACGACCCGGCCTGGGGCGGAGGGGCCCTCGCCTGCCTGCGTGGGCACGGCTGGGCCCTGTGCTAGCATTTGGCGGTTGGGGGTCCTGACCTTGGGGGTCAGGCCCGCCGTGGCTCCCAGGCCTGGGTGGGGCTGGGGTTCAGGTGGAGGGCCGGTGGGCTGCGGTCCACCAAGTGGCCTGGTGCCAGCCCACTGCACTCTCCCTTTGCAGGTGAGGCCCCGGGTTCAGAGGCCCAGCACAGATTGTGGGCGTGGGGCCGCCAACCCCGTGTATTTTGAGGTGCAGAGAACCAGGGTGCCACTGCCGAGGCCCCGCAGGTGCCAGGGCCCCAGAGCCCGAGCTGGGAACACTGCATCTTGCTGTCTGCCCCAGGCCGTCAGTGGGGAGGGGCTGGGCAGGACTGGCCCAGCCATTATGGCCGAGAGGCAGGGTTTATCCCGGACCTGCTGCGGGCCTGAGCACTTGGCGAGGGGCTGTGAGGTCAGAGTAGAAGGCCCACGTGGTCCTGACGTTGGGGGGCTGCTTGCCGGGACGGGGACGTGGGACGCAGATGTTTTCCACGCAGACAGGTCCATCTCACCGGCACTCTTAGTGTCCATGTCAGAGCATGGACCAGTGAGTCTGGGTGAGACCCCAGCGTGCTGCTGGCACCTGAGGACACAGGGCTCTGCGGGTCAGGAAGGGCTGCCAAGGTGAGTGGTGATGGACAAAGGACACACGCTCGGTGGGAAGGCCGGGGCCCGGCCCCGTCCTCCTCTGCGCCGAGGTGCCCGCTCTGTGCCCGTCACCCCACCTGTTGGCAGTAAGGCAGGTGCCAAGCGGCTGGTTGATCCTGGACCCTGTGCCTGCTGAGCCCCACTGGTACCTGGGACCCTCTGCCACCCCCTAGATGCTGGGCGGGCTTCCCAGGCTGGCATGGGCAGCCCCAGCAGTGCCCAGACGGACCTGGTAGGTCTGGGATTCTGACTTGAGGGGCCGGTGGAGGGCGCTGAGGGAGGAGCCAGTCCGGCCCCTCTCCTGGCCCTTCCCGCCCTGGCTGGCCCAGCCGGACCCGGCCGTGGCTGTTGCCCTGTGCCGAGGTGGCCTCTCCTCCTGGCGTGAGTGCTGTGGCTGGGCTGATCCTGGAGGTGTCTGGGGGTGCGTGCACGTGTGGCTGCCAGGGTTGTGGGGAATCTCTTGATTAGAGGACAGAAAACCGAATCCCGTGGCCCAGGCGGGGGTGGGGGGGCACTTCCTCCCTGGAGAGGCCCTAGAGATTATGGGATTTCTACCTGCCCCGCCCTGGGGAGGTGGCACGGGCAGAGGGCCATCTGGCTGGTGGGGCTGCCTTGTCAGTGCTCTGGTGAGGGGTTCCTTCTGTGAGCCTGGGAAGCCACGTGTGGGCTGGGTGGCCCTGGCGTGCTGCGGGGGGAGGACTCACGTGCCAGGTTCGGGTCCCGGCTCAGCCCTTTGCAGCTGTGTGACCTGGGGCAGCATCTCATTCTCTGAGCCTGGACTTTGTCATCTGTGGAGTGGGGTGATGACACTTACTCCTAGGGTGGTCGTGAGGGTGAACTTCAGGAGGGTCGGAACTTTAGTTCTCGCCGGGGAGCAGGGAAGAGCGGTGGCTGGGGGCCTCCCTGACCCTCAGTGTCGCAGCTGCAGGCCGGGGAGAGGAGTTTCTTGCTCTGGTGCTGGGGGGCCTGTGAAGGGCTGCCCCTCAGTGCTCTGCGGCACCCAGTGATGGGCTGGGCCATGGGGGGAGATGCGGGAGTTCTCCCCTGGGAGGAAGTGTTTCCCTGGGAGGGGCGGTTTCAGGGACCGCTGGTTCCAGAACCTTCTGGGGCCCAGGGATCTCCCAGGGCCAGGAAGCGAGAGCCGTTGCCAGGTGCAGCCTTGACGCGGACTTGGGGGGTTAAGCCCCTTGTCCAGTCCCCACTGGCCTTTCCCTGCTTAATGTCCTGGGCAGGGAAGTGTGTTCGGGTGGGTGGCTCTCTGGTGGGCGGGCTCGGGGGACCAGTGCCCCAGCCCCAGCGAGCACGGCCCCAAGCCGTGGAACGGTGTGATTCCGGGTTTGCTTCTTCAAGCAAAGAGGATCTTTCGAAACTGTGGGAAAGAGCGTTTCCTCCCCAAAGCTGGGTGCGGGCGGGGGCTCGGTCAGCAGACGTGACGTCCCCGGCTCCCTCTTGCCCTTCTGCCCTCCTGCCTGCAACACTCACGGGCCCATTGCCGGCCCTCGTGGCCCCACCAGAGTGGGGTGCTCGGGCCTGTCAGCTCTCCTCGAAGACCTGGCAGTCTTCTCCCTCTGGGGCCCCACTGGCGGAGCAGAGCCCCCGAGAGGTCCCTGCTGGGCCGCGCCGTCTGTGTCCCCCACCTCTGAGCCTTCGCGCCTGCTGTTCCCTCTGCCTGGCGGGCCCGCCCTGCCGCTGCTCCGATTCTTTGTCCCAGCAGCCTGCTTCCAGGGCCACCCCACCTTGAAACAGTCCCCAGGCCTGCGCCCGACGTCCCTGCCTTCTGAGGGTCCCTGCTCCGTGCCCCAGGAGGGGATCTGGCCAAGCGTGGACGAGTCCACCCTGTCCTGCCCCAGGCCTCCGTGTCCCCGGCCCCAAGTGGGTCCCTTCCGGTGCTGACAAGTGAGGATGCTGTGGCTTACGTCCCGGCGAGGGGGTGCTGGGGCCGGGAGGGCCCGGGAGCTGGCCGTCTGAGCTCCGGTCTGGCCCGGGGGTGGGGGGAGCTGGGCGCCAGCGTGCTCAGCTGCCTGCCTGCGCTGCTGGAAGGGGGTGTGATTTGGGTCTCCCCCACCCCCGCCGCCGCCCCGGGCTTCTGACTCAGCAGCTGTAGGGCGGGGGAGACCGGATCTCTCGACAGAAGCCCCGACCCGGGGCACCCATGGCCCAGATTTCTTTTGTGAAGGTGGGAAGTCGAGCCCTAGGTTCCTGCCCGGCTTCCCGGCAGGAGATTGGGTTGGGGCTGGAGCCAGCTTTGGGCTCCGGGGCCCACTGCTGCCGTGGCTCCTGGCCTACCTCCCTGCCCTGCTGGACTGCCCTTTCCCCGGTGCACCACCCTCTGTGGCTCCCCAGTGCCCGCGGGATGAAGTTCTCACTGCCGCCTAGCCCTGCTCTCCTCTGCCCTCCCTGCGCCCCTTTGTCCTCAGGAGCTACGCCTGCTCCCTCCTCTGGGTCCTGCCATGCTGCCCCTTCACCCTCCAGCTTCCTGCTCTGCCAGGTGTCTGCATATATTAGGCCTCCTCCTGGACGCTCCCCTGGGGTTAGGTCCTCTCCACCCCACAGCCACAGTGCCCGCTGTCCCGTCGCCCTGCAGGGGGTGACGGATGTGGGCTTCGAGCCCTCGTCAGCGTCAGCGCTGGCCCCGTGGTCAGACAGTGGATGTGGCGTTGGGGCGAGCGGGGGAGCGATGCCAGCCACGGAGGGTGGGCCTGCCTCCTGGGGCTCTGGGCCGTGTGGAGAGTCGGGGTCTGCCATTCACGGGGCCTGTTGCCTAGGCTGCTTGAACAGGAGGGCTCTCCGCCTCGGTAGAGCATTTGGTGGTTCCTCTTTGCCTGGAAGATGGAAGTGGATGCGCCCCAGCGGGTGAGCGCCCAGTCTTGACAGGGCCTTGGGCAGAGGCCTCGGTCTCCTTACCTGTCAGGTGGGGGTACCTACTCCCGCTGGGGTCCCAGAGCTGATGTTTGCGCAACCTGAGGTTCCGCCCAAGGAATGGGGCTGCTGGGAAGGATGTTGAAAGTTTGGGCCAAATCTGGAGATGGGATTTTCGTGTCCCCTGGGCCGTCAGCGGTGGGGCACCTGGTAGGCTCAGGGCCCTTCCAGCCATGGCCCGGGGCCAGAATGGAGCTGGCCAGCCAGGGGGGTTGGCTCCTGGGGGTCGAGAAGCCATTGTCCCTGCCTCAGTGGCCTCCCGCAGGCAGCGGCCAGGGCCACGGGCTTGGGTCTGGTGGGGATGCGTCTCTGTTGCTCTGATGTGCCAGCGTCTGATAACAGCTCTGGTGTCCCCCCACCCCCGGCGGTCGCCTGCTTGACCCCTTAAGGTATTTGTGAAACATCAGCTAGGAAAGGCTCTCCCCCCGCAGCGGGGAGGGCGGGCGGGCGAGGCGGGAGAGAACAATTGGAGCTGAAATTAATTGTGCTGTGTGCTTTACCTCCTGTCCCCTCTCCCTGCTCGCTGGCTGTCAATGCATAATGCATGATGAGGGGAAGTGAAAAGTAATTAGAGACTCGACTCTCGGCCAGGTTCATTCATGACTAAATCTGGGTCAACTCCTGGCACAGATGAGCGCACTGCGTGGTGCGATGGTGGCAGTGGTGCCGCACCTGCTTGGCGGGCTGTGCTCAGACGCCCCTTCCTATGGGAAGCCCTCCTTGATGCCCCCCTTAGGAGGGCCTCCCCCACACCCACGACCCCGTGCCTTGTGCGTCTGATGGTGTCTTTTTCCCACCTGCCCTGTAAGGACCGTGTTGCCAGTAGGGGGCGGCGGCTTGTCGGGGTGGGGCACGTGGGGGTGACACCCAGAGTGATGTGATGGCGTCGGGCCACACAGCGTCTCCTGGAGGTGCTTTTTTGCTCACTCGTTCTGAAGCACTTGACCCTCATCACGCTGTGGTCTTTATGCCCCTCCCACGCTGCCGTGGTCCTTGGGGTGAAGTCCCAGCCCCGGGCCTGTCTCTCATTTCTTCCCCCCGGGGGACCAGCTGTACCGATCTGCTTCCTGTTGCTAGAATGTTCCCAGCCCTTCCCCTGCTCACAGCCTTTGCACATGCTGTTCCTGCCTCGGAGTGCCCTTCCCCGGGTCGCCCTGCAGCCACTGTTGCTCCTTCTGGTCTCGCGTGGGTGTCGCCCCCGTGGACCCCCGGGCTGCCGTGGCCTTGGTTCCGCCCACTGTCACCCTTGGCCACCCGAGCCTGTTCTTTCCTCCTGAGGCCCTGTGCATCCTGCAAGCGATTAGCTGGCAGGGCTCCTGTCTGTCCCCTGACGGGGACATGCGCGCTGGGGCTTCGGGGTTCCCAGGGGCTGTGGGACCTGCCCAACTCCTGGCGCCCCCTCCCCAGGCCTTCAGCGCGGGGAGGGGGTGAAGGAAGAAGGCGGCTGGGGGCAGGGCTGGGCTGCCCAGGGACGAGCCCCCACTGCCGCTGCCCCGCCCCCTGCCGCCTCCCCGCAGGCTTGCGGAGCCTGGGGTGGTGGGAGGTCTCGGGGCCTCCCCATTGGGACGGTGTCAGGGTGGGGTCATAGCTGGGCCTGCGAGACCCCATGTCACAGGGGGGAAAACAGGTCCGAGGGGGAGGTGCTTTGCCTGACTCAAGGCCGCTGTGGGAGGTGGGGGAGGCACTGCCTCTTGGCTACACTGGCCAGAGCTGGGCCCTGGGAGAGGACCTTGGCTATGGGGGAGGGCCCTGTGCTGGGGGAGAGGGCCCTGTGCTGGGGGGGAGGGCCCTGTGCTGGGGGGGGAGGGCCCTGTGCTGGGGGAGAAGGGCCCTGTGCTGGGGGGGGAGGGCCCTGTGCTGGGGAGAGGGCCCTGTGCTGGGGGGGAAGGGCCCTGTGCTGGGGGGGAGGGCCCTGTGCTGGGGGAGAGGGCCCTGTGCTGGGGGGGAGGGCCCTGTGCTGGGGGAGAGGGCCCTGTGCTGGGGGAGAAGGGCCCTGTGCTGGGGGGGGAGGGCCCTGTGCTGGGGAGAGGGCCCTGTGCTGGGGGGGAAGGGCCCTGTGCTGGGGGGGAGGGCCCTGTGCTGGGGGAGAGGGCCCTGTGCTGGGGGGGAGGGCCCTGTGCTGGGGGAGAGGGCCCTGTGCTGGGGGAGAGGGCCCTGTGCTGGGGGGGGGGGGCCCTGTGCTGGGGGGGGAGGGCCCTGTGCTGGGGGGGGAGGGCCCTGTGCTGGGGGGAGAGGGCCCTGTGCTGGGGGAGGGCCCTGTGCTGGGGGAGAGGGCCCTGTGCTGGGGGGGAGGGCCCTGTGCTGGGGGAGAGGGCCCTGTGCTGGGGGAGGGCCCTGTGCTGGGGGAGAGGGCCCTGTGCTGGGGGGGGAGGGCCCTGTGCTGGGGGAGAGGGCCCTGTGCTGGGGGGGGAGGGCCCTGTGCTGGGGGAGGGCCCTGTGCTGGGGGAGAGGGCCCTGTGCTGGGGGGGGAGGGCCCTGTGCTGGGGGAGAGGGCCCTGTGCTGGGGGGGGAGGGCCCTGTGCTGGGGGGAGAGGACCTTGGCTATGGGGGAGGGCCCTGTGCTGGGGGGAGAGGGCCCTGTGCTGGGGGGGGAGGGCCCTGTGCTGGGGGGGGAGGGTCCTGTGCTGGGGGGGGAGGGCCCTGTGCTGGGGGGGGAGGGCCCTGTGCTGGGGGGGGAGGGCCCTGTGCTGGGGGGGGTAGGGTCCTGTGCTGGGGGGGAGGGCCCTGTGCTGGGGGGGGAGGGCCCTGTACTGGTGGGGAGGGCTCTGTGCTGGGGGGGGAGGGCCCTGTGCTGGGGGGTGTAGGGTCCTGTGCTGGGGGGGTAGGGTCCTGTGCTGGGGGGGGAGGGCCCTGTGCTGGGGGGGGAGGGCCCTGTGCTGGGGGGGGAGGGTCCTGTGCTGGGGGGGAGGGCCCTGTGCTGGGGGGGGAGGGTCCTGTGCTGGGGGGGGAGGGCCCTGTGCTGGGGGGGGTAGGGCCCTGTGCTGGGGGGGAGGGCCCTGTGCTGGGGGGGGAGGGCCCTGTGCTGGGGGGGGAGGGCCCTGTACTGGTGGGGAGGGCTCTGTGCTGGGGGGGGAGGGCCCTGTACTGGGGTGGGTAGGGTCCTGTGCTGCGGGGAGGGCCCTGTGCTGGGGGCGGAGGGCCCTGTGCTGGCGGGGGAGGGCCCTGTACTGGGGTGGGTAGGGTCCTGTGCTGCGGGGAGGGCCCTGTGCTGGGGGTGGAGGGCCCTGTGCTGGCGAGGGAGGGCCCTGTACTGGTGGGGAGGGTCTTGTGCTGGTGGGGAGGGCCCTGTGCTGGGGTGGGGAGGGTCCTGTGCTGGTGGGGAGGGTCCTGTGCTGGTGGGGAGGGTCCTGTGCTGGGGGGGAGGGCCCTGTGCTGGGGGGGAGGGCCCTGTACAGTGAAGAGCAGCCCTGGCTGGCTGTGGGGAGGGTCAGGGGCCGGCGCTGGCCGGGCGACAGGCAGGTGCCGGTGGGGCGGGAGCCTGGGTGTCGCCCTGGGACAGACCGCGGAGTGGCTGTGTGCGGTGCAGGGCAGAGAAGGAGTTAAAGGCTGAGGGAGGCAATAATGTGTCTAAGTTTTCTGTGTGATTTAATAAAAATGCAAATCACTGGGTGGAGGACACCCCGCCCCCTGCCACGCTGTTGACCAAGATTAACTGCGGGCTCAGGGTGGTCAGCCTGCATTTGTCTGCGCCCCCCAGCAGAGGCTGGTGCCTCCATCGTCCCAGGGGCAGACAGCACGCCCTCCGCCCGGATGGAGGGGAGCTGGGGGGCGGGGGGTGGCCGTCACAGTGTCGGTGCGTCCGCTGAGCCGGAGGGCCCTGGAGGAGCCTTCTGTGGCCTCGCTGCTCAGAGCCGGGCTCGCCTCTGACCTCCACACCCCCACGTCCAGAGGAGCACGGGGCCTGCGGTGATAATGGCCGAGTCCTGGGTACTTTGGATGACGCGTGAGGTGAGGCTGTAGGACGAGAAGGGGCAGCCAGGCAGAGACGGGAAGGAAGAGCTTTCGCAGCCGCCGGGGCAGCATGTGCAAAGGCCCTGAGGTGGGAGTGAGCCTGACCTGGGCAGGTCAGCGCAGAGGCTGGTGTTGGATGGTGGTCAGGGGGGACAGGGGTAGTGCCGGGAGAGGCAGAGCCACGTGGGCTCCAGTGGGGCTCTGGGCCTGTCCCACAGGGGAGGGGAGCCCTGGCTGCTGGTGAGACCAGGCCCAGGGGCAGGGGTGGGGTCCTCAGTCCCTGAGGAGGTGGCGGCTGTGGGGATGGGGAAGTGGGTGGGTCTGGGCTGCAGTTAAAGCCACACCCAGCAGGCCAGGGCTGGGGGCTCTGGGAATTGGGGTGCCCGCGAGGTTTGGTGAGAGGTGGTGCTGTTTGTGGGGGGCTTGGCGGGGGAAGAGGCCGGAGTCCCGAGTGCTCAGTGAGGCCACACAGGGCCGCGTGGAGATTGGAAGAGCCGGGGACGCTGACGTCCGGTCTTGGGAGAGAGACTTGGGAATCTGGGGCCTGTGGTCAGAGCGTGGAATGTTCTCGGTACAGCATTCGGTCAGCATCAGCAGGGGCTTGAGGGTGGGAACAGGCGGTAGGGCAGTCAGAGCGGCGTCTGCTGGTGCGGGGAGCACAGCATCCGTGGAGGGGTGGGCGCTCGGCAGTGAGCTCCCCGTGGGAGTGAGGGTGCTCTCTGAGCTCAGGGCGGTCGTGGGAGCGCCCTGCTGCAGGTCCGCGTTGGTCATGGCTGGGGAGCCCGTGCTGATATCGGGGACTGTTGATCCCTTCTTGTCGGTGGGACACCCCCTGACCCCGGTGCTCACCTGTCTTCCTGAGATGGGCCGCTCCTGCACATCCAGACCCTCGCCCTGTCCTGGGGTCCATCCGCTGTCAGGTGTCCAGTCCCACCAGGATGCCTCCCAGGGATGCTGGATGCTGGGGCGGGGGGCAGCTGGGACCTGGGTGGGGGGCTCACAGCCCCCGAGTGAGAGTAGAATTCTGAACTTGGTGCCCAAACGCCGGCCCCCCGGCCTCCAGGGGCGCCCCGGACTCCAGCTCCGCCCAGCACCAGTGGGAGCTGCGGTGTAGCGCCAGTGGGCAGAGAGGCTCCGGGGAGGGGCAGGCGTGTCAGAGACCCAGTTGTGTCGCAGGCAGTGAAGGGAGTGCCTGTGCTGAGGTGGTGGGTGATGTTTGGTGTCGCGCTGCCACCAGGCAGGGACCTGCACTGCCCCTGGACTCGTGGTGGGGATGGGGGTCCCCTGAGTGCTGCCCCAGCCCAGGAGGGCCCGCATGGAGGCTCTCCCGGGAGAGGGGGTTGGCCGGGCCTGGGGCTGCTGCCTGCCCCCACCTGTGGTGCCCTGCCCGGATGCCTGCTTGGGCAGCTCTGGGCAGGGGGTGACCCGGCCGGGGTGGAGGGCTTGGTGGGCTTGGTGAGTGGGGAGTGGGGGGCATCCCTGATGGGGCAGGAGAGAGCAGACAGGGACTGGCCTGTCTGCCCGGGGGGGGGCTCTGAAGTTGGGGGCTGGTGTGTCGGGGTTGAGGAGCCTGGCTAGGGAAGGGGTGAGGGAGAAGCAGCTTCCTCTGGTGGGCTGTGTGCTGGTGGGCTGGGACCTGACCTGGGGGCCACGGGTGGCCCGATGCCCACATGAGGTTTGATGTCTCAGGGTCTGTGGGACCGAGCGGGCCGTGTCTCTTGGTGTCCGGCTGCTGCAGCTGGTCGGGGGGGGGGGGGGTGGTGGCCACAGGGGGTGGGCTGGGGCCCGAGGCCTCTCGGTCCCTGGGGCTCATTATGTGCAGGGAGCATTAGGGGACGGGGACCAGAGTCTAGGTGAGCGCGGGTGGGCTGGGCTGTTTGGGTCTTCGGTCCCCCCTGAGGCTGTCTGTATCTCCGTGTCTGAGAATTTGGCTATATTCGCTTTGAGTGTGTATCTAGGGTGTAAACCCAACGATCACAGCTCTGCACATGGTCCCCCAGGGCCGAGCTCCTGGGCCGTGCCCACCCAGGACGGCTGCTCAGAGGCGGGCAGTGCGGCTGGCTCGGGGGGTCGGGCAGGGACACAGCTGGCGGCTGGCTGACAGCACACACCAGCGTTCTGCCCGTAACACTGTCCCCCTCCTGCACTGCTGGGCCCCCTTCCCCGGGCCCTGGACTCACGCCTCTGTCTGGGGTACGCGCGGGTCCAGGGTCAGAAAGAGTGGCTGCGCCAGATGGCTGGGCGGGTGCATCTGCCCAGTGATCTCAGGAGAGGCTGTGCTGATCGCAGGCTTTGATTAAACGACCTGTCCAGGCCGGCTGGGCAGCTGGTCAGTGTCAGGCTCGCTGGGCAGGATGCGTGGAAGCTGCCACGGTGCTGCAGGGGTTGGGGAGGGAGGGGGAGGTGGGGGGGATGGGCCTTCTAGAGCGCTGGGGGCGCTGGCACTGCAGGGTGGAGGGCCAAGCACACCACTGGCGTTAGAGACCCCCGGCTCCTCTGAGCCTCAGTTCCCGCATCTGTAGAGGAGGCTGGCCATCCTGGTCTCGCAGCTGGTGCTGAAGAGGCCCACGGTGGCGGGTCAGCAGCTGGGGGTTCCGCGGGGCTGCCTGTGGCGGGGTCATCCTCCTCAGAGGCCCGTAGTTTCCGTCCAGGGTCTTCCCCTGCGGAGGGCACCGCGGGCCGCCGGCCAACTGCCCAGGATGGATGATGCCAGGCCCACGGATGTGTCTTCTGGCCGTGCTCACCGTGTGGCCTGCACAGGAAATTGAAGGACCTTGCCCTCGGTGCCCGGCCGGGCATGGCGGCCTGGTTCACCACCCCTCCCACCCAGGGGGCTGCTCATCTGGAATGTTTTCACCCTCTGTTCGGAGGCAGGCGGGAAGGAGGTGGGCCGGGGTCCTCGCCCACCCCGCTGCACGCGGGGACGCATTCCGGGGAGCTGCGTCCTGGGGCCCCTCTCGCCGGCTCTGCCTCTTCATCTGTACTGTGTGCTCCGTGAGGGGGCAGGGGCTGTGCTGCCACCGCCGGAGGCCGAGTGTCACACGCCTCTCTCACCTGGCCGTTCCTGCGCTCCTCGGTGAGGGTGGGCAGACGCCCTGGGAGGGCGGCCAGGGCCTCTCCACTCCGCTTTAGTATCCCCGCCTGTAAAACGGGGAGGCGGGGGGCAGCCGACTTAACCATCACGAGAAGCGTTTGCAGCCTTGAGGTGCATGAGGAAATGCTGGCGTCGGGGGCTGGGCCTCTGACGTTTCGCTTAGGAAACGACAGTGCTGGGGACAGAGCTGGTTCTCCTGGAGCAGGTTGGACTGGCACTGGAGGTCCAGACGTGGCAGGGCTGGGACCAGGAGGCCTGGGGGGACATTGCTGGTGACCTTGGGCCCCTGTGTCCCCCTCCAAGGAGTCACCCCCCGGAGGCCCCCAACCCCCCAGCAGTGGAGTCTGTGATGCACCCGGGGCAGGGCGCAGGGGTGGGGAGAGCCTGTGGACCCAGGCGGCGACAGGGTGCTGGCTGCGGGGCGGGCAGGTGTCCAGCCCCCGCCTTCACCTCATCACCCCAAACTCGGTGTCCTCCCAGCTCGGGGAGCCCCTGGAGAGGCCAGGGATCCTACTCTTGGGAAACGTGATCCCCTCCCTGGCCTGTGAATATTTCATCAGCGGATTAAAAATTGAAGCTGAACCTTCGTCGCCTAGCTCCGAGAGGGTGGAGGAGGGGCGCCGGCTCCGTTTCAGACCCGTCTGAGTATTTTTTTTTTTGATGATGGAGCCTTGTCAATTAGAAAATGACACTGCTGTTTAAAATGCCGTTCTGCGGCCCTCTTTAATGAAAGCCGAGGTGTAATAGCCAATCTGGAGCCGTGAATGAATTTTTAAGCATCAAATGAGAGGTGAACAGCGCCCGGTGGGGTCTGTGAGAGTGGGTGCGCGGGGGCCTCGGGGAGGTCTGTGGCGGCCACGCAGAGGCTGTGGGCCCGGCCTCTTGGGGGCGGGCTGTGTGTGGCTGGCGTGTGTTGGTGGCGTCGTTCTGGTCTGTATGTGGCGGGGTGGGGGGGGTGGATTCTGGTCTCTGTGTGCCCATGTGTAAGTGTGCAGGTGTACACGTGTGTCAGGACGGCGAGAGCCTGGGGGGCTGAGGTCTGGCTTCCTGTTGGTCAGGAGGCCTGATTTGTGGGGAGTTGGAGCCCTGATGGCCCCGCAGGAGGGTCCCAGGAGTGATGTGTGAGGGGCTTGGGTGCAGCCAGGGGACAGTGTTCTGGGCTTGAGGGCCGAGGGATCGAGGGCCTGGTCCCAGGGCTGCAGTGCGCTTTGGGCCTGCCCAGGTGTGTGATGGGAACATGGCGAGGCGGGGGGCAGGTGAGCCGCCCCCAGGCCTCCCGGGCCGTGGGGCAGCCTAGACGTGGATGGACCCTGCCACTCCTGACGGGAGGGTTGGACACCCCAGCGGGGTTGGGCTGGGGGATCCAGCCAGGCCTGGTGGCCTCTCGCCAGGGCCCACCTGGGGTGCATCAGGGCCCGCGGGTGCGTCTCGGGCACCAGGGAGGGCGCAGGGGTCCCGCTCCGGGCCCACAGACGGGCGGCCCAGGGCTTGGCAGCACCGCCCGGCCCCTCCCCACCTCGCCTCTGCCCAGCAGCGGGCAGAGGTGGCCGCGCGCCCAGAGCAGACCGTGCGAGGCTAAGTGTCTGGACCACCCAGCCTCCAGCCACCCTCTGCTGGGCCTCCCTTGTTTTCCTTTGGCGGGGCCGGCGCTGATCCCCGGCTGCCGGCGGGCGCTGGGGGCCGTGTGCCCCAGCCACGTCCTGCAGCTACCTCCTGACTCGGCGGCAGTCTCCCCCGCGAAACAGAGTCAGGGTGCGGGTGTCGTGGGGTCGACTGAGGGGCCGAGTGAGGGGCCAGCACGGGGAGTGGCTCCATGTCGGTCCTCAGCGTCCCCTGCACGTTGTATGGGGCGCAGAGAGGGGCACGGTCCTCTGGGAGAGCGAGGTGCCCGCTCCATTTGCGCATCCCGGGGGTCGGGGGGAGCTGCGTGGGCTGCAGCGCCTTGGGCACGTCGGCCCCATCTGCTCATCTTCCCCGGCCCAGGGCAGCGGGTCTCAGCGCGGTCTCCCCCATCTTCCTTGTCTCCTGGGGGACGGGGCCCCCACTTCCTAGCGTGGGCACTGGTTGCACCCGGGGAGGCAGAGGGCAGTTCGCGCCCTGGGTTCTCCCCGTGCCGTCGGGCTGGGCCCCGGGCGCGTGGGCTGGGAGGGTGAGTGGACTGGCCGGGGCCCTCCAGGGTCTGCCGAGTTGGATCCCCCTTTGGCACTGGTGGCGGGGAGGGGTGGGCCCACAGCCAGGATTCTGGGGCCCGAGGCGACGAGGGCAGACCCTGGCCTGAGCCGGCTCTGCTGGGGAGAGGGCATGTTTATTTTCTTAGGCGGATTTAAAGGCTGCTGGAATTGTACTCACGAAGGTCCCCAGAAGGTGGAATTTCTGACAGCCCTGGGTGTGGGAGGCCTGGGCCTGGTGGACAGAAGTGGAGGGGGATCTGGCGGCCCGGGCTGCCGTGTGTGTACACGCGGGGCGTTAGGCTGGTCTCCCTTCGCGTGGCCGCCCTGGACATTCCCCCGTTTCAGCAAACCTTCCCTTGTGTTCAAAAGAATTCAGACTCTACCAAGTGATGCCCTGTCAGCTTCTTGGAACCTGTGTGTCCCCAGTGTGTCCTTCCGGTCCTCCTGAAGGTGGTGGCCTGGATACAGCCCTCCTACTCCAGACCAGCGGGTCGCCTGCCCTCCCGCCAACCCCTTCCCAGGGCAGGAGGGCTGAGGTGCCCTCTGGGCAGTGATACCAGGCCTTGGGAAGGGAAGGGGCCATTCCTCCCTGAAGCCTTCCGGTCCCTTTAGAAGGTGGTTTGTTTCCAGGGCTAGGTGTACCTGTTTGGCGAGCCGAGCCATCTGTGACTTGGCATGTCTGATGTCTCCCTGGTGATGTTGGAAAGACTCATGGACGGCTCCAAACACATCTCCGAGCCACGCTGAGGGTGCTTTTAGAAAGCTGTGTCTGCAGTTCGGGGCAGCGTTCCACAGGTGCTGCAGGGAATGGGGTTGGGAGAGCAAGAGGTGCTGTCTCGGGGAGCGGAGGTCACCAGGCCCCTGGAGCAGGGACTCAGGTCTGCCCCAGCCCGCAGGCCCCAGCCCGCAGGCCTCTCTGACTGACTGATCGTGGCCGCCAGGGGCTCAGCGGGAGAAGTTCTGGGGCCTCGGAGAGGTGCAGTGATGGCGAGCAGGGAGACCAGGGGCAGGAGAGGTGTGTGCCGCGCCGTTGCCGTCCTGGGCCTGCCGGCGTCCGCGGCTACTGGGATGGGGCTCTGTCACCAGGAGCTGAATGGCGAGGCCGTGTCCGTGGTCATCATCACTCCTCCAGAATTGTTCGCCGATGCCGCCGCCGGTTACCCTGCATCCCCCCTCCTTGAACAGGCTGGCGGGAGAAGGCCTGAGGGATTTGTCACAGTGACCCGGTCGGAGCTTCTCACCCTGGCTGCCCTAACCCTAACCCGAACCCTCCCTGCCTTGCCCTCCTTTGAAAGCAGGGGAGCCTTCAGAACTGCCGGTGTCCAGGCCACGCCCTGGACCAATTAGATCAGCAGCCTTGGGGGCCGGTCCTGGGCACTGGGGCTTTTCAGCAGCCCCTGGGTGACACTGACGTGCAGGTATCATCTGGGCCAGGTGCTCCCCAGTATCCTTCCTGTAACTCCATGTGTGTGTGTGTGTGTGTGTGTGTGTGTGTGTGTGTGTGTGTGTGTGTGTGTCTTCCCAGGAGATTTAAATCTTAAGGAGCTCTGTTGTTGGTCTGGGTCAGACCTGGCCCCATGTCCCGGGCCCTCCTCACTCCCAGGTGATGATTCCGAGTCTCTGATCCGTGGCTCCCGTCCCGCAGACCTTTGCACGCTGACTTCCCTGCCAGTGCCCGTGGGCCTTCCAGGGCCGGCGATGGGCGTGGGCATGTAGGGACTGAGGCCACTAGCAAGTCTCCACTGGTAGTTGGGGACCCTGCCTCAGTGTTGTGGGGTGTTTGGGCCAGAGGGACCCCCCAGAGACTGGCTCCCCTGCTCTCAGGAAGCTGCGTGAGCAGGGCGTCTGTTCCAGGAGTGCCCGGGACCCGTGATTGCAGGAGGGCCGTGCATCCTTTCTCCTGCCCAGGTTGGCCTTTGGGGTTCAGGGTGGGGCTGGGGCCGGACCACCCCCTCCCTGCAGGCAGGAGCCCTTCCCTGTGCCTGGCTCCCCTCTGCCTCTTTCTGCCCCGGAGTCCATCCTCACCTGGGGAAGTGCAGGCCCAGGTCCCAGGCTCTGTGCTGTGGGTCCCCAGGGTCAGGGTGAGCGGTGCCTGGCGGTCTGGGCATCTGAGCTCCGCAGCTGGGCCAGGCGGCCAGTCTGACTTGTAGGGGGCAGGGAGCCCTGGCAACTGAAAGACAGATGGTGAAGACCAGCCGGACCGTCATCTGGGGTCAGGAAGATGTCGGGCACCTCCCCCCACCCCGCCCCAGTCTCAGTTTCCTGATCTGCCCTCGGGAGGCTGGGAAGGTGAACGGTGCTCGTGGCTCAGCCACAGCCTTGGGAATCACTGCTTGTCAGTTTTGGTTAATCTTCGCTTGTTGGGGCCTCACCTCTCGGGTGGGGTGGGAAGGGAGAGGCACAGGCCCAGAGTTCGGGGGCCAGCAGAGCCCGAGAGGAGGGATGGGGTGGCGGCTACCTGCAGAGAGGTTTGCAAGGCGTCCTCTGTGGCCAGGGCTGAGTGCTGCGAGGTCTGGGAGGCCCGGACCCCGCCCCCCTGAGGGTGGGGGAAGCACCGGCCTCTGCCCTCGCTCTGTTCTCCAGCCTGAAGGGCGGTGGGTCCTTGCAACACTGCAGAGGCAGGTAGAGACCTGGCCCGTTGTGCAACCTGCAGCTGTGCGGGGAATTCCTCCCAGGGCCCTGGCTCTGCCCTGCCCTGGAGTCTGCATTCTTTGGAAAGCTTTGTGGCTCCCTGGTCCCAGGGGAGCAGAGGCTGTGAGGGTGTCAGATAAGGGTGTCAGCCTAAGGGTGTCAGATAAGCCCTTGGGGGGGGTGGTTTGACCACAGCCGGGTTTGGGGGACGAGGTCTGGGATGGCTGCTGCACCTGGATGCCTCCGAAGAGAGGAGGCAGGGTTGTGTCCCCACGGGGAGCCAGAGCGGGGCCCACCAGAGCTCTCGCTGTGGGAGCCAGGCTCAGGCTGTCCCAGACCAGGCCTCCTTTTCCTGGTGGCCGGGGAAGCATGAACCCTGCTGGCCTCTGCTCCTTCCCTGCCACCCCAGGCGGTCTGGGACGGGCTAGGGGCCTTCTCGGGAGGCCGACCCACCCTCGCCCAGCTTCCCTGCCCCAGCCCTGTGGGGCTGGCCCCGGGTGGGCGGCACAGCGCCAGGCTTTTGGGGGTGCCCCCACTGGGGAGCAGGGGCCACAAGTTACTCAAGCACTCCGAGCCTTGGTTTCTTCATCACTGAAATGGAGAGAATAAGGTGCTGCCTCGCTGAATCTCTGTAGGGTGGGGGGGAACGGCCTGGCTCACGCTGGGAAGACGGAGCACATGGCGGCGGGGTCTGGGGTCCCCGGGTCTGGCCTCGGGCTGGGCTCACCATCTGGGCGTGAGAAAAGATCCCTGGCGGGTGGGCGGGCCACAGGGCGCGAGGGTCCCCACGGCGGGCTCCTCTTCAAGCCCGTCCCCCAGCCCTGCTGATGAGGGAGGGGACCCTGTGCACAGAGGAGGCTGGGGGGGAGTGGGGCCCTCCCTGCCCCCAAGTGACGGCCCTGCGTGCCGGGCGCACGGGGGTGATCCTGTTCGTGACTCTTGGACCAGACACCTCTGGGCTTCAGACGGGGAGGGTGGACTTTCTCATCAGGGTCCTACTGAGGGGGGGTCACAGCTCGGCCGGCGGCACGTGTGCCCACACGGCCGGGAAAGGCCTCCCCTCGCCCGGGGCCTGCTCAGCCCGGACCCTGATAGAGGGTGTCTCCCGGGGCCCCCTCACCTGCCTCCTTCCCCACCTAGCAGCCTCAGGGCCCGAGCCGGGCTGGGGAGCAGAAACGAGACACAAAGCAAAGCAAAAATCCGCCCCAGTCCCCCCCACCCTGCACCTCTGCCTGCTTATCTGCGGCCCAGCGGCCTGTTGCAATCACTCGCTGGGGGCCGGGTTGCGTAACGCGTTGGAGCGGATAGTCGCCCGGCGCTGGGTCGTCCGGGGCAGTTGGACGGGTTTGGATCTGGTCCCTGGTGGAGGACCTGCTCCCCGTGAGGGGAAACCAGCCGGAGTCGGCTGCTGCGGGACACGCCTGCACCCTCCTCCCCGCTCCCCCGGCCCCGTCCTGGGGAAAAGCGGGCTCTGCGGGGCCGGGGAGAGCCCTGCACGGAGCTGGGTCTCGCCTCAGCCCCTGTCCTGCAGCTGTGTGACATCAGGCCCTTCCCGCCTCGGTTTCCTCCTGGGCCCGGGGGTGGGGTTGGAGGAGGGGGTCTGTCCACAGGAGTTGTGCCAGGCCCGGGGCGGCTGGGTCAAGGGGAGGGCGGGAGCCGCTGAGGCCCTGGCGACCCCACGCCCGCCAGGCCCCCTGAGGCCCGGGGATGCAGTGGTGGACACGGTCCTGAGCGGCGTTTAGGGAGGGAATGCTCCATCCAAGCAGCAGTCGGCTTTCTGTTAGCCAGAACGTCCCAGGACGCGGGCCTGTTTCAGAAATAAGCAGGGCCACCCTCAGGGCGGAGCCCACGTTCCTGGAAAATGGGGTGTCAGTCGTGCTTTCTCTGTAAGTTGACCAGTGTGGCCCTGGCAGCCTGTGACCTGTCTTACCAGGGGATGAGACTGTGGCGGCAGCTCGTGGCAGGCCCGAGGGCAGCGGGGAGAAGCGACGGCCGAGGAGGAGGCCGGGGGCGGCCGCAGTTATCCACGGTGCCCCGGGAGCATGGGAAGGCCGGCGGGAGCACGGGCCGTGGGTGGCCTGGGGATCCTTCGGGACGCACGGCGGGAGTGAGGTGCGACCCCTGCGTGCGTTTTCGTGGACGGACCCTGGTCGCCTGCCCACCCGAGGGTTGTGTCCTTCAGAGGGGTCCCCGTGGGAGGCCGCGTGCCACTTCTGAGAGGGCTGCTGCTGGCCACCCTGCCCCCGACCAAGGAAGGAACCGACAGTCACTGCTTTCCCAGGTCAGTCAGAGCCCAGACCGCCAAGTTCTGCCCAGCCCAGGCTGGGTGTCCTCACCTGGAGACTGTCCTGGCCTGATGAGCCGTGAGCCGGGCAGGAGGCCACTTCCAGGCGGGAGGTAAGGCGAGGGCTCAGGGTCTAGTTGGGGCGACGGGCAGGACGTGGGCAGCTGTAGTCCGGGGTGAAAGGGCCTCCGTCAACCTGGGCTGGGGTGGAGCTTGGGGGAAGGCTTCCTGGAAGAGGCAACAACCTGCAGGTCTAGATAACGGAACGGATGGGCGAACAGCATTTGCAAAGGCCCAGAGGTGAAAGGGGACTTCTGGGTTCTTGCGGGGAAGTCAAGGCCTGAGCCTGGGCTGGCCCCAGAGGGCCTGTGCCGGGTCTGGACTTGACCCTGTGGGAACCCTGGACGTGTTGTATGCGGAAGCTAACAAGGCCCAGTTCCCGAGAATTCTCCCGGAATCTGGGTTTCCAGGCTTCCCTTTGGTGCTGTTTCAGTAGAGCAGCGCTGCCCCCAGGCTCTCCCTGCCCCTGTCGTCAGCAGGATGGGGCAGGACCGCTCGGCCCTGCCCGACACAAGCTGCTCTGGGGCAGGCCTGGGCCAGGGCTGGGGTCTCCGCGAGGCGGTGGTGGCAGCCTTGGGAATGCCGGCAGGTCTGAGCCTGGCCTGTGTGTGAAAGCGTGCTGTGCGTGAGGGCAGAGGGCCAGGAGCCCCGCAGTTCACAGTTCACTGCTGCGGGCTCAGGGAGGGAAGGTGGGGGGGCGTGTCCCAGCATCCCCTAGAGCTTAGAAAAGCGGAAGGAAAGAAGGGGTGCGGGGGAGCCTTGTGGGCCAAGCTAGAATCGCCGAGAGGCTCATACCCCATGTTGGGGGGGATTTTCATTAAGCCTTGTGTCACCTCCCCCTTTCCAAGGCAGAGGGGCCCGTTCAGTCCAGGGAGCGTTTGAGCACCTCCTGGTGCAGGAGAAGGTTGGCGTGAGGCCCAGGAGGAAACAGGGTCTGCAGCAGAGTGGGGGGCCTTGGGGGTCGGGTCTCCCAGGCTATCAGTAGGGACAGGCGAGGAGAGTGAGGTGTTCCCTTTGGGCCACTTCCCCGCCCCACCTGAATGAGGGTGCCTGAGAACCGGATTTGAAACCCACCAGTCTCAGGGAACATCTGGGGAAACTGAGGCCCAGCAGTGGATGCCCGAGGCCACACAGAGCCTGGGAGGGCTGCAGAGCCCAGGCGGCTTTGATGGGGCTCCCTTGTCGGGGCTGCCCTGGGGCCTCTCGTGTTTTGGAGGGTACCTCTGCTCCTTATTCGCCAGTAACCAGCTAGTTAGTCATGCGGGGGGTGCCTGCTGCCCCAGGCTGCCCCTCCCCGGGCACTTTTTTCTTCTGGCTTCACTTCCTTTCCTTCTCCATCCCTCTTGGCTCTCTGGCGCTCCTGCCCTGCGGCGCCTCGCCAGCTCCCAGCCCCCCATCTGCCCAGCTCCCAGCCCCCAGCCCCCCAGCTCCGTGGAAAATGAATTCCATAAATCGTCGTCCTCATTCTCCTCTGGGCTCTGCGCCCTCTCAGGGGACACTGTGTATGCCTCTGTCTGGAGGGTGCTGGGCTGGGGAGGGTGGGACCCCAGGGGAGGAGGCTGGCCCCCACCCTCTCTCCGTGGGCCTGGGCTTGATTTTTCCCGAAGATCGGTTAAGAAGGACCCGTCACTCACTCTGTTGAATAAGTAATAAAAAACCCAGTAATCGTTTGTGGCCCGAATCCCAGGAGAGGGCAGGTACCTGTGGCTCTGGGGTCAGAACCAGCCGTGGTGGGGCCCTGGCGGGGGCAGGTGGCAGGCGGCCCCTACTGTGGCCACCCCCCGCCCTCCCCAAACACACAGCCGTGGTTTGGGAGGTCCTGTGACAGCCCTTGGTGCCCTGGCCCACCTCCTGGCCACTTCCCTCGTGGGCTGCTTCAGGCCATCTGTCTAGCTGGGCAGGGCAGCCCGGGGGGCTCTGGTGGGCCTGGCCTGTGAAGGGAAGGAGCTCACGCACTGAGGCTCCTTGTCGCCCCACCAAGGGCAGGCAGAAGGTTCTGGGGCCTCCCGGGGTCCCGGGCTGGAGAGGGGGCAAGGAGCCAGGCAAGGCGGTTGAGCCGGGGTGGGACTGGCGGAGCCGAGTGCCGCTTCCGGTCCTTCAGCCGTGATCCGGGCTGGTTTTGTCATGGCCACTTAACCCCCGAGGAGGCAGAGGTGGCAGGAGCCCCCAGGCTCTTACCTAAAGCCCCTGCTCTCACTGTCTGGCCGGGGGGTGGGGGCGCGTGGGGGGGGGTCCCAGGGTCCCCAGGCCCGGGCTGGGAGTCACGCGCTGCTCTCGGTGGCCTTGCCCAGGCTGCGGGGTGAGGGGTCGGCGTCCGGCTGCTGCCTGAGCCGGTGACGGGCTGCAGATTCCCGTGTGGTCGGGGCTAGGGCCGAGCTGGCAGGAAGCAGCTGTTCCTTCCCCGCTCCCACCCGTGCTGGTCACGGGACCGTGCTGTGACAGTGAGGCCGGATGTGCCCTGTGGCCTTGCAGAAGTGCCGGGTTCGAGATGGCATCCCTGAGCCCGCCTCCTCGTCTGGAGGACAGGCGGTGGGGACGATGTGGGTGCCGCGCCCTGCCCGGCACCCCTCGTCCAGACGCTGCTTCCAAGCCTGTTGAAAGGTCTTTAGCAGCAGAGGGGCCCCCGCTTCGGTCCCAGGGTCTGACTTGTCCGGGGGCAACCCGGGATCCGGGACCACCCAGGGAGGAGTTCTGGCCAGGGCGTCCTGGAGGGAGTAGCCCCATTCAAGGCCTGGGGTCCCTGGCTGCCCCCGGGCTGGGCCGAGACCTGGGACTTCGCCTGGGGGATGGTGGACGCAGGGGACCAAGGCGGGGGCAGGCTGGGCGGGCGCCGAATGGGGCTGTTGGGCAGGCTGGGAGAAGGGGTCCTGGGCTGGGTCCTGGGCTGGGCCCGGGGCCCATCCCCCGGGGCTGTGAGAGCCCCAGCTGAGCCCCATCTTTGCTCTGGTCTGGGGTCTGGGAGCCGCCTCCGGGTGGTCTGGGAACCCAGGAGGCCTGGCAGGGTTTGTGAGGTGCCCCCCCGCGGTGCCTGGCTCCGCCCCCTGCTCCCTTTGAGCCCAGTGAGGCCAGCGCCTCCTCTGCGGGCTCCGCTGGGAGTTTATCTGATGGGAGCGAGCTGCCTTTCGGTGTCAGACTTGACTTTGCCATGCGTCCTGACATCTGTCTCATCCGAGTAACGCGGTGACCATTTGCTAATTTGCTCGTGAACTAATTAACACTGGAGCTTTCTCTGGGCCTGGCACCTGGTCTCAGAGCCAGAAGGAAACTTGGAGAGCTCACGTCACGGGTGGGGAGACCGAGGCCTCCCTCGCGGCAGGGCGGCTGTCCCCGCGCTGGCCCTGACGCCATCCGGGCCTGCGACCCACTGTGTGCAGTGGGCCACTTCAGGACCTGCCCAGCTGTCCCGGCGCCTCGGGCCCCGTGGTCCCTCCTCGCATCACCCCCTGCTACCCACGCCCCCCACCCCCCGTCCCTCTCGCTCTTTCCAGCCCGAGTCCATCCAGGGGGGGCTGGGACAGCCGTGGCCAGAAGGTGCAGGTGACGGAGGTGCAGGCGACGTGCCCCAGCTCTGGCCCCCTCCCAGCCCCGAGCTCGCCCCTGGCCAGCACTGCCTCTCCTGGACGTTGTCCCACTGCCCGAGGGGGTCAGGAGGGACGTGGCTCTGGAAAGTGGGCTCTGCTTGTCCCTGCTGCTTGGGGCAACCCCCGCTCGTGCCTCAGCGTCCCCATCGCCGCTGGGCTATCGCCCGCCCCGGCCCCGCGTGTTCCTTGCCCGACCTGCCCCCCCGTGGCTCCTGATCGTCTCGTGTATGGGGGCCAGAGGTCTGTGCGGGGCCGGGGCGTCTCCCGGACCCCTCGCGCCCGCTGTGGTCCCCGTGGACGCTCCCGCAGCCCCACGTCTCTCCCTCCTGCCACAGGCAGCGTGTTTTGGTGGCTGGTCCAGGGTCTCCCCAAGCCTTGCCCGGCTGAGCTTCCAGAGGGCGGGAGTGGAGCTGGCCGTGTCCCCACTGTGCACCCAGCACCCGGCGCAACGCTCGCGACCGCGGGTGCTCTGAGAGAATAAACAGTGGTATTCGAGGTTGCAGAGCTGCCTCCCAGAGACGGGCCGCCTTCTCTCCCTGGGGTGGGGGGCCCTGGGGCCACGTGAGTTGTTTCCCCGAGCGGGAGAGACCGGAGGTCCCCAGGGGTGAGCCTCAGAGTCTGTGTTGAGCCACTTGTCTCTCGTGGCCAGCTCCTGGCTGGGGTGGACGCTCTTGATGATGGCCAAGCCTGGCTGTCGGGGCTCCAAGCAGGAGTTGGGGAGGGGTCTTCTCCTCCGCCAGAAGCCCTGCCTCCCCGCCCCCCACCCCGCCCCGCCTGAGCCTGGCTCCCACACCATGTTTCTCGGGCCCGAGGCGCCCTCCGACGCAGCCATCCTGTTCTTCCCCAGCTCCCAGGCCGGGTCTGGGCGAACGCTTGCTGTCCTTAGTCAGAGAAGGACGGGGATGGCCGCAGAGCTGGCGCCCCGCCTCCCACCCCCTTCCCTTTGACAGGTCTGGGACGGTATGGTCACCCTCCCGGGGCTGCTGGGCGCTCGTTTCCTGCAGGGCTCTGTCTGTGGCAGGGAGCCTTCTGGGGGTCTTCGTGTCTTGTGATGGGTGTACTGTGAGTGATGGCCGTGGGTGTGTGGGCAGCAAGGCCTCGCTGCTCCCTGTTCCTGCACAGCCTGGTGGCAGCAGGGCCGGCCTCAGAGGCGGCGTCCCCTCCCCTGGGGAGACGAGCCTTGGGCCCAGGAGGCACCGGCCTTGTCTGCCCACCCCCTTCCCTGCCGGAGGGGAGAGGTGGAAGGGGGTCCATTTAGAGGATCAGCTAATTTCACGGCTTACTGGTTTCCCATCTAAGCGCCCAGCCCGAATGGGCCAGGGGTGAGCCCCGAGATGCTGCGGGCATAACCCTCTCCAGCCTCAGTTACCTCATCTGAGAGGGGAGGGAGCGGAAAGGAGAAAGCTCTGCTGGGGACCTGTTGGCGTGCTCCTTGGCCCTCACCCTGCAGGGGCGCCTGTCTCCGCCGTTTCTGTGACTTGCTGGCAGCGTTTCTAGGCAGGCGCCGACGGCGCACGTGGGCAGAGAGGGTCGTGTAGAGGGGACACGGCGAGCACACCTCCAGGAGCCCGCGTCCTGGGCCGTGCCAGGTACTAAGTGCACGGTCACGCTCGGCTGGCACGGCAGCAGCCGCCGTCGCCTGAGCACAGCCCTCGGAGGACGGCCCCTCGCTGCACCTTCCCGACGGTGAAAGCACCGGGTTCTGGGGGACCGCTGGGCCTCCTCGCGTCGGGGGAAGCGCCCACCTGCCAGCATGTGCGTGGGAGGGCCAGGCCGCCGGCTTTCGGGCAGACGCGGGTGGCGTGAGTTTTGGGTAAACACAGTCGCGCCCTTTGCGGAAACCTCAGGCAGGAATGTTTTGTCACCTCCGCTTGCTTTAGCAGTTTGGGGGGGAAGAGACTTTACTGAACTTCACAGCCAGAGAAAAGAACGGCAACCTCCCCCACCCCCCGAAAGACGGCAGCCTGCGCTGTGGGCGTGGCTGCTAGGGCACCCCCCTCCCGGACGGGTCTTCTGCCCCGCCCCCCTCCTCCTCCAGCCTGCTTTTCTAGGTTCTTCCACCGGCGGGATGTCATGGATCTTTCTCCCTAAGTCTTGAGCTGAGCTGAGTTTCCGAGGTCCATGGCGTCTTGCCCAGACCTTCCAGACCAGGGTGCAGAAGCCGTGAGGTGGGAACCCGTGTGTCCCGGCAGGGCAGGAGGTCCACGAGCTGGGATGTGGGCCCTGGCCTTTGAACATTGCATGAGGATCTCCAGGTCCTTTCTCCTTTCCGCCCCCTCCCCTCTCAGATGAGGAAACTGAGGCTGGAGAGGGTTGTGCCCGTCCGAGGTCACCCCGTGGGGGGCGGGCAGTCCCGCAGCATCTGGTGGGGGCGTGTCTCGTGGTAAAGGCTGTGAGGTTTTGGGTGGGCAGCCTAGCTGGGGTCCGGGTGCTGGAAGGGAGGAGGTGGGGAGCTGACAGCTCCTGGTGGGGGTGGGGTGGGTGCGTGGCCAGGGGCTGCTGACGATTGTGGCTGGCTGCACATGGGCCTCGGGAGAGCCCCCCACCCCATGTGCCATCTCTCAGGGTCCTCTCGGGGACTCCTGCTTTACAGACAAAGAGATGGAGACTCAGGGTCACAGCCACTGGCCTGCTGGTGCCCGGCCGAAACCCCTCTGCCCCACCAGCTGTTTCCCCGGGGTGGGCGGGTGACCAAGGAGGCATCTGGGTCCTGGCCCTGGGTGCGCTTGGAGTGTGGGCCGACCCTGCCCCTGCGAATGGGGTTTGGCAGGTGTGTCCGCCCCTGAGACACACAGCTGCACCCGGTAGTGGTGTGAGACCGGGCGTTTTTGGCCTATCTCTGGGTCTCACGCTGGCCTTGGCGTGGGTGGCAGGCCCTGGTGCTGTGTGTGGCCAGGCCCCCTGCTCTTCCTTGCTTGGGGCGCTGGGGGCCCAGTGGCTTGTGCTGTGTGCGGGGACTGGGGCCCTGCTGTCCCTCGGTGGGCCTGGGATGGACCGGTTTTACATCTGACCTTGGTGGCTGCCTCGGGGGGTGGGGGGTGGCTCCGAGGAGCTGGGCAGACTTGGGGAGGGGCAGTTGGCACGCTCCATGGATGCAAGGGAAGACGCTTTGGGCAGAACTCACCCCGCCGTTCATTCATCTTGCCTGGATCAGGACCCAACTTGGGGCATGGGTCCCACGCTGGGGGGCTTGGCTGGTGGGGAAAGGCACACACACAGACGCGCAGCATTGATAAAGCTGGGCCCTCCGTGTGAGCCCGTGGGTAGCCCAGAGGTGATGGGTCGGGGTCGGGGGGCCAGGCGAATTACCCCTGGGAGCATGGCTCTCTCTTGGCCTGAGCCTTAAGACTGTAGGATTTTTGTCTGGCGCCAGCTTCTTGCACCCCTTCCTTTCTGGGGGGTGGGGTTGACACTTGGCCAGCATCTCTCAGGCCAGGCCTTGCGGGCCGTGCTGTGCCCGGTCGCACAGGAAGACTGAGGCTGGGAGACGCCAGGCCCCGGCGGGGAGGCGGCCAGGGAGGGACTGCGGTCCTGGGGGCGATTCTCCGGCGTCGGAGCTGCCTGGGTGGCCCCCTGCGCATGCCCCCGCACGCATGGGGAGGGGGCGAGGGCCTTCCTCTCTGCTGCATGGCTCACCGCCCCTCCGGGCCCCAGGGCCTTGGCACGGGCTCAGGAATCCGCAGTGATCTCCGGCCGGCTCCAGCTTCCTCAGCAGGGCGCAGGGCTGGGCTGCTCCCGTGCTCCCCCGGCCCCTCTGGAACTCACTACCTCTGGTGTCAATGACAGAGCGCCCGGCTGCGGCGGGCTCCTAGGTCCGAGGGAGCGGCCCCCTCCCCGGCACCAGCCACAGCTGCCCCAGCCCTGAGCATCCTCGGGCAGCGTGAGGCCGGCCTGGGGCCAGCGCAGCAGGGCTTGGCGTGGGAGGGTGGGGATCAAGCGTCCCCCACCGGTGGGCTTGGGCCTCGTCCCGAGCCGGGCCAGCCTGGCCTGGTCTTCTTGCTTCCAGAAGCTGCACCTGGAGATAATAACAGTGTTGGGGTCTGAAGGGCCGGGAGACGCCGTCCACGGACACGTGGGGAACTGAGGCCCGGAGCGGAGGATCCCTTGCTCAAGGCCATGCAGCGCCCTGGGACCAAGGCCTGCCCCCTGCCTCCATGCCCCTGGAGGGGGTGGCTGGGTGGTGGTCTCGGGCCTCTGTGGCAGGTGGCACAGAGCAGTAAAGGAGCCAGCTGCTCATAGACGGGACGTGAACCTTTGCCAAGCTGTCGGGCTGCCAGGGAGGGCGTGGTGGGCTTCTCTCGGCCGGCCTTCGAGGTGTGCCCTGGACTTTGAGTTTGCCTGGAGTTCAGTCTCCCGAGCCTCGACTTGCCCAGCTGTGCAGTGGGCCTGTGGGAGCCCACGCGCCCACTGAGGGGCAGAGATGGCCTTAGCGCCCGCAGTGCCCGTGCTGCCTCGTGGCAACCTGTTGGCACCTCTGGTTCTGGCGTCACCCAGGGACCCGGCTCTGGCGGCTACGCTGGTTCCCGGGCCCCGGCTCAGCCAGTGCTTTTTGCTGATCGCACAGGAACTGCTAATTAAGCTCAGTCATTCCCAGAGCTCCCTGACATCAGTCCACGGGATCGGCCCTGCCGGAGATCCTTGCTGATAAGACACTCCCCGCCGGCTCTTTGTAATTTGTTATTAAACAACCCTGCTCGGTCACCCTGTGGAGGTGCCAGCATGAGCGCTGGGCTCCAGGCCCAGGCTGCCCGAGCTCAGCTGCAGCGGGCGTAGGCCTGGGTCTTCTCCGTCTCCCGGGACTCTTTCCACCGTCTGAGGGGCAGCGGCAGGAGTTTCCTCGGCTTGAGTCCCGGGGTCCGGGGTTGGAGGAGGCCCGGGCCCTCAGCCTGGGGAGCACCAGCCCGTTTCTCACCTGGTTCTCGCTCCTTCAGTTACGGAGGCTCCTTTCCCCGCTTACCACGTGTGTAAGATATGGGGGTGGGCGGTGGAGGTGGAGGAGAGGCCTTAAGTTGAGACCTCTCGCTGGGCCCTGTCCCCAGGCGCCCCTGTTCCTGCAGAGGCCTCTTCCCGGTGAAGGAGGACACGCCGGTATGTGGCCCCGTCCAGTCCGGGCTCCCAGTGCCCGGTGCCCCCACCGGCTCAGCAGACGGTCGGTCGGGGGCTGGACGGAGGCGTGACCAGGCTCCCAGGAGGAGGTGAGGCCCCTTCCAGGAAGATGGGAGCAGCTCTCACCCCGGCCATCCCAGGGCTCTGGTGAGTTCGGCCCCGAGGGCCTGGGGCTTCCCTCCCGGGGCCAGATGGCCCCTGCCTCGGGGACCTCCCGGTACTTGGATGGGGTAGACGGCAGAGAGTTCGGAGCGCTGGCTGTCTTTTTGAGTGAAATCGGGCTCCGTTCCGTGGGCGGTGCACACGCGTGTGTGGGTGTGAGGGACGAGGGCCTCTGGGGTCCTGTCGCCCCGTCCCTGTGAGGTCCCCACACCCCCAGCCCAGCCCAGGGTCTCCTCGCCCCTCGGGTGCTGACCGGGTTTGGGAGTTACGGTCCTGGCTCTGAGGTCCAGCCTGGGGTGCCTGGGTCCCTCTCGGCCAAGTGACCTCGGAAAGTCCTTTTCCCTCTCCGGCCAGGCGGGCACCGTCGCACAGCCGCCCTGCCGTCCCCTGCAGCCTTGAGGTTCAGAGGTGGAAAAGGAGGTGCGGGCCGGGGGCGAGGCCCCCTCCTCCCAGCGCAAGGCCCATTAGCCTGAGACCTTACCCCTCTTGTTTACACTCAGTCGCGCACGCACACGTGTACGTGCACAGACACGCGTCTCCGCGTGCGGCGAGCGTGGTGTTCAAGGCGCTGCGTCCCACCATGGATAACACTCTCCTCTTCCCTCTCCGGCTTCCAGACTCTGCTGGGTCTGAAGACCTAGCGGGGTGCTGGGCTGGGGCTCCCGGGCACCTGGGGAGGGGATCCTGTTGCCTGACATGCTGGGATGCAGCCAGGTGTGGCCCCTGGTCTCCTGATGTGGGGCCAGCGGGGACAGCCACCTGTCTGTGCCCGTCGGGGGCGTCTCCGGAGGCTTCAGAGGGCATGTGGGGTGACTTCTATCCACGGTGGGCCCTGGGGGAGCCTGAGTTTTGATGACCTCGGGACTGAGTTTGGACCCTGGCAGGCTGCCCTCCCCCCGGCAGGAGACCCCTCTGGCTGGCGGCTCCCGCTGCTGGGAGCACCGGGCCCCCTCCCTCGGGGCCTGCTCCTGCCGGCCTTGCCCTGCCACTGTGTCCAGGCTGGGCGACCCCACCTGGTGCCTCCTGATTACCTGCCTTATTTCTGTGCCGGTTTGCACTCCATCCCCCGTGGGTTCTCTGCTGCGTGCCCAGGTCTAGGGCAGCACCTGGTGTGGTCCCCACCTGATGGAAGGGGTAGAGTCATTTGAAATTCTGTGTCTCTCTGGGTGCCGCCGGCCGTGTCGAACCTGTCGGGATTTCAGAGAGACCGTGGTGTGGTGGCCCCGTCATCCTTCCTGGTAACCGCTGAGCTGTCTCTGAGAGCCAGCTGGGCATTGTGCTGGCCACTGGCAGGGGGCACCCGGGAAGGAGTGCTGGGCGCGTGGAGGCCCAGGTGTGGCAAGTCTGCAGGTTGGGGAGGGCCGGCCCCGGCAGGACCTGGTGGGCGGTGTACCCAGTGGAGCTCTGACCACGGCAGGGCCCCTCGTCCTAAGAGAGGATGCTGCTGAGACAGGGGGGCCGCCAGGCTGGGTGGCTGGGTGAGGGGTGCAGTCACTGTGGGAGGTGGCGGTCCCTGCAGCGTCCCCTCCACTGACGGGTCCTGGATGTCTCTCGGGGGCCGGGGGCCAGGGCGGCTGTGCCGGGAACCTCAGCCCCCCGGGCTGAAGATGGGATGGGGGAGGGCGGCTGGCGCTGGGGGCCCTGGGCCGGCTCTGGGGGTCAGCGGCTGGAGGGGCCCTGGGCACGCCCCCTCCCTCCCAGGGACGTACGGCAGAGGGCACGCGGAGAGGGATTTACCTCCACGGTGGACCCTGTCCCAACTCAAACTCAGACCCCCCCACCCCAACTAAAACCCTCCCGTCCTCCTGGCCCAGTGCGGGCAGCCAGGTGTGGTGCCAGAGCTGGGTCCCCGCTGCCCCCGCTCCTCCAGGTTTGGCCTTGGGCGAGTCCCTCGCCCTGACTGGGCCTCAGTTTCTTTCTGTGGGTGGGGCTCAGCGGGACCATTTTTTGGGGAGCAGGGGTGCCCTTGAGTGGCAGCTGCCATCCCAGGCCCCTCTTGTTTTTGCTTAAAATTCAGCCAAGGGATGCAGGCCGCGTGCAGGCCCTTGGCTCGGCTGGACCTGTGCGCTGACCGTGAGGCCTGGGCGGGCCGGGCTGAACCCTCCCTGACTCGGCTGTGCCTCCCGGGGCTGGTGAGGAGTGGCCCCGGGGTGCTCTCTCTTTCTAGAACGTGATCTCCCCGAGCTTGGCCCCTGGTGGGTCCGCTGAGGGCTGGGCCAACTCAGGGCCACGGGAGGCTTGGGGCAGAGCAGGCCTGTGGTGGCCCGGGGCCGCGGGGCCGGCCTCTGCACCTTCGAGACGACCCAGCCTGTCTTGTGCGCCCCTGAGGACGAGGGCCGCATCTGGGTCGGGCCAGGCAGGCGGACGAGAGGGCCGCGGCCCTCCCCAGGCGCCGCTGTGTGTCGAAACTGGTCGCTGACGCGGCCGCGGTGTTGAAATAAGTGCCATGCGTTTCCCAACATCCTGCCAGCTGTCACAGGACCGCGTGTCAGGAGCCTGGGTGTCAGGCCTGGCCGGGGCCTCCCTCTTGGGGTGCCCAGTTCCCCGTTTTCTCCCCGGGGAAACGAGGAGAGACCGCCCCTCCCCTACCGCCACCTGGGCGGGGCAGAGGTCGTGACATCAGGGCAGGGTGGCATTACCCTGGGCCCACGTAATCCTTGTGACCTGCCCATTTTACGGAAGTCAGGTGGCTTTGGTGTGGAGGGCAGGATTTGAACCCAGGCCTCTGAGTCTGTGCCGATGCTGCCTCCTGGGCAGGAGGGAGGGGAGGGGCGGAGAGAGGAGGAGGCGGGCCAGGATGTCCCGCTGGCCCGGTGCGGGGGGACACACACCAGCCTGGTGGCAGAGGGCGGTGGCCAAGAGTGCTGGCTCCCATGCCCTCCGGTGGACAGCCCTGGACTGGGGGTGTGGGCCCTTTACTGAACAGCCCACCTTGGGGAGGCGGTGGGAAGTGGGCCTGGGGCTGCCCTGTGCGTGGGCAGCCAGTGACCGTGGTGGCTGCAGGTTCATTGATCATCCACTGTGCTCCAGGCCCTCGACTTCCGGGGCTCGTGGAGCCCTGCCTGCAACCTCCTGGGGTGGGTGTTCTTATGCTCAGTGTTCAGAGAGGACACTGGGGCTCAGAGAGGCCAAGTGACCTGCTGGGGGCACACAGCAGGAGGCAGGGAACTGGTGTCTAGGCTGCGGCCAGTGAAGGCCACACTCTAGTTGGGAGGAGGTGGTGTAATGGAAAAGTCCTCCCCCAGTGGCAGGTCCTGGCCCTGCCATTCTGAGCTGTGCAACCTCTCTGATCCCTGAGAGACCTCTGCCAGCTTGGGTGTGGAGCGGGTTGAGGGTTGGAATCTGGCTCTCTGGATTAAGAGGAAGAGGAGAGGGGCTCAGGACCGTCTTCCCAGCACGGCGCTCCTGCAGACCCCAGCCAGGTCCCCTGCGGGGTGGGGCCTGCGGTTCTAGGAACCTGTGGCCGGCCTCCCCCTGACCGTGGTGTCTGCCCGGCGCCCGTCGGCGGGGGAGGGGCCCTGGAGACTAGCCTCTTATGGATGAGGAAGTGGATGCTCAGAGAGGGTGAGGGGCTGCGCTTGGGCCACACAGCGAGGCAGCCGCTGAGCCAGGGGCCTGTGGACAGAGGGTGCGTCGGGAGACCCATGCGCTGGTAAGGTGGAAGTTTCGGTGGTCTGGTGGGGAGGACCACGCAGGTTCCAGGCGGTGACACTTAGCGCCTTCGCTGGGGCTGGGAGTGACAGTAACGGGAAGAGCGGTGACCCCCGAGGTGGCTCTCGGTTACTGAGTACCTACTGTGTCCCAGGAACTGTGGTTGCTGCCTGCCTGCTGTGCACCAGGCACCGTGCTCAGCTTGCACCATTTACGTCCTGAAACAACCGTGTCCGGAGATTTTATTCGCCCATTTTCCAGATGAGAACGTTGGCGCCCAGAGAGGTGACATTGCTTCCTGTGGTCCTTGGTCAGGAGGAGGTGGGGCTGGACTTGGACCCTGGTCTCAGCGCCTCCGGTGCCAGGGGTCCCCTGTGTGAGTCTGGTGCCCTCCCTGGGCCTCTGGCTGGGGTGACTGTCCTCATGGTGGGCATGCATGCAGGTCTGTCCCATCCCCCAGCCGTGCACAGATAGCTCAGGGCGTGGTTTGCGGGGATGTAGGAGTCTACTGTAGGTTATGGCTGGAGGGAGGCAAGTGGAGTCTCCGACAGGAAGGTAGAGTACCCTTCCTTCTGCTGCATCACTGACTGACAGGGCCCTTTGGGTTCCTGGAAAAGGCCTCTGGCTCTGGACTGGTTGTCCCTGGCAGGGCCTGGCCTTGACTATCTGCCTGTCCCCAGCACAGTGGGGGGCAGTGAGGGAGTAGGCGTCCCACTAGGGGGTGCTCCGTGATACGTGAAGGGAGCCGAAGCCGAGGGCACTGTCCCCTTTCGGAGGACGAGGACGCTTAGACCGAGTGGGGTTGGGTCAGATGCCCGCGCCCCCCCCCCCCCCCCCGCCCCGCACCGAGCTGTGAGCTGAGCAGCCAGGACTCGAACCCAGATCTGTGGGCTGTGGGACACCTGTGTTCACCACCTGTGGGGATGCATGAGGACAGGCCAGCCTCGTGGTCACTCGTTCACGTCTGCTGCCTCCTGGCCGCTTTCTTCTTATGCGACATCTCTTTGTAGAAGAGGAGATAAAGGCTCAGAGGGGTTGTGCAGCCTTCTTGGGGTTGCACAGCTTGTCAGCACCTTAGGGCCTCCTTGGAACTTGGTGCTTGCTCAGCTGGTTCTTAAGGACTGTGGTGAATCCTGCAGCCTGTATTGGCCCTTTCCCACCTCTCATCCCCAGTCCATTTGGTCTTTATTCAGTGCCTGCTGTGTAGGCCCCAGGCCAGGCCCCAGGGATGCCTGGTGAACCAGTTGTGGCTCCAACCCTTGGAGGCCCCAGACCTTGGCAGTCTCAGACTAGTGGGCTGGGGACACCCTGTGGTGTTGTGAGTGCCCTGTTGAGGGTATGTAGTAGAAGACATCCCTGCCCTGGCTGGGAGAATCAGGAGGGCTTCCTGGAGGAGGTGTTGTTTAAACGGGGTTGGAGTGAGCCAGGAGAGGTGTAGGGGGAGTTTCAGGCCCAGGAAGCAGCCTGTCCAAACCTAGAGGTGAGAGAGCTGGTGTGTTTCTGGAAATGACTCGGTTCCCAAGCCTGTGGGTGGAGAGTGGGCAGGCTCAGATTGGGGAGGGCCAGGGGCGCCGAGGTCTGGCGAGGAGGAGGGCGGGAGGTGGCTCTCATGGCCTGCGTTGGCCTGGGCGCCCAGGAGACCTTCCTGCTTCCAGAATGACAGTGGCATCTGGGCACTCAGCTGGCCCAGTCCTGGTCTGGGAGATGGGTGAGCTTCTTGGGGGGAGGCTGAGGGGTCTCCTGGTGGGCCTCGGCCCAATCTGGAGCTCTGGGGTTGGGATGCTGAGGCAGGTTGGTCCTAGGTAGCTGGCAGAAGCTTCAGGCAGGCCCTGGCCCAGAGTCACCCCCAGTTCATCTCAGTGTTAGCCCAGGGACCGCTCGGATGGGTTGACATTAGAGCTCGGGCCCGAGTGGTGCTGGTCAGCTGTCTCATAGACGAGAACACAGGTGGGGCGACGAGCAGGTGTGGGGCTGGGCGGGGGACCCCCAGCCCTCTTAGGGCGCCTTCCAGCCCACTCTGGGGGAACCTTTGAAGGGCTCTGGGGCGGGTGGGGTTCCGGAGGAAATCAAATCCGTGTTTGGCCTGGAGAGCGCTTTTGGTGGGAGAATTTGTGCACGTGGCTGATGGGGGAAATGCTGAGATTCTGTAAAGCAACCTTTACCTCCCCCTGCCCCCCCCCACCCCCACCAAAAGAGAAAACAAAACTCAAGCACCCTGCAACGCTGTTACCAAAACCAAAGAAAGTCAAAACCAGCCACTGAGTCCCACCCACCCAAGGTTAGCTTGCTGGCTGCCTTTTCCCTCCGCGTGTAGACAGATAACGGCCTATCTTGGTGTTTATTATGCTTTAAATAAAAATGAAATACAGATTTTCAGTGTCTATAAAGCTGAGGTCTCCAGTGGCAAGGCGAGACGCCCCCTTCCTTTTGGTGGAGGAAAAGGAGGCCTTTGGTGTGGGGGGTTAGGCCCTCCCATGGCCGGTGGAGGAGAGAACCGCTTCTTGGAGACTCTGGACCCAGCACCCAGGAGAATCCTGTGCCAGCCACAGCCCCCCAACCCTCGAGCACTGCCAACTCCCCTGAGGGCATTGCCAGGTGGGGGGATTCAGGGGCTTCTGGGCCCCCAGCAGGGCGTGTGTGTGTGCACACGGCCGTCTGTGCTACCCGTCTCGGTGTCTCCATGCCCTGTGGCGTGGAGGATCCCGCCATTGCCCGCTGTCTGTCCCCCTGCTGGCCCGCTCTGCTCACCTCCCTCAGCCCCGCACCTTGTGCCCAGGCAGCCTTGGACCCCTGTCTCGCCTGCACTGACCCAGCTGGGTGGCCTTGGGCAGGTTGAACTTTGTGTCTCCAAGCTTCACTTCTTCTGTAGAAAGACAGTGATGCTTGTAGAATTTCTGAAAGAGCTGGATGAGCTACACACTCTGAAGTGCTCAGTGTGGGCTCCCGGGCACTGGGCATTCAGGAAATGCTGGCAGTGCCCCTGCCTGGCTGGCGTTTAGCAGTGGGCCTTGGGGCGCTTGGGGGAGGGACCCGGCCAGTTTTGCGCAGCCTCTGGGACCTGGTTGGGGACAGAACCCCAGGCTTGCTGCTTCCCAGCTGTGGGCCCAGGGGGCCCCGCCCCTGTTCCCTTGGGCCCCCAGGCGGTGTGGGCACTCACAGCTCTCCACGGGCACTGGTGGTCATCTGTCGGGTTGTTTGTTGGTAGGCTAGCTGGCTACCCTCCCGCTGTCGCTGTGGGCCGTTCCCCAGTGCAGGGGTCGCGGCCTGTCCTGGTGACCCCGCTGAGCAATGAGCAGGTGAGAATGGGGGTAGCCCGGGTCCCCGCCCTCCAGGGCCGTCGGGTTGAGGCCCAGAGCGGTGCAGGGTTCCCCACGTCGAGCCCCGCCGTGGGGCGGGCCCCGTTTGGAGCTTGCCCTGGGCTCTGGGGTACAGTGTGCTCGCGGTGAAACGCACGCATCGCCCACGTTCAAGGGCACCCAGAGCGAGAGCTGGCCCCCGTCAGCCCTGGCTCACCTCTTTCACTTTGCTCCCCTCAGACTTCATGGGAACGGGCTGTCGGGACCCGCTCTTCACGCGGCCCTGGCCCGGGGGTGCGTCTGTTTCTTTGTTTCATCCCGGGAGGCAGGACTCTGCCTTTGACAAGTTCACCGTCAAGTTCACCGTGTGTGTGGCCGGTTAACCCGTCCACGTGTGTCGCTGGGCCTCTGTAGGCCGGGCCCGGGGCTGCCACGGCTGGGGGGGAGCATGTGTTCAGGGGCAGCGCTGTGCCCAGGGGTGTCAGGGTTGCCCTGCACACTGGTTGGGTGCTTCACATCCTATTGTTAACCACGCAGAGCCCGGTGGCGGATGAAGGCCCGGGGGTTATGTGCCTCGGGGGGATGTGGGGTGTCGGCCCCTGTCCCCACGCCCCATCGCCTGCCTGTGCAGGATCTGGGGGAGTGGGGAGCCCCCCTGTCTTCCAGAGATTTATCGTGTTCACCTGCGAGTCTGAGTTCTCCCTTTTTCTAGTCCTCTGTGTGTGTGTGTGTGTGTGTGTGTGTTTTCGTGGGTCACGGACCCCTGCTGCCCAGACCAGCCCGTGTCCCGGGAACCCGTCCCGTCCCCTCGGGCGGGGGAGGTGGCAGGTGCTGAGAAGGTGCCTGTGTGGCTGGGGGCTGGGTGCTGGGCGGGGCTGTGGGCGCCCGGCCACCCTGGGGGCCGAAGCCCACGGCCCTCCCCACACCCTGCCCTCCCAGGTGGGGGCTGCACGGCGGACGGTGGTGCCATGGGTGCCGAGCAGGTTTCCCACTGACTGCGTTTGGGGATTAGAAGCAGCTCAGCAGGAAGCTGGCAGCCGCGAGCCTTCTGGGCAAGGCAGGGAGGGGCCGAGGGCGCGGGCTCCGGGAAGAGGCCGGGGAGAGGGGGACCGTGGGTGCCAGGCCACGCCGGCCTGCTTCAGGGGCGCATTCTGGGACGGGTGCCGTCGTCATGGGGAGAGAGGCGTGCTCTCCATCGGCTGGGGCCACGCAGGGAAGCCGTGTGATGGTTGTGTGCAGGTCCCTGGGCCGGGGCGAGGTCCTAGCCCCCGAGCAGTTTCACTCTTGTCCCCCGAGGGGCCACACACTCCTGTCTCTGGAGGGTGGAGCAGGGAGAAGAGGTGGCCCGTTCCTGGTGGCCTGCAGGGAAACGAGGATGCTTCCCTGGCCCCCCGTCCCCGTGGAGCTGTCCCCGGGGGTGGGGGTGGGGCTGTTGATGCCCGTCCAGACCGTGGCAGTGCCCGGGGGCAGGTGTGAGGTGTAGCTCTCCCTGTCTCCCCGGCTGGCTGAGACGTGGTTCACCAGCGTCGGTCGAGAGCTCCGTTGCAGCCAGAGGTGGGGCGCTCCGACCCCCGCGTGCTTGCCCTGCTCCGCTCCGGAGGGCAGCCTGGAGCCGGGTTTGTGGAGGGAGGCTGGTTCCCCCCGCACACCGAGGGCTCTGGACCCCAGAGGTGCCGCAGCCTGACCGTGTGTCCATCTGCCTCCGGGATCCCGTGGACGTCCTGCCCACGGGTGGCCCTCCGGGCCCCGCCCGGCTGCCTTGTGAATCCCCTTGAACCGAGTGCAGGGGGGGAGCCAGGCCATCCTTGGCCGTGACTTTGTTTCGTTTCCTCGAGTCGGCTTGTCCTGCTCCATCCTGTGCCCGGAAGAGAGGCCAGCCCCTGCCTCGGTGGGGCCCCTCGCCCCTCGCCTTCCCTCCGGCGGGGGTGGGCCCCGCTGACGTCCGTCCAGCAGTCATAGCAGCTGTAGCCGCTGACGGTCGCTGGCCCAGTGGCACAGCTCCCGCCTCGTGCAGCAGGAGTGGACCTGTTTGCCGTTCCCTGTCCTACCTCCTTGTCCCTGCTGTGCTCTTCCTGGGCCCTTGGCCTTTATTTCCCCTTCTGACCCCGCCACCGTTCACCCTGCCCCCGGGGGTCTGTCCCCACTTCCTTTGGGCTTCCCGGTTCCTGCTGCTGAGGGAGCGGTGTCCATGCCTGCGGACTGAAGGGGGCACAGACTGCCTCAAGGCGGGTGCCCAGCACGGGGGGCTCCTGGGGACTCCCGGGCCAGGGCCTCCCTTGCTCTCTGGCCGCGGCGGCACAACGGGGGAGCCTGAGGAGGGCCCCGCCCCGGATGGTGGGTGGGCGGTGGCCCTTCTGTGTCGGAGGCCCGCTCCAGCCCTTATAGCTGCGGTGTGGCCGCCCTCTTAGAGGCGTTTGCCACGCTCCCCTGACGGCTGGCAGGCCCTCAGCCTCCCGGCCGTCACCCCGTCTCGGCCCCCCTGATTCCAGGAGGTGACACGACACTCCTGATTGATGACTGAGACCTCGGGCCCGGCCTGAACGCTCTGGCCGAGACCCTCCCTGGGGTGGGCTTCCCTGTGTGGCCCCGGCCAGAGCCTGAGACCCAGAGGCCTGTGGCCTGTAGGGTGCCAGGGCCCATTGGCCTACCTGGCCCCTAGGGTGAAGCTCAGCCTCACAGGGGGAGGGCAGAGGTCCGGGCCTGGGTTTGGGGGCCTCAGCGCCCACCCTGGTCGGTGGGCACACTGGCCTCTGGGCTGGTGACTCGAGGAGGGTGTGGGCCCCAGCTCCCAGGCCCTTCCCTGCACCGCTCCCTGGGGCCTGTGGGGTCTTTGGGATCGGGCTCCAGCCCGGCAGGGGCTACAGTTCCTGGGTCACCCGCCTGAGTGTGACCTACCCGGGCCCCTCCTGAGGGCCCCTTGGTGGCCCAGTGCCTGGCCGGCACCCTCCCGGGTTCCCAGGCCCATCCCGCCGGCCGCCGGCATCAAGTCTGGGCAAGTGTGGCGTGTGTGTTCAGGGCGGCCGCCTGTGGAGGGGCCGGAGGTGGCGTGCCGGCCCTGTGAGTCACACGGAGCCTGGGAGCCGGGGCGGCGGGGGCCCGGCCGTGGGCGGGCGTGACAGGGCACGCTGCCGGCCTGGCCCGGGGGACTGGGGGCCGGGGGCTGCCTGCGCCTCCTGGAGGAGCTGGGACAAGGCCCAGATCTGGGGTTGGGGTCTCTGAGACCCAGCCTCCCCTCCCTGGGCTGCGAAGCGGGGGGCGGGGCTCCTGCCTGCGGCCCAGCTCAAAGCCTCACATGGGGCAGACGCTGCCCAGGTGCCTGCCTTCCAGGTGGGCAGAGAACCTGCTGCGGGGGAGGGGGACGGGGAGGTGGGGAGGCAGATGGGCACGGAGTCCAGGCCCCTGGGTCGGCTGGGTCGATGTCCCTAGATGTCCAGGGGGCAAGCATGGCAGTGGGCTCAGTTTGAAGGGGCAGCTGCCGCTGTCCCAGGGCACCTCCAGGCCAGACCCCAGCCCTCCTGCCCGGCTGGGGATAACGCTGGCCACCGAGGCCCGCGGAACGCCTGCAGACCCCTCCCCCCGGGTCTCGGGGGTTAGAGGCCAGAGTACAGGCCTCTGTGGTGCTTCCGGGCCGCCAGTCCCGGGGTTCGGGGGGCTTAGAGCTGCAGGGGTTCCAGGGTCGGCAGCAGCCCCACCTCCTCCTGAGGGTCAGCACCCCGCTCTCCCGCTTGTGGCAGAGACAGCAGAGCCCCAGGGCAGTGGGCGTGTGGAGGCCCTGCTGTGGGGCGTGGTGCCCACCGCACAGGGCAGTCAGACTGAGCCGGGGCCTGAGCCGGGCGGAGCCTCTGGTCGGGTCTGTGACCCGGGCCCTGTGTGCCCTCTGAGCCTCGGCTCCTGCTTCTGCAAAGCGGGAGGGCTCCTGCCCTTGAGGGCCGGTGTGGGCACCGCTGCAGGGAGGGAGCGGCCTGCAGGCTGGGCTGGGGCACTGAGGTCCCGGGGGAGGCGGGGCGGCTGGAGCAGGGCAGAGGTTGCAGAGGCTTTGAAGAGGCAGCATGCCTGGGGGCGGGGGTGGGGTGACCAGCCCGGGCTTGGGGCTGGTGTCCAGGAGGACCCGGCCTGTCTGCAGACCTGCCTTCTGGGGCGGTGGGCTCGGACCTGAGCTAGCATCTACAGGGCTGGGGCTCTGTCCAGACCTTCCTACTCTGTCTAGCAGGTGTGAGGAGGGCTCCCTGGAGGAGGTGTCCCTGACAGGAAGACCCAGAGGGGATGACCATGCTGCTCTGAGGGCCGGGGCTGGGGCTGAGAGGGGCTGATGGCCACACCAGCTGGAGCCTCCCGGGGACGCTGGGCTGGGCACCGAGACCGTTGTGGGGCAGATTGGCCGTGGTGGCCCCAGGGCCCCTCTGAGAGAGGGAGGTGGGGCTGGCCTTGGTGGGAGTGATCGATAGAGACCCCTGGGTGAATTCAGGGTTTTTCCAAGGTGTAACGGTCAGCGGCAGGGGTGGGGCCCCTGCTCAGGGCATTGAGGGGGTGGCTTCACGGCGGACTAGCCCCTGACTTCCTGGGCGTCCCTGTGGGTGCCTCCTGGGTGTAGGAAAACGGGAAGAATCAAGTGCTCCTGGTGGGGGGCAGGGGGCTGCAGGTGGAGCCATAAGCAGTCCTGGTGCGCCTACCAGGGAGCCCTCGTCACCCCCGGCCCCAGGCCCAGTGGCCTCAGCGTGGCCCTTGGTCTCTGTGCTGCCCCTCCAGCACCCCCCCCGCCCCCCCCCCCACCAGGATGTGAACGAGAGGGAGGGGGCCGCTGGCTGAGCCAGGGGGCAGCGCCGGGGGCTCAACGTAGCCATGTGGGCTGGTGCCTCCGCCCACCCCCCGGCCCCTGCTTGCTGTTCTCTCGTGCCGGCCTTGGGGAGGAAGGAAGCTGAGGGTTGGGTGGTGTGTGTGTGTGTGTGTGTGTGTGTGTGTGTGTGTGTGTGTGTGTGTGTGTGTGTTTTTGTTTTCGCCTGGGCTCCGGGGCTGCTGGCTAGGGCCTGGGCTCCAGCCTCCAGTGCCTTGACTGCGAGGGTGAGGCCTGGGGAAGGCAGGGGGCCGCAGCGGGGCCTGGTGGGGGCGCTCCTGGGGGCCAGGAGGTAGTCACTGAGGCAGGTCTAGGACAGCTGGAGGGAGAGACAGGCTGCCCCAGAGCCCGTCTGCCAGGGGCAACCCCTGGACCAACATCTTGGGTGTTGCTGGACTGTCCAGGAGGCCCAGAAGCGGGGTCTGGACCAGGGCCCCTGTGCTTGGAAGGAACAGTAGGTCTCTGGGATGGAGAGGTGCTGGGGGCGAGGGGAGGGACCTTTCAGGCCGCACGCCGACCCCCTTGTTACGTCTGGGGGGAAGCTGGGGCTGGGACGGGGGCAGCCCTGTGGGACGGGGGCAGCCCTGTGGCTCGGGGGGCGGGGGGTGTGATCTGCGGTTTTTCTCTACTTTCTGTGGGGTAGACACTCCCGCCGTGGCCAGCCTGAAGCCGCTGACGTGATGTCGCTGAACGCTGGTCGGGAAGAGATGAGCGCGTGAGATGCTTCAGCCCCCTGGGCCCCCCCCGGGCCCCCCTTTTCTGCCCACCCGGAGGCAGCACGGGTTGCTGCTTGGGACCCTGCTCAGCGCCTAGCGCGTTCTGGGCGCTCGCTAAGTGTCTGAGCGCCTTTGGCTGGGCCAGCCCAGGGCAGGGCCTGGCTGGTGAGACCCCCGGGGGGCAGGAGGCACCTGGCAGTGCCCAGCGCAGACTTGCGGGCCTCGGGGCCCACGTGGATGTGGCTCGTGTACGCACACCCAGGCTGGGTGGCAGGGCTTGGGGCATCTGAGCACCCAGTCCTGTGAGGGGGCCCCCAGTTGTCACCACACAGGTGGGTCACGTGCCCAGGCTGCGTCGTCACCCCTGAGGCCACCCAGCTGGTGGGACAGGCCCAGCGCCTGGTCAGCGGCACTCTCTCTGAGGGCGCCGAGGTTGGGTCTTCCTGCCAGCGATGCACCGGCACAGGAGGTGGCACCATCCGGGCATGGGGTGGTGTTCGGGGGGCCTGAGGCTGAGGGGGCGTGGTGGGCTGGGAGCCAGCTGCCGGCCAGGATGCGCCCTGGGCCCAGCACTGGCTGCTGAGGCAGGATTAAGTCTCTGTTGACTCGAGAGGAGACCCCGCCTGCCACCTGTGGGGCTGAGCACCTTTCCTGCCCCGGTGCGGTAGCGCTCAAGTGGTGGAGCTCGTTGGGCGCAAGTGAACTGAGTCAGTGGGGCTAGGGTCCAGAGGACCTCACAGGCACCTCCCCAGCCGAGGAGGAGCTGGGGGTCACGGCAGACCACCAGCCACAGCTGAGTGGGCGTGGCTTGCCTCTGTGACTGGGGCTGGGCTGTGATCCTCGCTGCAGGCCGGCCCTCGCCACGCCCCCGTCCATCGTCCATCGGGTGAGCTTAGCCAGGTGTGGTCCCGGGCCCTGAACCAGGCAAGCAGTGAGCCCGGAGCTGTGAAGAGGAGTGAATGAGGAATCCCGGCCAATACGGAGGAGGGCGGCAGCAGCCTCGGGACCGTCTGGCCAGGCTCTTGCTAAAATCAGGCCTCCGCAGAGGCTGTTTATGTCATTACCGTGAAAACCACACGTGCACACGGCAGAAACCTGAGACAAATAACATGGGAAAGGATGTCCCATCTCCGTCCCTGGAGCTGGGCGTCCTGGACCCGCCACTCTGCAGTGTGACCCCTGGGGATTTCCCTCTTCATCCTTGATCCCCAAACTTTAGTGGGTTCCAGTGAGTGTGGACCTCTCTGGTCAGGGCGGGGTGGGTGGTGGGTGGGCCCCCTGGAGGGAAGGGACCTGCCCGGGTCCCACAGCAAGTTGGGTCTCAGGTGGAGAGCGCCATGCGAGCGGATGGGTGCATGATGGTGGGGTGCGCTGGAGACGCCTGGGGGGCAGGGGAGGGGGGCTGCTGCTGGGCCGGCAGCCGGGTCAGCGTGGGCGGGAGTCCCTGGTCCTTCTGTAGGAGTCCTGCTGGACGAGCGAGGCCGCCTGGGCCCCGACCCTGCCCCACGGCCAGTGCCAGGCCTGGAGTGGGCAGCAGGGTTTCCATGTGCTCAAGTGAGGGCACCGCCTGCCTTCTGTCCGGGGCCGGCCTGGCCGCCAGCTGCCACAGAGCAGGCCGTGTGCGGGCAGCCTCGGCCCCTGCAGCCTGATGTGGACAGTGTCGGTTGGACCTTAGGCCTCCGGGGGGCAGGGACTGAGGATGCCCCGCTTGCCTGCCAGAGCGCAGCGGGGCTGAAGGCCGTGTGATATAGCCCCCCGCACCCTCACTTCCACTGCCGGCCCTGGGCTGGGCTGCTGGCTGATGGGCTACAAAAGGCATTCTGTGCCCTGGGAGAATGACCCCGTTGTGTGGCTGGAGGGTGGCCGGGGGCCACGAAGCCTTCCTTCCTTCCGTACTTCCTGCACACCCGCTCTGAGGCCGAGCCCCCACCCGGGGCTCGTCTAGTCCTGTCCAGGCCCTGCTTCCCGGGCTGGGGGGCTCCCAGCGGCTGTCAAGGCCCTGCTGCACCGCCCCCTCTCCCCTGCTCGGCCTGCGCCGTCGTCCCTCCCGCGGGACCTTCGCTGCTGGCGCGTCAGGGTACAGGATGCTCCTGTCAGGGAGCAGGGGGCGGCGTGGTGGGGACCTGAGGGTGGGCGGGGGTCTGTGGCCCCCACGAGTGCCGCTTGGGCTTCTTCCAGCCCACCCCCCACCCCCGCCAGGCCCGCACATATGGGCGAATGAGCGTGACCGGGTGTGCCGGCTGGCAGCGTGTCGGGGAGCCGTCGTGCCCCATCCCCGCGCCCTCACGCCAGCCTGCCGCTGGGGAAGTGGGCTCGGCCAGGTCTCCTGACTTGCCCACGGCCACGCAGCTGGCAGTGGAGGAGTGGATTTGAACTCCGGTCTGGGCCTTGCCCTCTCCCTCTTCTGGGCCCCTGGCTGGGCGAGGGTCCCACGCACCGCGTCGTCTGAGGGCCGGGACTGCTCTCAGGTGGAGGAGACGAGGCTGGGGTCCCTGTTCTCCTCTGAGAAGCACTTGGCTTCAGCCAGCGGGAGCCGCCTGTGGTCACAGGTGTCTGGGTGAGGGTGGTGGGCCGGGCGGCCCTGGGAAAGGGGAACTCAGCGGTTCCGGTGGACTCCCAGCTGCCTGGCGGAGACGCTGGCCCTCCCGGGCCTCCTTCCTCGCCGGCTTCTGCTGCTTTGCTCGTCTACCGTGTGGCATCGCCAGAGGCCGTGGGACCCTGAGCCGGCGGGCCGGGGGCTGATGGGGCCGCCCCCGGGGTGGGACCTCTCGCCCGCCCTGGCCATGAGGCTGCACCTTCTGGCCTTTCGGGAGGTGGCCTGGCCTGGCGGGCGGGCGACCTCAGGTGGCCGGCAGGTGAGGGCTGGGCTTGGGGGGCGCTGGGGGCGGTATGGCCTGGGAGGTGCCTGTGTCTCGTCTGTAGGGTGCGGTGCTCGTGGGGACCGCGCCGGGGCGGGGGGATGCGGGGGACAGGTGGGGAGAGCCGGGCCGGTGCTGGGTGTCTGCGCAGAGTGTGCCTGTCTAGGGCCGGTCACGGCTGCCCAGCGCACGTGAGGTGCCCGGCTGTGCTCGGCGCGTCCGGTCGGGGTCCCGATTCTTGCCGCCGGCCCGAGACCGGGGCTGCTGGGCTCTGGCCTGCCCTGGGTGTCTGGGCCAACGGGTTTTTGGGTGGGGAAGGGAAAGGGGCTGGCTCTTTTCCTCTCCTTGCCTTGAGGCTCCCTGGAGGGCCTCTTGGGGTCTGGCTTTTCAGATGAGGAAACTGAGGCTGGGGATGGCGGGGACTTGTCTGGTTGGAGGGTGCGGTGGACCTGGACCATCCTCCTGGGTCTGGTGTGGGAAACGTCCGCTCTGGGAGCCACAGGCACCCTGCGATGAGGCCGCACGGGGCTTGGGCTGCCCGGAGCCGGCCCGGGATGGACAGATGGCCCTGGACCCGGCTTGCCCCTGGGTCTTGACTCTGGCTCCTGTGGTGAGGGGTTTGTCAGGGAGGAGGCCTGCAGGGAGGCCAGAGGCTGGAATCCCAGCGGGTCCCGGTCTCCCCCATCGTGCTGATGGGGGGCCGACACCTGATTCCCCTCCTGGCCCGGCTCACGGGCCGCTTCCCTTCGTTGGGTTACAAGGAGCTCCATTTCTTCATGCTCACCCTGAGCCGGGGCTCGTGTGGGTCACTCACTGACCCTTCACCGACGCCCCTAGGAGGACGTGTTCCCCTGTGCCCAGGCTCTGGGGGAAGCCGAGGCCCAGAGACGTGAAGTTACTTTCCCAGGGCCACGCGGAGGTTCAGGGGAGGGCCTCCAGCAGGATGTGGCAACCGGGGTGGGAGCCGGGACTACCCGGCTCTTCCAGGCGTTTTAAAGGCCTTTTGTGATTTGTGAACGTTCAGCCCCCCACGTCTCCGGTGCCTCGCCTGCATCTCCCTGGAGGGGGCCGTGACCTGGCCTTCCTGACGCCGTGCGGAAGGTGTGGACGCCCGGCAAGGCTGCACTGGGCCGTCTCCGGGAACCACTTGGTGTTGGAGTTGGGACCCCAAACGAGAGAACACTGCAGCCGGGGGCGCTGGGCCGTCTTGACTGGGGGGCTGCCCACCCTACCTTGCCCTTTACAAGCCTTGCCCACGTTCTGCTCGGTCAGGATTTCAGGGACGGGCACTCAGGGTGTGCTTGTGTCCTGGGGCCGGCCCTGGGCTCGGTGTCTCCCATCCTGCCTGAGTGACCGCGAAGGCTCACTCCAGGTCTGAGTCTCTGAGCCCGAGGTTTCTCACAGGCCCCGTCTTCCTGCAGCAAAGAGCTCTGTGGCACGTGTTTTGGACCGGGGGCTGTGCCTTCCTGTTCCGGAGGCGTGAGTGGGGGTCTGCGTTCACACCCCTCCGGCAGCTCTTCCTCGAGGGCAAGGACTGAGCACCCCCACACACGGGGCCCTGGACGGGCCTCTTCAGCCCTTGGTTTTGGTTTCCTTGTCTGTAAACTGAGCGCAGGAAAGAGAATTTTCCAGGTCAGTTCGTCTCTTGATGTGACAGCACATTTAAAATCATCTGAAATGACGTTCATACAGAAAACATCCCGGGCTGTTAGGCCAGGCTCTGTGCTCGTAGGGAGAGTGGGGAACGTGTTGACTTCTTTCCAGAGTTCTCAGCTGGAAGCTGCGTATGTGTACGGGGGGCGCATTTTGGTTGTTGCAACCCATGGGAGTGTGACGAGGGGTCATCGTGGGCATTTGGCGGCTGGGCTGGGCGTTCTGAGTGTCCTGCCGGGCATGCTGCCCATCTCCCTGCAGGGGATTGGGACCGTTATTCTGGCCACACACAGGAAATGAGAGCAGGGTATTTTTGGGTTTCTCTGCGTGGAACATGCACCTACTTGGCTGATAGATGGCGGGTTGATTTTTTTTTTTCCCATTGTCTCCCACCTATAGCATCTCTTGCTACCACTTTTCGCTTTTTCCAGTCGTCCTTCTCTGGGAAATCATCCAAGGAGGCCTGTTAGCGTAGCGGGTAACATAGAGTCAGTAGGCTCTGAGCAAGGGCGTCTCCTTGAGCCAAACGCGGGAAGTCTTTTAGTTTCTGGAGTTGCTGTTTCGCGTGCATTTGGCTTTCTTAGTACCTGGGGTCTTCCCGTGCCTGGACCTGCAGCCCTCCTGGGTCTGGGTAGGCGTGGGTGTTGCACTCAAGGCCTCTGACAGAGCGAGGTGGTACTTTACTGTCCTCTCTCTGACGATGTAGGCGACAGCTGATCACTCGCGGGGCCAGGTGCTAAGGGCTCCCCAGACGTCCCAGCGGGCTGTATGTTCCCAGGAGGGACTGAGCCCTGCTTCCCAGGCAGCTCTGTGGACGGCGTGCGGGTTTGGGGAATCGGGGTGGGTTTGGAGCTTTGGAAGGCATGGTTCTGGGTCCCCGCTTCTCCTTGTCACGTGCTGAGGGGCACCCCCCTCCCTCCGGCAGCCGTGAGAGCTGGAGGTTGCTGCCTGCCTGGTGTGTCCCCCTAGGCCTTGGTGTTGCCCCATCCCTCCAAGCTGGGCCTCACCAAGCTCCAGCACCCCTGGGCACAGGTCTGGTCACTGGGGCCCCTCAACACGGCCCTGCCGCTGGGAGCGCATGTCGGTCACCTGGCTGGTCGCGCGGTGGGCAGCCCCCAGCCCCCATCCTGTGTTCAAAACCGCACGTGGTTCACAGTTGCTGGAAGCTGTCGGCAGATATATTCCCAAGGGCAGGAGCCGGCAGTGGAAACATACTTTCCCAGATTCCCTCCCCGCATTGACCCTGACCTCGGCCCCCCCGGGGGTTGCTTGTGGTCATTGGTGAAGCCGAGAGGGCCTGGAAGGGGCACTGAGGCGGCGGTGCAAGGGCAGAGGCCCTGGCCCCAGGTGGCCGGAACCAGGTGGGGGGCGGGCTTTGGAGTTTGGGGCCTGTGGTGGGGAGCCATGGAAGGTGCTGGTGGTGACTGAGTGGACAGTAGCCATACTGCCAAGTGACCAGTGCAGGAGGCGGCCATGGGAAGGGCACGCAGAGCCAGTGGCCGTGTCCTGGCCACAGCCAGGTCTGAGCTTGGCCGCTTGAGGCTCTCGTCTGTACGAAGGGGCTGGTGGGTCACTCCCGGGGGGTGGTGCTGTGCGGACGGAGGTCACGGTCATCCGGGCCCAGGGAGAGACTTTCCAACTGTCAGTCTGTCCATCCCCCTCCTGCCTGGAGGCCCTGTGGGCTGGGTGGCCGGGCTGGATGGTGCCATGGGTGCTTGCTGAGGCCCCATCTGGGTTCTCAGGGCAGGGGGTCATGGGGCACGGATGCTGCCTGTCACACGTCCACCCTCGCGTCTGCGGGGTCAGCTGGCTTGTCCCCTCTGCTGCCGCAGCAGCCCCTGAAAAGCGCCTGTCGTGGGATGAGAAGGTTCTCAGCCTCCTGGCCGCTCCGCCCCGGCAAGGTGTGTCAGGAATGAGGCCTTAGGTCGGAGATCTGGGGACGCGGTTCAGTGCTTCGTGAGGACGGGGGTGGAGGTTCTAGGGCCTCCTGGGCCTCCGTTTCCTGGTGCAGAGTCGAACCCACTCTCCTGTCCCTGCACTTGCTGGGGGCCTGGGGGCGGGGGTGAAGGGTAGACCCCGTCACACAGCAGGTCCTCAAGGGGTGGCAGAGTCGCATCTCAGCTTGGGAACCAATCCTGCCAGCCCCGTGGGCCCCCAGCTGAACCCGCACAGTGGCGACATGGCCCAAGGGGGTTCAGAGGCCGGTCCCCCCGCCCCGCCCCGCCCCCGGAGGCTGCCCTTTGAAGGAGGGGGCCTCTCCAGAGCAGGGCAGAGCCGGCTAGGCTGCAGGCCCTGCTGCGGGAGTGGTGGGATTGGGGCTGCTGTGCTGGTCCGAGTGGGAGGTGCCCCTCCTGCGGCCGAGATGGGGAAGCCCCGCTCCAGCAGGCGGATGTCCCGTTCTTGGTCTGTCTCATGGGTGAGGTCCTGTCTGCTGTCTGCAGAGCCCCTGCCATCTGTGCCTCCGCCCACGACGGCACCAGCCTGGCGACCTGGCTGAGCCAGCGCGGTGTGGGTCAGCCTCTGCTCAGGGCAGGACGCTGAGGGGCCGGGCTCTCGGCACGCAGCAGCGGGGGTCTCCGAGAGCCTGCCGTGCGTGAGCCGCTCGGGAGCTGGGCTGGCGCTCTGCCCTCCAGGGTCCTGGGCTACCACACGCTGGAGGTGCCAAGCATCCGTGCCCACATCCGAGAAGTGGCGATGCTCGGAGGGCAGTGGGAGGATTGGGGACGCCCCGGGAGAGCCCAGCCCACGCCGGGCCCAGACCGCTCCACACTACTGGGACAGGTTGGCCACCTGGCACGGAGGCCCCCGACTCCAGCACAGGTGGATGGGACACCGGCGAACTTGGGCCTGAGTGTCTGCAAACATGTTCCCGACGCCGGCAGGGGCTGCGAGAAAGTTAGAGAGAAAAACAGCTGTAGTGGGGGTGGAAAGCACAGGCGTTCCACGACAGAGCCGGGCCGCGGGCCCCTGAGCCAGCCGGAGCGACGCGGCTCAAAATGAAACAAGCGTCACTCTTTTCCTGTTGAAGAGAAACTGCCTCAGCCAGCCCACGGGCTCGGGGCCCCCCACCACCCAGGCTGCCGTCGAGCAGGCGGGGTTTCATCAGGAATTTCCCCCCCTCTCCGCGCCCCCCCACCCGCCATCTGGGCCGGCGCCCTGGAGGTGCTGGGGACGGTTCAGGGGTGCTGCCTGGACAGGAGGCTGCGGCACCCGGGAGCCCCTGCCCGGCCCCGGAGAGGTGAGCGTGCTCCCAGCTCCCCGTGCCCTTCGACCCCACGGTGGGCGTGCCTGCTGGCACCGGGTCCGGCCTGGAGCTCTGCCGGCCACCCAGGCTGGCTGCGGGGGCTCTGTGTGAGAGTGAAGTGTGTTGGGAGTATCAGGGTGGAGAGCTGGGTCCTGGTCCCCGGCCGCTGACTCCGGCTCTGGCTTGGGGAGTGCCCCTCCCTCCCTGAGCCCCTTCCTCCTCTGCAGGTGGGATGGAGCCATGCCCACGTCCCCAGGCTTTTCGGAGCCCCTGTGATCAACGCTGGCTCGGGGCAGCCACACAGGAGCTGCTTGTTAGACTCTAGCTCTGTGTTCTGGAGGCTCCGATTTCACTGCGGGGTCAGGGCGGGGGGTGGGGGGGTTCCCAAGCCACGGGGCCGCCAGCAGGCCGTGGGTTTGGGGATCTCCATTTTGCAGAGGCCGCGGTGCTCGCGGCATCACACACAGGTTCACTTGCCGCTGGCTCCCCAGCTGCCCTGTGGCCCCGTCCTTCTTGTCCCTCCCCCCTTTCTGTGCCTGTGCTTCCCCCCTGGGGATTCCAGCAGGCCTGGGGGTCGGCTGCTACCCCTCCCCAGCCTCTCCCCCGGGCAGCCCGTGTTAGGCCACTGAATAGGAGGCATGGCCCAGTGGTCCGGCGGTGGATCGGGGTCGTCTGCCTGCCATGCCCGGGGGAGGGGACGGCCCTGCAGGGGTGCAGGCTGGCCTGCCGAGGGCCTCTGGCCACGGGGTTGGAAACCAGCTCTGGGGACTCTCTCTCTGTCCCTTGGCATCTTTCTGGGCGGGTGGCCCTGTGCTGCCTCCACCCGGCAGCCCTCCTGTGGTTGGCGGCGGGGGGGGGCTCCTTTCTGGAACCAGCTGGAGGGAGTGTTGCTGGATGGGGCTGAGCCGGGCACTGCCTGTCAACCGTGTTCTCCCGACTCCTTCCTTGGTGCCAGCTGGGCTGGCCTTTCGCACCTCTGGGACCCTGGGTTGGGTGGTGGTCCAGTCAGTGAGGCTAGTGAATGCTTGGCCCACAGCCGCCTCTGGGGCGGGGAGAGTGGGGAAACCTCCCCTTAAAGTCAGACGCCTTGGAGTTCTCCTCAAATGACCGGCCTCGTGTTTGGGGGCCCCAGGGGGTGGCTCTGTGGCCTGCACCCTGGGGTGGTCCCCCTGCTGGTTGGGTGGAGGAACAGTACCCGAGTGGCAGCCCGGCGCTGGGTTGGGCCTCAGAGTCACGTTGGCACAGCTGTCATTGCCAGTCCTGACCGTGAACACCCCCCCCAACCCCCAGGCCTCCCAAGGCCTCTGGGGACAGGACTGCCAGGGACTGGCTCTGCCTGTGGCCACCTGGCTTCTCCTGAAAAACCGGCCGTGCCCCGAGGTCCAGGAGGCCCTACAGTCATGGGGAAGGGGGCGGGGAAGGTGGGGAGTTGACCTTTCCTGAGCCAGCCTTTGGGGCATTTGTGTAGGGTGCAGGATGGAGCCAGGAGGGAGGTGTCCCAGCAGCAGGCCCCGGTCCCCGTCACCCTGAAGCTGTGAGCGGCTTCTTCCTGTAGCACCAGGCGCGTGCCGCAGCCAGGGAGCTGGGCCGGAGGAGTCCGGCCCCAACCTCCTGGGGGTCCGGCCAGGGTGTTCCCTGCACCCCCCAAGCCCCTCTCCCCGAGCGTGCTTCCGTAAGCTGCGGACAGTTAGGGAGTGGACGCGGCTCTGGGACTCAGACCCCTCCTCTGGACCGTGGTGGTTGGAGGGGAGTGGACGCGGCTCTGGGACTCAGACCCCTCCTCTGGACCGTGGTGGTTGGAGGGGAGTGGACGCGGCTCTGGGACTCAGACCCCTCCTCTGGACCGTGGTGGTTGGAGGGGAGTGGACGCGGCTCTGGGACTCAGACCCCTCCTCTGGACCGTGGTGGTTGGAGGGGAGTGGACGCGGCTCTGGGACTCAGACCCCTCCTCTGGACCGTGGTGGTTGGAGGGGAGTGGACGCGGCTCTGGGACTCAGACCCCTCCTCTGGACCGTGGTGGTTGGAGCGGTGCTACCCCAGGTGCTGCTCAACGCCTAGGGTACCGCCAGGCATCACCCCCCTCGGACATCTGCCCGAGTGCCACTGGCCCGGTGGGTGGTGGTAGCGCCCACCACAGGAATCGGGGGCAAGCGGTGGAGACACGTTGGTTGACCGTCGAGCTGGGCCTCGTGTGAGGGCTGTGGCCGCAGCCCTCTTGGACCGTGAGCTTCTGGAGGGTGGGCGTGGGGGGGCAGCCTCCTGCCAAGACCCTGGCCCTAGCGCCCAGTGCGTTGGCACCATTACCCCTCAGCTCTCTCCTGGACCTTTCAGGCCCAGGCACTGGCTGGCTGGTCACACGGAGCCCCTCCTGGCCCCCCCTTTCCTCCCGACTGTGCTCCCCACTTCCCTGACAGCGGCCCGGTCACGGTGCCCCCAGGCTGTACGAGTGTGCTGGGTGAGGGTGGCTGCCGCCACTGCCCGTTCCTCCTTCCGCCCCTCACCAGCCCTGGCCGGCTCAGGACGGCCATCAGAGCCCGAAACATCATCCGTTTGTCACCTGTGGCAAAGGCCATTCAGTGTCACCATCCACCTCTTAGGGCTTCAGCCTTTTGTCTGTGCAGGGAGCAGGGCAAGGGGTCCCTCAGGTGGTGATGATGGTGGCTGGAGCCTCTGTCCACCGGGCCTGCAGCCCCCGGTCACTCTGGGCTCCTGAGCAGCCCTGAGGTTGCTGGAGATGTGGTGGCTGTCCCTCACCCAGCAGTGTCCTGCCTGTTCCTCGGCGTCCACTCTGCCTGCCCCCTCCTAACCCCCTTCCCCTCGGGCCTCCCCGCCTGTGTCACGGAGGGCTGGGTAGGGCGGTGCCAGGAAGCAGTACTTGGGAGAGGCCAGCTGCTGCTGTCCATGCGGCCTGGGGAGGGGGTGGAGCCCCTGTCGGGTGACCAGTGGGCGTCTGTGAGCGGTGGGGGGTGGGGTGAAGGAGGTGCATGCCTTGGTTCACCCTGCCCCTCCTCCTCTCTCCCCTGGGGTCTGGGCAGGTCTGCACCACCCTGGGCTCTGGTGTGGAGCTGGGACCTGAGTAATGGTCCCTGCAGGCCGACGGATTGCTGGGCCTGGGTCCCTCCTGTAGGGGCCCCTGAGGCTGCCTGCCCGGTGGGCTCCCTATCTGACCCTGTTCTGAGGCCCCAGGCTCTTGGGGGAGAGGCGGAGGCAGGCGGGAGTTTCTCCTGATCGTGTGTAAGGGCTGAGCTGACCTGTGTCCTCCTCAGCGGGGGCTGAGATTTGGGGCTGGGGGCATTCGTTGGGGAAAGGGCAGGGTGACCCCAGAGGAGCTGAAATTTCAGGCTAGGCCACCTGAGCTGTAAACTGACACTGGGCCAGAGGCAGTGAGCTGGCCACGCCCCCTGGGGTTGGAGGTGGTAGGTCCACCCTCTGCAGGCACATGGCCTGCGCTGGAGCCCTACCCTGCAAGGGCTCCTGGGGTCCATCCTGTGGGTTGTCACAGCAGCTTTTGCTGTCAGCGTACCCATTTTACAGAAGGGGAACCTGAGTGGTGGGCATTTCCCCACCAGGGCTGGCACAGCCCTGTCGGGGGCACGTCTGTCCCCCACCCCCTGCCGCCGCAGTTCCTGAAGGCCCCTCACCCCATGGAGCCTGTGGACGCCTCCTGCCCCACCCTCCCCTGCACCAACCACCCCGAGCCTCCCCCAAACCCCGACCGCCACGGTCCCACCACAGTCCCCAGCGGGCTGCCACTTCTCCCTCCCCTGGGCGGCAGGGGAAGCAGTCCTTCCGGAAGGTGGAGTCTGGAGGCGGGCGTCCCAGGAAGCTCCCGAGGGCCCTCCAGCACCCCTGTGGTGGGGTTTTGGTTCGGGGCGGTGGGGGGGGGGAGCGGATTTGTGCTCGTTCTTGTCAGGGTAGGGAGCTGGCACCCTCGGGGCTCCCCTCCCCCCTTTGTGCCCCTCTCCCCTCCTGGCCCCCTCTCCCACCTCCGTGCTGTCCTGCACGGGCCCCTTCTGAAGTCCCCGCTCACTCCAGCCCCACGGAACTCCTTCCCGTGCTCCTTCGGTTGGACTGCCTGTCCCTCCCCTCCCTCTGCTGGGCTTCCTGCTTGGCTGGGCTCTCGACCCCGGTCTGTGGCCCGCCCGGACCCTGCCCTGATCGGCCCTGTAGGTTCAGAAGGGCCGCGGAGGAGCCCTGAGCTCCCCTTTCTGAGAGTCGGGGGTTCCCGGGCTCCCGAAGAGGGGCTGCAGATCCAGGGGCTCACCCCCGCCCCAGCCGGGCAGCCTCAGCGGGGTTGGTATTTCCTGCCACCTCCCCCGCCTTCCCAGGCTGTCTGGCAGAGACCAGAAAGGAGTTGGTGGGGGTTCCCCCGCTTCCTGCTGGGGGTTCCGGGGTGGGGCGGGGGGCAGGAGGGTCCTGGTGGGCATTCTGGAGGGAGCCCGTGCAGTTAAGGACTGTTGGCGGGGGGTGGGGGGGCGGGGAATGTCCCTTCCCTCTCTCCGAGGGCCCTCAGGGCCCACCTGGTTGGCCACTCCTGAGTGGTGGCTGTAGTTTCTGCTTGCATACAGCTGCGACGGGGAACTCACTACCTCAAGGAGCAGCCTGTGCCCTCGTCAGTTACCGTGAGAACATTCTTTATTTTAACTTCGCTGAATGTAACTTTTCACACCCATATACTCTGGGGGCCCAGGGGTTTACTGCTCTCCTGCTCTGGGCACCGAGCATTCCAGGGCATTCCATCTCTGCTCCGTGGCTTCCCTATCTGGCCTCCAGGTATTTGCATTTTAGAGTCAGTTGGCCAGAAACGCTTTTCGTGCCAAGGGAGAGATCTGTCCATCACCTCTTCCACGCAAGCCTTCCTGAACTGAATCTGCTAGCTCTTTGAAGTCCCTTTGCCTGTGTTGGGGCTGCTGGGATGTCCTCCTGCCTGGACGGGGGCCTGTCTCTTGTTGGAGGTCCCTGTGAGCTCCCGGGCCATGGTCTCCTTCCCTGGAGTCCTGAGTCTCACGGATTACTGCTGGTCCCCAGGGGCATGGAGGGTGTAAAGCAGTGTGAGGTGCTGGGTTCAGGCCTGGGGAGGCCCGGGTTCTTGGGCGGCGGTGGGGGGGGGAGGATTCGGCAGTTGGGTTTTGCCCCTCCCTCCAAGGCCCCGTGCGCCCCCTTGGGTGGGGAGAGCTGGGTGTCAGCAGCTCCCAGGGTGGGGTCTGGGCCTGAGCCTGGTGTCCTGCAGCCCAGGATCAGATAAGCATGTGGTGACCGCTGGTGACAAGTCCCCTGCGAGTCCAAAGTATGACTTCAAGAATAGCGCCTTATCGCATCTACTGTTTATCAGTGGGTGGGGACAGATAGTGGCCCGGAAAAGGCAGAGCCTGCGTGCACGTGGAGGGCAGGGCGGGGCCTCTCTGCGAGCAGGGGGTGTTTAGGCATTTTTCCCTTTTCCTCCTAACGTTCGCCTTTCTGGCCGGACTCCAGAGGGCTCCAGAAAATACCCGCTGCCCATTGTCACCCAGGCTCCGGGAAGGTGTCTGCTGTGGATGTTCTGTGTCAACAGGAAGGGCCCAGAGTGGGGGTCGCTGAGGTGGGTCTTGGCCGGGGTGGCCCCTCCCAGGGGCTCACAGTCCCTGGTTTGGAGCAGTTGCTGTACACGTGACCCTGGGGCTCAGAGGATGGGGGCTGGGCTCAGGAACCGTGCCACGACCTTTGCATTTGGGAGACGGGCCACACGCAGAGGCTGGAGGCTGGTGCCCCTTCCCCTGGCCCCCCCCTTTTTACCGGAGGCCCCCCGCCCCCCTGTACCCGGCTCCTCCTGTCTTGCCCAGTTTCCCTCCATCTCGTTGTTGCCCTCCTCACGGTTCCCAGAATTGAGGGGCTGCAGAAGCTTTGGGGTGCAGCCTGGTAGCTGTCGGTCTAAGGAGCCACTTCCCTCCCTCCTCCCTTCCGGCCAAAGCTTTCTCTTGCCTCTCCCACCCCTTCCTGCCAGGGAGCAACAAACAAACAAATAATCAAGCAGCTCAGGCCCCATAGGCCCAGCGTGGACCTGGGGAGCCTCTTCTGCAGCTGTGTGAACGGGAAGCCCGGCTCCCCACACCCCGCAGGTGTGGCCGGCCCGCAGCAGAGGCCCCGACAGGCTCTAGGCCCCATGGCGCTCCCGGCTGCACTCTGCCCCTTAAGGAGAGCAGCCCCCGAGAAGTCCCCCACCCTGTCCTCTTCTCCCATTCAGAGCCCCCCAGTCCCCCCAAGATTTCCGGGCAGTGGGTGGAGGTGAGGAAGCTGTGAGAATCCCGGAGTGCTGTCTCCCTCTTGGCCCCAGACCCCCATCTCGTTCCCAGAGGCTCGGGAGAAGAGTGGGCTGCTTCCCTAGGGTGGCCAGGCCCTCAGGCTTCTGGATGCGCTGCTGGGGTTGGGACCCCTGTCCGATCGAGAGCCCCAGCAGTTGCCCCCCGTGCTCTCTGGTGGAGGTGTCTGCAAAATGGATGTAGTAATGTCCATCTTGCTTCCCTTGCCCTCCCCGCCTGAAGTCGGAGGTGTGCTTCTCGGGACTGAGTAAAGGGGAGGGGCCAGCGCTAGCCTGCATCCTGCAGGGTGGGCTTGGACAGGGACCAGCTGGCTCAGGGTTCCTCATGCAGGGGTGGTCAAGGGCCAGGTGAAATGGGCATTCCAGTTGTCCCAGGGGCCTGGTAGAAAGAACCGTGGCTGCTCGGCCTAGGGGCAGCTGCAGGTTTTGGGGCGTGTGCCTGGGTAACTTTTGCATCTTCCCTGTGCCCGTTTCCTTGTCTGTCCCAGGTGGGTGGACAGGGTCGCAAGCATTCAGTGAGGTCAAGGATGTGCAGCCAGACCTTGTGGGTGCAGGGAGCTTAATGACTAATAGGGCTGGCTTGCAGTACCCATCTCTGCCAATAGGTGCCGCCATCTGGTTCTGGAATTTTAAGCTCTTATTTTCAAGTTCAGTGAAATGGTTTATTTCCAGTTCTGTGAATGGCAACGGTTTCAGACGGATCAGATGAGGCTCTTCTGCTGGTGCAGTGGCAGGCAGGCCCCCACTCCCTGGCAGGGAATTCCAGGCCCCCTTCCCGTGCCCCTCCTCCCTCAGAGGGCAGGCAAGGGAGGAGGTACCCAGCAGGCTGGGGGTTACAGGATGGAAATGGGTAAGTGCTCCCAGAGAAGGGGGTCCCCAGGGTTGGCAGAGCCTCCCATGTTCCTGCGGGGACCATCCCACCCCACGGGCTGGCCGCCACCCAGCACCTCCATGGACAAGTCCACAAGGCCCTGGAGGAAGCTCAGCTCTGGCCTGAGTCGGGTCTACCCGGCCCTGACTGTTGGTAGCGGTGTCCTGCAGCCTGTCCCCGAGACTCAGTTTGCACCGGTGACCAAAGTGGGTGAGAGGACTCGGGGGCGATGCACAGACAAACAAGCCTGGCGCTCAGGGACCGCTTGGGGCACGGCCGCTCCGAGGTTCAGGCAGGCGAAGTTCTCCTGTGGCTATTGGGTGGTGCAAGCAGGGCACGTCCCCCGACTTGGGGGTATGTGGACGGGGGCCGCCCGATCACACCCGTGGCCCACTCGACTTCTCAGAAGCATGTGTGATCACTGCAGGCCTGGCGGGAAGGGCCCGAGAGACCATTTTGCGGATGGGAAGGCTGAGGCCCACTGAGGGGGCGTGGCTTGCTCAGGACACCCTGCCAGAGGCCGGACTGGACTAGCTGTGGCCTGCAGCTCTGACTCCTGCTGCCTTGTTTGGGCCTCTCTGAGTTCCCCACGGTCTGCTCAGGCCCCAGGGCAGTGGATTCACCCGGAGAGCCTCCTTCCTGGGGAAGCTTCTTGTTGAGCCCTCAGGGTAGGGAGGGGAGGCCCAATTAATGCCTGGTGGGGCTTTGAAATCTCTGGCACGAAAGGCTGGTGTGTGGGAGGTCCTGGCCTCTCACTGCCGCAGCCTCTGTGGGTTGCCCGTCTGCAGGCTTGGTGCACACCTGGGCCCCCTCCACCAGGCCTGCCTGGGAGCTCCCCTGCCTCAGGCTGCACACCACCAGGCCTGGGCACACAGGAAGCTGTATTCTTCGGGGCCCCATGAGGTAGAGGGGCCTGGGGGCCTGTTGTCTTGGCCACCGCCGCTGGGGTACCTGAGCAGGCCCAGGCTGTATGCTGGGCCTGCCCTGCCGTGGGCAGCCGTAAAAACACAGGGCCTCAATTCCCCATCTGTAAAATGGGATAATAGGACCGCCGTGTACCTCCTAACTCCGTGCGTTCATCTCCACTGAGGACATGCACCGTTTCTGCTACATAGTGGGTGTTCTGAAAATGTCAGCCTTCATTATTTTTATTACCCCCAGACTTTCACCTTGACCCCCGGAGTAGATGGGCAGAGGGGCTGGCAACTCCCGGCCACCAGGCATTCCAGGTGGACAGGCCTGGGGTGCTGAGGGTTCCAGGGGCAGCCATCTGGCCTCCCTGCCCAGATAGGCATCTGAGCAGCTGTCAGCCTGCTTTTCCTGCATCTGCCTGGGGCCCAGCCTGAACCTTAAAGTTGGGCCAGGTGGGGCCGGTGCCTTGGAGGGGAGCTCTGGGCACGGCTGGCCTGGCCTCGTGTTGCTGGGGAGCCGTAGGATTGCAGTGGGGGTCCCTTGCCCTTCCACGGCCTGGTGTGGTAGCTGTGGCCTGAGGGGTAGCGGGCCAGGCTATATCCCTCAGGTGTGGATTCCTGACTGGCCTCCTGTGGCTTCTTGTCTTACAGACTTCTCCACGCAGGTGAACTCCTCTTCCCTCAACTCCCCCACGGGGCGCGGCTCCATGGCCGCCCCCTCGCTGCACCCCTCCCTGGGGCCCGGCATCGGCTCCTCGCTCGGCTCCCCGGGACAGCTGCACTCGCCCATCAGCACCCTGAGCTCCCCCATCAACGGCATGGGCCCGCCCTTCTCGGTCATCAGCTCCCCCATGGGCCCCCACTCCATGTCCGTGCCCACCACACCCACCCTGGGCTTCGGCACCGGCAGCCCCCAGGTAAGTGCGGGGGCGGGGCCTGGACCAGAGGGGCGGGGCCTGGCTTTACCCGCATAGTCCTGTGGACCCTGGGAGGCAGGTGCTGTCGCTTCTACCTTTCCTCTCTGGAAACAGTGTCAGAGAGGCAGCCTTCGCCTGGGTTTGAGCTCAGGTCTGGCCGACTCCTGCGCCCGTGGCCCTCGGGGGTCAGTGACCAAGCTTCCTCGCCGGCCCTCTGTCCCAGCGAGGCCCCCTCCAGTGCGGGGGCGACCTGCCCCTAGGACTCGGAGCTCTGTAGGGTGGGGACTCCTAGGTCCTCAGGCTGAAGCCGCCTACCTGGAGCCCCGTCGTCCCCTGGCCTGCCCTTCTTGTGCCCAGGCCCGGACCCTTCCCCACACGGGGTGTCTCGGTGCTCCCTGCCCCGACCCCCAGGCTCGGGCAGACGCTGCCTCCTCGGGGGTGCCAGGCCCGAGGCTCATCTGCCGGGCTTGGTGGTCTCTGTGGTCGTGTTTGCCCAGACGCTCCTCTGAACAGCCTGGCTTTCGGGGTTGGGTCCAGATCAGGAAGCTGCTGGCACCTGGTGGGCCTGACTCAGCCAGTTCTTGCCGTTGGGGACCCCCGAGGCCTGGTCCACCCTCCCCTGGGCGCTTCTCGTCTGAACCCCTGCAGAGCTGTCCTGAGTGCCCAGGACCCCTGCTAGGCATCTCCTCTCCTGGCTCTGGGGGTTTCCTGGTGGATTTCTCACTGGATGCCTGGGAGATCTGCTGAATCCCAGGGGTCTTCCCTCTTTCTGGGGCTCAAACTGTCCTTTTGGACATTGGTGGGACCCCCTTTGCTCTGAGCGTCGTTCAAGTCTGGGTCCAGCTCTCATCCCCGTAGAGGGAGGCCCCCTTAGAGGAGGGCTCCGTGGGGGAAGCTCTGGGAGCTGTTTCCACGGGGTTGCAGGACAGCGGCCAGAGAGGGACTCGGGTGCAGGCTCCACGGCCCAGAGCTGCACAGCTAGTCGTGTCAGCGTGTCCCGTGGGCTCCGCGCTGTCCACGGAGCCACGCCGCCTGCAGGACAGCCCTCCCCCGCTCCATCGGCTGGGCCTGTCCAGAGCTGGTCTGGGTGGAGCGTCTTGCTGGCTCTTCCGGGGCCACCTCATTAGCCCCTTTGTGCCTGGAGGACGGGTGCGGAGGAGCTCGGGCCTCAGGTGGCCCCTCATGTCACCTGTCACCAGAAGCAGGCAGAAGGCCGGAGGTGTTGGCACGGGGGTCTTGGCTGCCTTCCTGGGCCCGGCCGTGCTCTTGTGAGCGTATGGCCGCCACACCCTGACGATGCTGCTCGACGGGAGGGCACACGAGGGCTGGGCCTGCACCCTGTCCCCTGGGAACCAGGACAGAGGCGGCACCTGCTGGCTCCCGGGGAGGGCCCCGTGAGGCTCCTTGCTGGCCCCCGGGCCCGGTGCCTGCCCTGCACGCCCCGCGGACACGCGTTCGGCAGGAGCCTGGTTGTGGAGTCTGGAGCAAGGGCTGTGCGGGGGCAGGGCCCGAGGGTGGCAGTGATGCCCCCCAAACCTTGAGGGAGCCGGTGCCCCCTGGCACTGGTAGCCCGTCTGGGGGCAAGGGTGGGCGGTGCTGGCGAGTGGCGGTTTGGGGCCACGTCCACCTGTTCTCTGTTGTTCTTTGCACACAGCCAGGTTCCTGGCACACGGTGGGTGCTTGTTGAATGCAGGTTGCTTGTGAGCGAGGGGCCGCAGGTCCCGTGAGGCTGATGAGGGGGTGAGGGCGGGAGTGGAGCTTAGGAGGGGGTGAGGGTGGGGAACAAACCCCATGTGTCCCAGACGTTCACGGCTGCCCTTCTGGTCAGCCGTCCGCCTGTTCCTCCATAGGTCGAGCAGGCCGCAGTTCGCTTAGCCGTGGTCTGAGCCCCGTGCGCGACCTCAGTCCCCCCGACCCCTGCCTCCACCCCTGCCCCCATAACTCCTTCCCTGGGCCCTGAGTTCAGCTTCTAGGCTTCAGCAGTTTGTCTTGGAAACCTGGGGTTCCCCAGATTCATGGAAGTGTGGGTGGAGCTCGAGGGGGACATGCCCCCACACCCTGCCTCAAAACCACAACCGCAAAGTCACAGGGCTGGAACCAGTGAGGCTTTCTGACTTCTGCTGTCAGGGAGGGCCTCCTCCTCGACCCCACCCTGCAGGGAAATGGAAACGGCGCGGGGGTGGGTCTGGGCAGGGCCAGGCCGGACCTTAGGTACCGTTGCCAGGTTGCCCCGCCTCTCTGCCCGGGTTCGGGGGCTCCATCAGCCCAGGGAGCATTCCCCACCACATCCCGGAGCCCGCCCACAGGGCCTGGCACGTGTGGGCGCCTCAGTCTCCTGGCCTCACCAGCCTGGCGAGCCTCCCTGGAGCAGGGCCTGCGTGGTCCCTGCCTGTCCTCGCTGTGGGCACCACGGCTGGGAGGCCTCTGTGACTGGGCGTCCAGCAGGCCACGTGTGCTTCATGGCGTTCGCCACCTGCCTTGATGGGCAGACGGAGGCCAGCGGGGCCAAGGGCCTGCCACCCTGTCCTGACCGTAGGTGATGGGCCGGGAAGGAAGGGCACGGTGGGCGTGGAAGAGAGGGGCGGCGAGGAGGCCTGGGGGGCCCTGATGGAGCCGGGTGGTTATTTCAGTAAGTCCTGTAGGCTCTGCGGGAACTGAGATACCTGCCAAGGATATGAAAGGGGAAATGGGATGGGACCCCCATTCTGGGCACGCCAGGGAGTCTTTGGCCTCCAGAAGGGGCTGTTGGTGCCCCGGGTCTCCTAGGACACGGGACGGAGTGCAGGAGGGGAGCCATCCCCCATAGGTGCGGGGGGGGGGGGCTTGGAGCCCACGGTGGGTAGGTGTGCGTGTCTGGCAGAACAAGGCACCCCGCGCCTCTGTCCTGGGGGCTGTGAACCAGTCCAAGTCCCACCAGCTTGGGGCTAGGGAGGGAGAAGGGCGACCCCTGTCCCCCTCAGCCTTGCCATGGCGGCCGTGCCAGGACCCACCAGTTGAGGCAGAGAAGGGAAGTGGAGGCCCCAGGCCCAGGGTGAGGATGGGGCTACAACCAGCCTACATCTTCACACACGTGCACGGTCTCCTAGGGCTCCCCAGGGCCTCTGGGCTGACTGCTGTGCCCACGGGAAGGAAGCCTGAGCCCGGGAGGGCAGGGATGCCCTCAGCGTGTGGCCTGGGAGCCAGCTTGGCCACGACACTGACCGTGACTGACGGCTCCATCCATCCTGCCTGCAGCTGCTTCCCTGGTGCTGCGGCCTGCTTGTTTCCTTAGGGGAGGCGCTTGGAAGTACCGTGGGTGGGCAGTGCGCCCATCAGCCCGCCACCAGGCACGTGGGGGCCTGGGAGAGAGATCAGGTGGCCCCTACCCACCCGGCATGGTTTGAGCAACCACAGAAAGAGGAAACGCCCGAGCTCCTCTCCTCGGTGCCGCCTAGCGGATCCAGAGCCGCGTGGAGTCGCGGCCGGGCTCCCGCAGCCCGAAAGAGGCCTCGTGCCAGCCTCCAGCCTGCGCCCGCTGCTCCCACGCGCCCAGTGGCCCCTCAAGGCCTGCCCCTGGCCCCTGCTGAACCTCCACTCCCGGCCGCACGGATTTCCTGCCCTTTTCCCAACAGTCCTTTGGTTTCCCCACCTCCAGACGTCTGCTCCGGGGTTGGTGGGGGGACCCTCTGCCTGGGACGCCGCCTTCCATTGTCCGTGGCCCAGCTGGCCTAGCGGCGGCCCCCGGAAGCCCGAGTGCTAATGCAGAGGCTGCTGCGTCCCAGGCTGGCTTCATGAGCTCTGCTGTTGGCGCTGCCCGTGAATCGCTCCGTTATCCCAATGGCAGCCCTGGGATGGAGGCACTCAGTTTTCTCCAGTTTTTACGCAAGGAGCGTCAGGCCCAGAGCGATTAGATAATTTCCCTACAGTCACACAGGGAATAGAGGAGGCAGAATCCCACGATGAGCTGTGGCCGTCCCGCCTACGGCCGTGGGCGAGCTCTGCAGGCTGGGCAGGGCGTGCTCCTCGGGGCCTCGGGCGCCTGGCTGGATGCTCAGTGGATGGTCTGGTGGATGGGATCACCGAGCGGCTCTGGGCCGGCCCGTCCCCTGGGGCCCCGGTTGTCCCTTCTGCAGTATGCGGGGAGTCCCTCAGCGCTTGTGGCTCCCGGGGGCCTGAGCTCACACCTGCTCGGCCACTTAGCACCCACGGGCTCTCTGCAGGTCCCCTGACCTCCCTGAACCTCTGTGTCCACTCTGGAAAGGGGAGGGCAGCTCTCCCTGCTCACTAGGGGCTTTCCACGTGACAGGTGCCGTGCATAGTGGCCCTTAGCAAACAGTCGGCGCCCCTGCTTAGTTGAGGCTCATCTGGGAGATGCTCCTGAACCCTGCAGGTCCTGCGGGGGCGGTTGGAGGTGTGGGGTACGTGTTCTTGGGTGCAGTGGGGTCCTCTGGACGCCCTCTCGCCCCACCTCCTGCATCTTGACAGCCCCAGGTGGCCGGGGCTGGCCTCCCGGCCTCCTTGCAGCCCCCCGCGAGTCCCGTGGGGTTACGTGACCTGACAGAACCACAGCCCACCTGAGCAGGAGAATCTAGACCTGTCCAGGGCTGGAAGAATCCCTGCCGGCGCTGGGGCTGGTGTGAAACAGCCTTTGGGATGGTTTGTGCTTTGAGCACCTGGCTCTTCCCGTCCCGTGAGAAAGGGGGATGGGAGTAGGGGGTTGGGGGCCACGGGGAAGGAAGGGGGTGAGCTTCCCTTGTGCAGGAGGGGCCCAGCCTGGGGCTACCAGGGGGCAGCGTGGCAGCTGCTGTCCATCCAGAGACATCGTAGGACCTGACTTCCGCCTTTGTCAGGGGTTTGCAGAAGTCGGGGTGCTGGGGGGCCGCCCAGCTGGCGTCCTGGCGCCTGTGGGGACCGGGTGGCGCGCAGGATGCGGCGGGAAGCACCTCGGGGCCCTTGGCGCTGATGGGAGAGCTGGGGTGGGCGCAGCGGAACCAAAACTGCTGTGTCATTGCAGCCGCAGCAGCTGTTGCCAGGGTGACTGGTGAGTTTCCCACCCTTCTTCCTGGAGCAGTGTCAGGATGGCGGGAGGGATGGAGGGGTGTGTGTGTGTGTGTGTGTGTGTGTGTGTGTGTGTGTAAGGGATGTTGTCTCCTCCCTCTCTCCTTGGGTCACACGATCCAAGACCCCTACCCTGCCTGCCGAGGCCGGGGCAGTGTGGCCTGCTGGTGGAACCTGGATCTCCTCCCTCCTTGCTGGGACCAGGCTTCGGTGCCCATCTATGGGTTGGGAGTCCCCAAAGCGCCTGCCTCACCAGAGGGTCCCAGCGCTCTCGCTGTCCTGTCGGGGGAGCGCCCAGGAATGGCAGGCAGTTCTTATTTAGGTGGGCGAGGGGCAGAGGGTGTGAGCAGGGGCATTGCGGGTCCTCCTTCGAGCCTGGGGTCCTGCGGGAGGGTCGGGCCCTGAGGGCAGGACGGCCTCCTCCGGCCTGGCTGAGTAAGCAGTGCCCGGCATCCCGCCTGCGCTCCGCGTGGCTTGGGGTGGGCAAGGCCCCTCTCCGAGCCTCAGTTTCTCTCTCAGTAAAGGGGGTGTGTGGTAGCACCTTCCTGGCCCAGCAGCAGGTGCCTAGCAGCAGCCTGCCAGGGCTGACCCTGGCTTCCCCCCCCTCAGCTCAACTCGCCCATGAACCCCGTCAGCAGCAGCGAGGACATCAAGCCCCCGCTGGGCCTCAACGGCGTCCTCAAAGTCCCGGCCCACCCCTCAGGGAACATGGCGTCCTTCACCAAGCACATCTGTGCTATCTGCGGGGACCGCTCCTCAGGTAAGCCGCCGAGGGCGCAGTGGGGACGGCAGGGCCCCCGGCCAACAGGGGGCTGCTCGGAGCTCCGAGCCGCTCACCCGGGACCTTCTAGTGTTTCCACGTCCGGGAGATGGTAAGCGGCAGCGTGGCTTTGAGGCTTCCAGAGACGAGGCAGCTGTGGTGGTGACGATGGCATGGGGGCAGCAGGGCTGTGCCCCGGGTGAAGGGCCCTTCACGTCCCACTCCCGAGCCCGGCAGCCCCGGGGGCAGGACGGCCGACCTCCTCGGGCCGCCATCTCAGACGCGGAGCCGGCGAGGACGCCGGGGTCCAGGTCTTGGGCGGGGCCGGGATGCAGCCCTGCTGCGCTCCCAGGCTGGCTCCCTTACTCCAGCGGGACGAGCCCCTTCTGCCAGTTGGCCGCAGGCTGCTCACGGCCGCCCCACCTGCAGGCAAGCACTATGGGGTGTACAGCTGCGAGGGCTGCAAGGGCTTCTTCAAGCGGACGGTGCGCAAGGACCTGACCTACACCTGCCGGGACAACAAAGACTGCCTGATTGACAAGCGGCAGCGGAACCGGTGCCAGTACTGCCGCTACCAGAAGTGCCTGGCCATGGGCATGAAACGCGAAGGTAGGTGGTGCTGGCCCTCTCCCTTCTCGGAGCACAGGGTGTGGCTCTGGACTTGGCGGTTGCGCGGACCTCCTTTGCATACCTCTGATGACGGGGTGCTCACTCCCTCCAGAGGCGGCGGCTGCTGCTCTGTTGGCAGCACATCTTCGGAGGCTGTGAGCTCACTTACCGGCTCTTTCCTGGGTACCTGCCGTGTGCTAGGCTCTGGGATTACGGAAGAGACACTCTCGGTCCTGCCTGCTGGCGGCTCCCAGCCCCGCTGGGCACAGACATTGATCAGAGCCTCTTCAAGGTCATAGTGAGCCCGGCCGAGTGCCTGGGCTCTGGGAGAGGCAGAGGCAGAAGCAGCGGGAGCCAAGGCTGGGGGTGGGAGATGCGGGCGCTGAATGAGTGAGCCCGGGGAGGCGTGCGTGTGGGTCCTGGAGCCTTGTTCCTGCTGCTCAGTAGGGGCTGGTCGAGGAGACCCGGGTCGGGGGTGGGGCAGGGAACTCCAGAGACCATCGGGACATTCCCAAGCCTGCTGGATGCCAGCTGGCCCTGGGCTGTGCTTCCTCCTACAGATCTGGCCGGGGTACCTTGCGACCCCACGTCCTCCCAGCAGAGGGACTCGGGCTGCGGGTCTCTCGGCCTTGGGTTGTGACGTTTATTAGGGGCGGGTGGGGGCGTGTAGCAGGGAAGGCCGCTTCCCTGAGGTCGCTGAGATTGTCAAGTTGTCCAGCCAGACCTGGGCCCGAGCCCAGGGTGGCTCCTCGTAGCCCTTTGCCGTCCAGCGCAGGTTTGGTGGCTCCTGTATTCTGGGTGGCTTCTCGCAGTTTTGGTCTGCGTCTCTGCTTGAGTGTCTCGTGCCTGGGGCCTCGTGGGTTTAGGAGGCGCTGTCTGGGATCCCTTCTCCGCTGCGGCTGTTCCCATGGTCCACGCGTGGCTTGTGTTTTTCCACCTTCTTCCCACCGGCTCCTGTCAGGGTCTTGGGCTGGCGTCTCACCACCCAGGACTGTTCTCTCGTGGGGACTGCAGTTTTCATCTCCTTTCACTTGTTTATCTCTTCAGCCCCACTTGTTCTTGCTGAGAAACCGAAACCTCAGCTGGGCCATGCGGTCCCGCGGGATTTGCTCCTTGAGGCCGCGAGGCTGCCTGTGCAGTGATGTGCTGGGGCTCGGTGGTAGCCGCTGGTGAGGGGCGGGGTGCCTCCTGGGCTTCAGCATGAGCGAGGGGCCGGCCTGGGCTCCGGGCCTTCCTGATCAGGGTACGTGTTCCATGGAGACCTTGGCCCACCCTTCTTTGTGTGGGTGGAGAAGCTGAGGCCCAGAGGGTCCAGGGCTTGTCCAAGGTCACATGTCGGGCTGGAGCCTGGGCCTCTGGCTTCCAGTGCAGATCTATTCCTTTAGACCAGCAAGAGGGCAGAGGAAGCACGTGCCTGGCTGGGGGAGGCCTGTGCCCAGCCCCGGTTCCTCTGGCCACCCTTTGTAGTCAGGGTGGACTTCCTGGAGGTGGTGAGCGCAGCGTGGTTCCTGAAGGATGGAAACTTGGGCAGGGGGCAAGCGTGTGGTGGGCAGCAGATCAGACTGCATCCAGATGTGGAGCCTGGCCAGAGGGCAGGTGCCAGTGTGCCGAGGGGAGGTGGGGCCCTGACATGCAGCTGCGGCTCGGGGCTCCCTTGTGGGCACCACAGTATAGAGTGAGGTCACTCGCTTGCTGAGCTGGCCACCCCTGGTGCCTGGTACCACGCCGGGCGCTGGGCACACAGCAGCAAGCCATGGGCACCCGTCCATTCACAGTGACCGTCGGACAGCCAGGCAGGGCCCCCCAGGTGTGATCAGTGCTGCCTTAGGGGAAGCCCAGGGCACTGTGGGAGCCCAGAGTGGGCCCCTGGCCCAGCCGTGGACATCGGGCAAGGCTTGGGTGGGCAGATGTCCAGCTGACGCCAGAAGAGTGGAAGGGTGTTTGGCAGACCCCGTGCCCAGCTGCCGGGGTCAGCGCACGCCGAGGCCGAGAAACTCAGTGGATGTGGTGCACTGTGGGGCCCCAGAGAGTGACCGTCCACGGGTCCCCAGGGCTTTCCCGGAAACGCTGACCCCCTCCGAAGGCCCCCTCAGCCTGTCCACCTATGAGCCTTGGGCAGACCCCAGCTGCCTGTTCCCCCAAGGCCTGGGGGAGAGTGGATGACACCCCTCTCCTGTCCCAGTGGAGCTGCAGGCTCGGGGCTGGGGAGGCACCGGGTCTGACCCCTACCCTGTGCTCACCGGGGGCTGTTAGGAGCGCCTGCCGTGTGCGGAGCCTCTTTGGGGGCCCTGTCCTTGTCGCACACACTCTCAGCCGTGGTGCTGTGACGCTGTTCCCGCACCTCCCGGGTAGAGAAACGGGGTGCGTGGGGGGGAGGGGCGCTCGCGGAGGTCTCAGGGCCACACTGGCGGGGCCGGGCTGCTCGCGTCTGCCTGGGCCGGAGCCGCGCCGCCCATCTCTCGTCTGGTGCATAAATCTGGAGCGCTGGGCGCGATCCAGAGGCACACCTGATTTATGGGCCATCAGATAAATACCTGATCCCATCAGGACCCCCCACCCCCACCCCCTTGCCTCTTGCTGGATTTATAAGTCACAAGCAGGCGGTCAGGACCCTCCTACACCGCCCTCTCCTGTTCCCAACACAACATAAAACTCTCCTCACCGCCGCCGGCCGCCCTGCGGCCCGCGAGCCCTGGGGCCACGGGAGGAGGCTCTGTCCTGGCGTGGGTGGCAGTGCCCGTCGTCGTGCTTCCCGTCGCCTGCGGGGCCCGGCCCACTGCCTCACTCTCGGGAGGAGTGACGGGTGGACCCGGCGCAGCCTCAGTGCCGGCCCTGCAGGGGGCTTGGACCTGAGGCAGCCTCCTTCCTCTCTGCTGTCCTCGGGCGACCCCCGCCAGGAGGGCTCCCTGGCGGTGGCAGGGCTGGTGGCAGCACGAGTTGGGGCACAGTGGGGCCCAGGGGGACGGGGGCCTGGAGTGCCACCCCAGCCTTGGCCGGGAGCACACAGGATGTGGCTTGTCCGCCCCCAGGGCCGGCCTGAGCCCTCCTAGGTGCCAGCCCCACACGGGCGGCCATGCTGACCGGCCTCGGTGCCGCACGACGCCTGGGAGAGGCTTGTGATCACACCCCTGGGGCAGGTGGGGCACAGGCTTGGGGCTGGCCCCTGGACCGGCCGACCGCAGGGAGGGCCGACGGGCACCCTGCCCCCGCGCCGGTAAGGAGGGACGCGGCAGGCCCACGGCGTCTCGTGTCGGGCAACGACAGGGGCGTGCGCACACACGCAGCCCCTGGGGGCTCGTTCCGCAGCATTCCGGGGTTGGTGGGGCCCAGGTGGGAGTTGCCCCGCGGGCCGGCCCTCCCCAGGCTGAGCCCGGGCCTGTCCCCTGGGCGTGCAGCTGCGGGGCTCGGGGGCCTGGCTGTGCTCCCGTCTGAACGGGGGAGACCTGACAGCAGCAGGCTGGAGGGTCACCCGCTGCCCCGCCTCTGCTTCCTTCTTCCTCTCTGAGGAAGGCCTCTCCCCATTTCCTTCCTGCACCCCGTCCTCTGCCTCCGAGGGACTGGGGTGTGGAAACGGCAGTGCCTGACGCGTGCGTGGCCCCGCAGCGGCTGCGGAGAGGCCCGCGCTGGTTCCCCCGCCTCCCTGTGCAGGTGGGGCGCGTGGCCTTGACTCTCCGAGCCTCAGTTTCCACGCGGTGCATGGGGGTGTCGGCAGGCTCCCCGAAGGGCCTGTTGGGGGGAACGTGGCGGGTGCCAGCCCCGCGCCTGGCGGCTGGGGGGGTCAGAGAGTGGGGGCCGCAGCGTGTGTGCGTGTGTGTGAAGCCGTGTGCGTGCCCGTGTATGTCGCACGTGATCATTCTTGTGTGCAGGCGGCTTGTCCTGGGTTGAGCCCCCTGAGGGAAGGAGGGATGTGTCCTCCGAGCTCGAGGGACATAACTAGCCCTGGGACCTCTGACAGGGACATGCCCCGCCGGCCTTGAGAAGAGGCAGCCGGGCCAGAGCCCTTGGAGAAGTGCAGCCCTGCCTGCCCCGGGGGCCATACAGGGGATGGAGGAAGGGCCCAGCCGCCGGCGGTGCCAAAGCAAAGGAGGTGGCAGGCCTGTGGTCCCCCCACCCCCACCCCGCCCAGACACCCCTCCCACCTCGCGGCTTCCTGCCCGGCCCCAGGAGCCGGAGGGCGGCAGTGGGCACTGTGCAGGTCACGGGGCGGGGGTCCCACCCTGGCTGTGGGCTGCTGCTCCCCGGGACGTCCGGCACCAGCTGTCTCCTGACGCCGGGGACCCCGCTTATGCTGGGCGTTGAGTGTCCCTCCCAGGCGTGTGCTCGGCTGCTGGGGGAGGGTCGGCCCCGGGGGCTTCCCTGGGGATCCCCGGCATGGGGGCCCGGCCTCCTCTGCCCTCCCGGCAGCGTCCCCTCCCCGTGCCGGCCCCTCTGCCCGTGGCTCGGGGCTGGGAGGATAACGAGGCCCTGTCTTGGCCGACGCCTCCCACCCGAGGCTTCCCGGCGCCAGCGGACATAAGTCAAACACAGCCACGTCTAAGAGGTGGTCGAGCTGGCAAAGCATGAATCCCCAGCCCCTCCCCCTGCCCCCCCCACCCCCCGTGTTTAAATAAAACAATAACATTTGTAACGATGCTGCTCAGAGCGGCCCAGCCCTTCATGGCTTCAGAGCGCTTCACAGAGCGCTCGCTAATTAATTCCGGACGCCCCCACGTAGGAGGCAAGTGCTGAGGGACCCCCACCTGCCACCCTGTCCCGTCTGGAAGGGGAGGAGAGCCCCTTAACTGGGCCGCATCATGGGGGCCATGCGCGGGAACGAAGCCGCAAGTGTCCCGAGGGTGCCTCCTGCGGATCCAGCCTGGAGGCCGGTGCCGACCTCGTCACTCTGTGGCCGGGGAAGCTGGGGCACTGAGAGGCTAGGGACTCGCCCGGGGCCACACAGCAGCTGGGGCAGAGCAGCGTCTGATTCCAGAGCCTGTAGCTTTAAGCCGCCTGTTCTCCTGAGGGCTCAGCCGCACCCCTTTGGTGCTCTGGGCCTGTTTCCCCACCTGCTCAAACGTGCCTCTCAGCTGTGTCCCAGCTCTGAGGATTTAGGGTTCTGTTCGGAGGACAGACCCTGGGGACCCCCACCCTCAGGGTCTCAGGGACACCGGCCTGCCAGGGTCCCCATCACTCCGGATGCTGGTCCAGATCAGCCTGTGTGGCTGCCACCCACCGGGTCCACTCTTCTGGTCTGTGATCCCATCCCCTCGTAGCAGACGGCGACACGAGGAGGTGCCCTGCTCCAGCCCAGCATCCGCTGTGTCGGAAGGGGCCAGAGCCAGGCCGGCCAGCTTGAGCTCCCCACCCAGCCCCACCGGCTGTCAGACTTTCCAGAAACACCAGGCTTGCAAAAGCTCTGACTCCCGCCTGGCTCCAGGGCCCAGCTGGTGGATCTGAAGCATGGGCCAGCCCTCTGTCCCGAGTCTCGCCACACGGATGGAAAATCTCTCACTCGAGTCAGCGTTTGCGTCTCGGAGAGCGCAGCCCCTGGCAGGGGCCATCCATAAATAGCCATTTGTGGATGCGGGAAGGATGCAGGGCCGGCCCTCAGGGAGCCCCGCGGCCCGGAGAGGGTCTGAATGGTCGTTGGCGGGGCCGGCGTGTTGGAGAGGGGTCCACGTGGACTATTGCAGAGCTGTGGGCGGTGTTCCAAGAATCGCACGGGCCCGGGGGACCCCCAGGGAGCAAGAGAGGGGAGCCCTCACACCCCCAGGCTTGGAGGACGGAGCGGGGGTGGGCCGGCAGAGCCCCTAGAGCTGTGGCCTGAGGAGGAAGTGGCCGCTGAGAACCGTGGCCGGGCAGGGCGGGCACCAGAGCCACGGACCCCCTCCTCCCTCCTGCTGGTTCCCTGCGTTTACAAGACCCACCCGAGGCCAAGGGTGAGAGGGCCCGGGGTGAGGCAGCCCTGAGCTCGGGCCCCGGAGCTGGGCAAGGCAGGTGGGTCTGGAGGTACGCGGGGTGGGGGGCAGTCCCGTGACAGCGGCGTCTGCGGGAACAGGGCACTGTGTTTTGCCCGGTCCAGACTTCCTGCAGGGGACGGTAAGCCTCGACTGAGGCCCAGAGGGGTGATGGCACGTGGGTAGTCCCCCGAGGGGCCGCACCCTCCCGGCTTCCGGAAGGCTCCATGCTGGGGGCTGCGTGCAGGGCCTTCCCCTCGGTGGGGCTGGGAGTGTGTGAGAAGTTTCACTGCAGCCCTCGGGAAGTCGCCTCGCATAAGCTCCTGCTCTGCCTTGGGGTCTCCAGGGGCCCCAGGAAGCCTTGTGTGGGGTGGGGGCTGAGGAGCTGGTCCTGAGGAGGCCGTGGGCGCCCTGGGAGTGTCGGGGGACGTCTGGACATCTGCTCTGGCTCAGCAGAGCAGGACCAAGGGAGGGCGGCCGGCGGCGGTGGTGGGCCCCGTCCTGGTGCCGCGGCCCTCGCTTAGTGGCATCTGGCGCGTCCCTGGGGAGGCACAGGCCCAATACGCCCAGGGGCTCCCCCGTGCTGGTGCTGTGTGGGCAGCCTCTCCCACCCCGCCAGGCCTCCTTTCCCTGGGTCCAGGGCTCTTGGTGTCCCCAGCAGAGGAAGTGGGGGTGTGAGGGTCAGCAGAGGGCGCTGCAGAAGCCCCCGGGAGCCTTCTTGTGTCTTTGCGGGGCTCTGGGTGGGGTCCACAGCCTGGCTCTGGTTCAGCGTCGCCTTGGGCCTGCTGGGTGACCTCGGGGAGGTCTCGGCCCGTCTTGGGAAAGGGCGGCTGGAGCTGCACGGGCTGTGAAGTCGAGGGTCTGTGAACGCCCAGCCGTGGGGTGCCTGGTCCCCTCGGCCTTCCCTCCCACCTGGGTCTCCGCGGGGATGTGTTGGAATGAACCGTTCCCTCTCCGCCTCTTCCCATCAGCTTCTCTCCCTGGGTTCCCAGAAACTAGGCTGCCCCGACTGCAGCGTCTGCTCAGGTTCTACCCTCGTGCTGGACCCCCGCACCTGCCCGGCCGGCCCGGGCTGTCCCGTCTCAAGCCTGGGTTTGACCCGGCTTGTGCTCTCCTCCAGCCCCTCTCCTCCCCGCAGCAGAAAGGGACTCTCAGAGATCTGCGTCTCACCCCATCCTTTTCCTGGGGCACATTGGACCCTGTTTCGGCCACGCTCCCCACCGTTGCACCCCTCGTTCTGCTCCCTCGCTGACGTGAGAGGCCCTTTCATCAGCAGCATTTGTGCTCCGGTTCTAGACCTTGACACGCGCTACCTCTCCTGCCTGAATTGCTCTCCCTATTTTTCCCGTTCCTTCAATTTCATTGTCACTTTTTCCGGGAAGCCTTCCTGGCTTTGCCTCAGTCCGTAGCCCATCAAAGCCCTTCTCACTCCACGTTGAGATCCCTGTTGAACTGTCAGTGTCCTGAGAGCTGGGTCCCATCTGCCCTGGCCCTGGGCGGGTCCTGGGTGAATGAATTAATGAGAGGCAGCGTGTTCTGTTCTCAGAGCGCACAGCCTCCAGGAGGCCAGGCTTGGGGCAGAGAAGGGGGCCGCAGTCTGGCCGGCTCTCAGCAGCATCCTGCTCCCCGGCCCCGGCCAGCTTGTGGGCGCGCTGCTCGGGCCCTGGCGGCGGAGGGGCTGCCGCGGGAGCTGCGGGCTGACTGGAAGCCTCCCCGTGCCTCAGCTGTTCAGGAGGAACGGCAGCGGGGCAAGGACCGGGCTGAGAACGAGGTGGAGTCCACGAGCAGCGCCAACGAGGACATGCCGGTGGAGAAGATCCTGGAGGCCGAGCTGGCCGTCGAACCCAAGACCGAGACGTACGTGGAGGCAAACGTGGGGCTGAACCCCAGCTCGGTGAGTGCACACCCGCCCTGCTCTGGGGACTGTGGCCCCGGCGCGCTCCTGGGAGGGAGACCCCCTCTGTAATGTCCCCAGTCGGGTGGGTGGGGTTTTGGTTGTTCTTCTCAAAGCCCAGGACTTGATGGTAACCTTCAAGCTTCGTGTTGTCTCTGGCCCATCGTCCAGCCGGGTTTCAGGGGTTCTTTGTCTGCCCCAGGTTTGCGGGCAGCGTTAGGTCCAGACTACGTCTATGTCTCCCGTGTGTGGTCAGGGTGGGATCACAGCCCTGTGGCCTGCCCTGAGGTCTCCCTGGCTCACGGTGGCCCGGACGGCACCGGACACACCTGCCCAGCTCCCTATCCCCAACCCCGGGGCCTTTGCGTGTGCCGCTCCCTCTGTTCCTCCTCGGGCTTCAGCCTCAGAGAGGTGTCACTTCCTCGCGGAGCCCCTTTCTCTCTTGACCCCACTGGTGCCCCTGTCCTGTGGGCTCAGAGCCCCTGATGTTACTCTTCACGGCCCCTAGCACGTGGGGGCCACGCCGCAGCGTGTGCGGTGGGTTAATTCTCCATCCTTGCCATCAGGCTGTTCCACAGGACCCTGCCCTGCCCGTAGGTGCTCTCACGTGGCCCCCACCCCCATCTCCGAGTGTGAGGGTCCCGTCTCATCTGTGGGGGGTCGCAGGCCGCCCTGCTGCCCCGCACTGTGATGCCCCAGGACCACGGCCCCTCTGAGACGCCCGCTTCGGCTGCGTGCCAGGGAAGGCGGGCCCTCTCCTGGGCGTGCCGCCTCTCGGCCTCTCGTAGAATGACTCCCGTCGGCTGCGATACTCAGCAGTCCGTCTGGTCTGTGGTCCGGCCCGACCCCACGCCCCGTCTCCGGTCCCAGTGCGGGGTGGGGAGGGCTTCACGACTGAGTCGAAACCCCGAAAGAGAAGTCCTGGGCTGCCAGCTTTTAATTTTGTCAAGTAAGGACGTTATTGGGAAGAAAACAAATCTGCCGTCTTCTCTCTCCACGAATTCAGAGCAGGCGGAGGGGGATCTAGGGGACAGGCAGGCGGGCCGGCCGGGCAGAGGGTCTGCCCTCGTGTTGCAGCTTGCGCTGGGCTGGCCTGGGTCCCCCCCTCTGGGGACGGCTCGTTAGGCCCCTTCTCTCGACACCGGCGACAACTCTCTGCCCTGCGGCAGCCTCGGGCCTCTGCCTGGGGATCCCGCTGTCACCTCCTAGGACAGGGAAGGTCCCGTCCTCTCAGGCACGGGCTGGAGCTCCAGAAACTGCCGCTGAACGAGGCCTGTTTTGTCTCTGAGCGGGAATCCAGGCTCGGAGAAGTCAAGTACTCGCTGGAGACCACCCTGCGGGACGGAGCAGGGCAGAGCTGGAGGCCCCTCCCCCAGGGCAGCCCCCCAGGCCTAGTCCTGCACCCACTGTGCAGGCAGACGTCGCCCCCAGCTCTAGGCGTGACTGTGCTCACCTACAAGGCCCCGGCCTGCCCGGGAGTGGCTCAGGGTGACGGCCTGTGCCCCGGGCCTGCTTTGGGCCCCTTGAGGGCTCGGAGGGGGCTGTTGGCCGGTGCCCAGGGAGAAGGCCCGACCCCTGGGGCTCTCCTCGGGTCTTCCCCACGCCCCCCGCTTCCCCCTGCATGGCTCCCCCATGCCCCCCACCATCAGGCTTGCGCTCTCACCTCGAGGGGCTGCCCTGTGGCGTGGAAGGGCAAGGAGCACGGTCCCCGGGGAGTGCAGCCTGGCCGCAGTGGCTCCGGCGAGAACCTGGCCCCGGCCTCTGGCACGCTAGCTGCTGGGTGTTTCTTCGCTCGTGTGAGTGCCCGTGGCTACCGCTGTCCATCAGACGTGATGGGGTGGGCGATGCCCGCAGGGTATCCTGGGCACGTGGTGTCCGGGGCCCAGCGAGTGTGTGGACTTCTGGCTGACGCTCCTGGGAGGTTTGTTGCAGAGCAGGTGGAGGCGGGGGCGCCCAGCGGCTGGTGCCTGTCTGCCCCTTCCCCCTGAGGTCCGCGGACCAACTGGCCACGCTCCCCGGCTGCCGCCTCTCCCGGGGTCCCAGGTCCCCTTTCTGCACGCCTGGCTCTGTCCACCCTGGTGGCCTCGGTGCCGGTTTGTCACCGGGCCTCCCACGAGAGCCCTCAGCAGGCCCTTCACGGGGCTGGGTTGTTTAGGCTACGTCACTGGAGGGCGGATGGTTTCTGTCAGGGGAAGCTCTTCCGAGGGGGCCTCCCCCGTGTGGCTGCCTGACCGTCATGGTTTCTGGAATGAGGGGTTTCCACATCCCGTGCACGGGCCTCGGTCCCCCCGTCTCCGGGCCCAGAGGGTTCTCCACCCGAGCCCCACAGGCTGGAGCCGGGAGCAGCAGGGTACCACTGAGACCGCCCAGGTTTCCTCGTCTCTGAGAATGACCGGGGCGTCCCCTCCTGGCTAGAGCTTTCTGGAGGGGCCTCTGATGTACCCTCTCTGTGTGCCACCCCTTAGTCCGGCCTGTGACACGGGGTCACCCGGCCCCAGCCCCCGGGGCTGCGGTGGGGACTGAGTGGGTCGTAGCACGGTGTCCTCCCTGTGGCTGCTAGGACAAGTGACCGCACATCAAATGCCTAAGACAGCACAGAGTTTAGTATCTTATGCTTCTTGAGGTCAGACGTCTGAGCTCAGTGTCCCTGGGCCAAGTCAGGGCATCGGCAGGGCTGGCCCTTCTCGGGGAGAAGCTGCTGCCCGGCCTGTCCCCGCTCCGGAGCTGCCCGCGTTCCTCTGCTCCCGGCCCTTCCTCCGGCTTCGGGGCCGGCAGCGTCTTCCCTCCTCGACCTCGGCCTCCGTCCTCACGCCTTCTCTCTGCTCTGACCTCCTCCCCCCTCCAGTAGGGACCCTCGTGATGGCACTGGGCCCACCCACTTCTTCCAGGGTAACCTCCCATCTCAAAACCCTTAACTCGGCCGCATCTGCAGAGTTCCCTTTGTCGGGTAAGGTGGCACATTAGCAGGTTCTGGGGTATAGGACGTGGGTGTCACTGGGGGCGTTACTGAGCCGCCGCTGCCGGGTAAGGCGTGTGGCGGGGCCTGGTCTGGGGCCGCGTTCTCTGCTCGGTGCTCACCGCGGCGCCCCTTCCCCCAGCCCAATGACCCTGTCACCAACATCTGCCAAGCGGCTGACAAACAGCTCTTCACCCTGGTGGAGTGGGCCAAGCGGATCCCGCACTTCTCCGAGCTGCCCCTGGACGACCAGGTCATCCTGCTGCGGGCAGGTGAGTGGCCGGGCCTGGCGGGGGCTGGGCAGGCGTGGACAGGAGAGGGGCGGGGGCTCTGGGGCCCCGCGGGTGGGACGCGGCCTTCCTGCTGCTGTGTGGGGCCGCAGGGGAAGGGGGCACGGGCCGGGGCTTCTGCTCCAGCACTGCCCACCGCAGCCTGGGTTTTCCTCCCCTCCCTCATAAGGAAGGATTCAGTTTGGGGTCTCTCCTGGTGGCCTTCAGAGGGGTGACGGGCCGTCTGGGGGACCTGTGGAGAGGGAGGGGTGAGCATGTCCAGCAAGGGCTGCCCTTGGGGGTCTGTGTGTTCTGCCTTCTCCCCCGACTCAGGCCGCAGCCCCTTTCCCAGGCTGGGCTTGCGATGCGCGAAGCTGGTGCAAAAACAGCTCGCTCGGTGCTCAGAACACACCCCACGGCCGAACAGGTGGTGAGGGAGATCCTGGGGCCCGGGGGCGGGCGGGGCGGGGGATGGGAGCGGCAGCTTTGGAGTCCCGACGAGGCAGCCGCCCGCCCTCCAGGCCGTTCTCTCATCTGGAAAGTGGGCATGACGGCCTTGCCGCGTGGAAGCCGGTTTCTGCTGGGACACTGGGGTCCTTGGCGCAAAGCTCCTGCCAGAGAGACAGTAGGGACAGGCCAGCTGGGAGGTGCTGGGCGGGAGCCCCGCCCCACCGGTCCATACATGCGCACTGGGCCCTGCGGTGTTCCCCTGCTGACCTGCGTGCTCCGGGCCTGTGCTGGGGGCCACGGGAGCATCGGGCCAGCCCAGCGCCTACTGGGCCCACTCTTGGGGCAGGAGGACAGGTGGCAGCAGGGTCAGAGGTAGGAAGGGGCTGGGCGGGCCTCAGTGGGGGATGGGAGGGAGAGAGGCAGAGTGATCGCAGAGGGGCAGGTAGGGCAGGCGCTGGGGGGCTGGTCTGGCCCCTCGCAGAGCTCTGGTCCTCGGCCCTGGTGTTTGGCCAGCGGGGTGTCCCTCGCGCTGAACCTGGGGGCGGGGAGAGCCCGTGCCCAAAGGAGTTTTCACTCCGGGGCACAAAACCCAACACCCAGAGCCGTCAGACCCGTAGGGATTGGGAAAGTCTGGGGCCAGGGGTTGGAGGGCATTCTGATTCACTGACCAGGCAGCCCCTTCCTCTCCCCGGGCCTCAATTTTCCTCTGTATAATAAACGGGGCCAATACTTGCTTTGTAGGGTTGAATCCGGATTCAATGGGATGATCCTTGTGATACTGGCAGCCACCAGCCCAGAACCTTCAGGGCACTCAGGAGTGGTGGCTGTGACGGTCACTAGTGACAGTCTTGTGGGATGATTCATGCTGTTCGGTTCATAGGGTCATTGAAACACTTGCTCACAGAATCGTTTCCATCCCTCTTTGTAGCCCTTGCACCTACTCTGGGTGCGCCAGGGCCTCACGTAGACAGAGCGGCGAGTTGGCCTTTGGCTCTAAACACACCTTGTTTCAGCTCAATAATTTACTGTTTTGTGGCATCCACAAAATGTCAGTCTCTGGGAGTTTGCCGTGGGGGGCCAGACTGGCGGCAGCTGCTCCGGGGCCGCCTGGAGGGGGTCCTGGGAGCTCCCTTGTGCTCCGTGGCACAAGTGTCTGGCACTTGCAGAGAGAGACTTCCCTGGCACCCTAGTTGGGGAGCCTGGGTTAAACTACGCTACAGGACATGCTCTGTGCAGGACTTCTCAGGGCCTTTACTGCACGCACTGTAGAGGCATCCCCCAAACGTCCATGCTTGGGAACTTCCTTTCTGTGGAACGGTCGTGGGCTCGGGGTTTCATGGAGCCCACTTTGGGAACCGTGGCTTGGGAGGGTGAGAGCTGCCTCTGGGGGGGTCCAACGGGGGTCGGGGGCAGGGCGGCCCGGGGGTCTGGAGACAGCAGTGACCGTGTGTTCTCCCCGCCGCAGGCTGGAACGAGCTGCTCATCGCCTCCTTCTCCCACCGCTCCATAGCCGTGAAGGACGGCATCCTCCTGGCCACCGGGCTGCATGTCCACCGCAATAGCGCCCACAGCGCGGGGGTGGGCGCCATCTTTGACAGGTGGGGGCCCAGCCCAGCCCACGGCCCTGACCTGCTTGGCCTTTGTCCTGTTCACGAGGGTTATACTTGTGGAGATACAGAGATGTGCAAGGACTGAGGTTAAAATCCCTCCGGGGACACCCGACAGCCGCAGCTGACGTTTCTGGTTTACTCTTCTCCAAGTATGTTTTCAAGTCCTGCCCGTGGGAAGGAAAGCTGCCCTATTTTTAATGCAAAGGGAGACTGTGCCGTAGATGCTGTTCCGTGGCGCTGTCACGTCGGGTGCGGCGGAGACTCTTACGAGCTGAGACTAAAAGCATCGCAGCGCCTGTGAGCCCGCGCGCACCCTGTCCCCGGGTGCCCGGCTGCATCTCAGCGCTGCTTCTGGCGTGTCCCCGGTGGAGACACCGCTCTCTGCCCCTCGGCACGCAGCCAGGGGGCCAGTGCTGGGTGGTGGGCGGGGGGCTCCGTTCAAGTGCCTCCAGAATCATGGCCCACCTGTGCTACACCAGGCAGGGCGGACAGGAGCTACTCATTCCTGTCTCTGGGCCTTGCCTAAGAGCCCGGAGGACCTGGGGACCTGGGGACCTGGGTGTCAGCTCAGCCAGCCAGAGTGGGAAGGGCTGGGGAGGGGCGTCCTAGGGTCCCTCGGGTGTGGGGGGCGTGGTACAGGAGTGGTGAGTGGGAAGGAGCGGGTGGCAGGGCGTGGGGGGTGGGGATGGTGGTGGGAGGGGTCCCAGGCGAGCCCCCGAGTACAGGAGCCTTGAAGTTAGAGGGGAGCAGCAGAAGCCCCTCCTGTAGCCCCCCGGGGATAAATGTGGGAGCCCTGCTGCCCCGTGGGACAGCTCAGGGAGAACAGAGGGGCACCACGTACTGTGGGCAAGCACTGGTGTTTAGACAGTGTAGGGATGTGTCTTTGCCACAGGACGTTTCAGGGCCTTTAACGAGCTCGTGTACAGAAGTGCCACCAAAAGGGGCCGTGGAGCACGGGGTTTATTGCCCACAGACGGCTTCTTTGGAGAGCACGTCCCTCTGGGGGCATGTTTAGAAGTGCAGCCCCAGTCACGCACCCAGCTGACAGTTCTGTGGTTCCAGCTGCTAGAGAGGTGACGGTGATGGGAATGTAATAAGTGGCTGGTGTCGGGAAGTGGGACGGAACCTGCTCCGGCTGCAAGGAAGGAGCCAGGAAGCCCAGGAGCTGGGGAAATGCCTTCCTGCGGGCGGACTCCGGGGAGCGGCAGGAATGCGGTGCTCAGGCCGCCGTGTCTGGTCTGCATCCCCGTGGGGACGTGTGGCAGTGGGCTTTGCCCTGGACGTGCGGGGCCTTGGCTCGCCCCGGCTGTCACGAGGTTCCTCTTTAGTCTCTGGCCCCCCAGGATAAAATCCCATTCGCAGACCTTCTCGAGGAAGAGGCATGGCGCCCCCGGGGCGGGGTGGGACAGGCTGGGCAGCTCCCCCGGTCTCCTGGCTCTTCTCAGCTGCCCTCCAGGCCCACAGCGGGCCTCCCGAGCGCTTTGGGGTTCCTGGCGGGTCCTGTGAGGGTCGTGGTCTGACTTGGGACGTCGGCATTTGCCTGCTTCCCCCGCAGGGTGCTGACGGAGCTGGTGTCCAAGATGCGGGACATGCAGATGGACAAGACGGAGCTGGGCTGCCTGCGCGCCATCGTCCTCTTCAACCCCGGTACTGCCTTCCTGCCGTTTCACCTGCTGTCCAGGCCTGGGTGTCAGCCCGCCTGGGGGACTAGAGTCCCCGGGCTCTCAGCCCAGCCCCACTGCTCACGGGCGCTGCAGCGTCGGCGACCTGCCCCTTCTCCGAGCCTCGGTGTCTCTCTTACGATGGGGGCACAGCCATGCCACCTTCTTCCCAAGGCCCTCGTGAAGGTCGGGCAAGGCTTGCGCAGCCGAGCTCATCCTCTGCGGTTCCGTGAGGCCTCTGGCCGGGCCTTTGGGCGCTGTGTCCAAAGCGAGGCCCCACTCGCACCGGCATCCTGGGCTCCAGAGGAGACGGCCTCTTCGCGCGCTTCTGCTGCCGGAGTTCTGGAGCCCGGATGTTTTGGGGGGTGGACGGGGACACCGGGGACAGGCTTGGGGCTGCTGAGGGCTTCTAGGGGGAGGTGCAGGGAGCTGACCAGGCGGTGGGAGGATGGGACGGCCCTAGGGGTCACGGGCCCTGACTCCTTGCCCTCCACCGGCTCCAGTGCTGAGGGCCGGGCTGGGGTGGAGATGGAGTCCGCTCGTGGGGGACAGCCCGTTGCCAGGGACGTGTGTTCCCCAGCTTTGTGCTCGAGCCCGTGACCCTGCCGGCATGGGAGGCTGAGCCACGTGTCTCGGCCCTGCCTGGCGGGATCCCCATTGAAGTCGTGCGTGGCTTGGCTCCTGGCTCTGGTTCACCTGTTGGGGCCCAGGCGTGGGGTTGCTGGGGACAGAAGGGAGATGTCCAGAGCTGGCAGAGCCCCAGGGCCTGGGGGAGCCCAGTTGCAGCGGAGCCTGGCATGTTCCCAAGGTGCCCAGGACCCCGAGCCACCAGGGCATTCACACTGGACCGCAGTGCTCCTACTGGGACATCAGCCAGCCAGGGCAGGGCCGGTGTGGGACCCCCTGGTCTGGGGCTCACGGGCCAACCGACAGCAGTCCTGTTCCGTGGCTGAGCCCCCGGAGGCTGCGTCAGCTTCAGACCAGCAGCAGGGAGGCTCTAACCTCTGCCCTCTGAGCCACTAGGACGGACCATGCCTGACCTGGCTGGGGCCAGACTCAGGGCTGTGTGAGCCCAAATCCAGATGCCCAGTGGTGGCTGCTGTCCGGGGGCAGTGGGGAGAGAGAGAGAGAGAGAGGCTCGTCCACTGTCAGCTTGCTGGGTAACTTCAGGAGATAAAAAAAGCACAGGGGGCTTATTAGCAAAGCTTTGCCCGGCCGGGGGGCTCTCGGTGCCTCAGAGAGAGGCCTGTGACGGCTCACGAAGATGAGCCGGGGCGGCCCGTGCTTCTAAGCCTCACCCCTGGGCCCTGGGGGTTTGGGCGACCCTGGTCCCGGGTATCTCCGTCCACAGGCAGAGCCTTCCAGACTGGGCCCCTGCCGCCAGGGTCCCAGGGCTCAGGATGGCTTCAGGGCCCCCCATAGCGTGGGTCTGGCTCTTTCAGGTACAAGAGGGTTTGGAGCCTTCATCTGGCTCCAAGGGGCTGAGACCCAACGCAGCAGAGGCCTCTGGAGTCCACCCGGTTGCCCTGGTAACCAGGAGCCGCCCCCGGGGGCAGGCCCATCCCACTGTACAGATGGGGCTGAATGGCAGGAGGTCAGGGGACTGGCCCAAGGTCAAGTGGCCAGCAAGCAAGCGGCAGGGCCAGGGCTCGAGCAGCCTCGTCTGAGTCGGGGCTCTCGGTCCCTGGGGCAGGTTCCCCGGGCAGGGCTCTTACCCGCGGCCCCTGCTCCCTCACAGACTCCAAGGGGCTCTCAAACCCGGCCGAGGTGGAGGCGCTTCGCGAGAAGGTCTACGCGTCCCTGGAGGCGTACTGCAAACACAAGTACCCCGAGCAGCCAGGAAGGTGAGCCTCGGCCCAGCCTCTGCCTGGACGGACCTCGGGGTCTCTTTGCAGACCCCCTGCCCAGGGCAGGACCCCACCACCAGCCCTTCAGACACTCTTGTGAATTAGAAGGCGACACCCTGCCTTCGCCCAGGGCAGTGGGGGATTGAGGCGCTCTCCCGGCCTCAGCGGGCACGCTCTCACGCTTCCTTGTAGCTCCACCAAAAAGATGGGCCCAGCGCGGGCACACAGTAGGTGCTTGTCGCTGTAAAGCACGTGAACGAAGTCAGTGCTTTCCTCCGCCTGCCAAAGGGAACCGCTAGAGGTAGGGGCCTGGCGTGCTCACCCCTAGCAGGGAAGGACGCCAGCACATAGTACGTGGTTTATAAGCGTGTGCAGAGTAGATGGCCGTGGTCTGCAGACCTGCCCGTCTCTCCTGGCCGACTGTGGGCCCCGGAAGGGCTGGAATTGTCTCCTTTCTGGGTCCACAGTGCCGGGCGTGCCGTGGGTGTCCAGGGGAAGGGGAAGCATCAGTGGCTTCACAGCACTCCAAGTCTGTTGTCCTGATTCTACCCCCTCCCTGTCCCGCTGGCCGCCCCGCCGACTGGCACGCACGGGCCACACAGGGTTAACTGTCTTGCTCACAGCCTCATCTGGTTTGGTTTAGAGTGAAACTTCCCGGAGGAGGATGAGAGGAGGGGTGGCAGGCCCGCCTGTTTTTCCTGGCTTCCCGCCCTAGCCCATCTCGCCAGCTCAGCAGAAAACAGCTCGTTCTCTGGCCCTGTTCCAGCCTCTAAGCTGCGTTTCTGCCTTTAAAACGCGGGTAGTGTTGCAGCCAAGCACGGGGCTTTTCCCCCTGAAATACAGACACTGTTAATAATTAATGAGGCCCTGGGGCCCCTGGAGGGGCATGTGGAGAGACCAGGCAGCACGTGGGATGGGGACGGCATGGGGGACAGATGTGGATGTCACTGGAGGGGCACGTGGCCCCGTCACCCCCCCACGGCAACTGTCCTTGGCAGCCGGGCCACGGAGCCTGGTGTCCCTTTTCCAAGAGGCTCCCAAAGTCTTCCTGTGTTCCTCCCCCACCCAGCGTCCTCCCCAGAAACTCTCCAGGGGGTGGGCACGGCCCGAGGAGCCGCCTTCTCTCCCACCCGCCCTGTCTGGGCATCAGGTGCCTCTGGCCGAGCTCTTTCTGGGGAAGCTGGACGCTGGCATGGGGCCCCCTGGAGGCTGGTCCTTGCTGAGAAGGGCTTGTTGGTGCTCAGACCTGCTCCCAGCTCAGGAGCGGCTCCACCTTTGGCGCCCCTGCAGCCAGGGGCATTGCTGGTACTCAGATCTCTTCTCGGAGCCCTTCTTCCTGCTTAAAATCCTACCGTGGCTCCCTCTTGCACTGGAGAAAGCTCACGTGTCGTAGCTTCCCCACGAAACCCTGTTCAGCCTGCCCCAGCCCGGCCACTGTCTCGCCACTGGACCGTCATCCTGGATCTCCACCCTGGGGGTCTCCTGCCGTGACAGCCTCAGGGGGATGGGGCTGTGAGCCTGGTCCCTTCCCCAGGGGGCCGCCGGGCGCCAGGACGGAGGGTGGGAGGGGACGGCCCGCCCGCCCCTCACGTGGCTCCTGTCCCGCAGGTTTGCAAAGCTGCTGCTTCGTCTGCCGGCCCTGCGCTCCATCGGCCTCAAGTGCCTGGAACACCTCTTCTTCTTCAAACTCATCGGGGACACGCCCATCGACACCTTCCTCATGGAGATGCTGGAAGCCCCGCACCAAATGACTTAGGCCCGTGGCCGTTTCTTCGCACCCGCTGGTCCGGCCGCTCCGCCCGGCTGCCAGCAGCTCTTCTCAGCCGAGCCTGCCCCGCCCCTCCTCTGCCTGGATGTTTGGACCTGGGGGCGTGGCCTGTCACTGCTAAGCCTGAGATGTGCTGCCACCCTCGTTATTTTCAGTACTACTCGACTGGACCGGGCAGTGGCCATGCTGGTGTGGCAGCCGGAGTGGCAGGAACTGGTGTGAGCCCCGGGGGAGCCCGGGCGGCTCACGGGGTCTCAGGCCCCCGCCCCCGGAGCTACAGCGGTCAGAGGGTGGCTTTGTTCCGTCACTGTTTTGTTGTCGCGAGGTCCTCTGTTTGCAGGGATCCCTCTGCCTCCTGTGTGTGCTGGCAACCTGCCAGCCCGGCCTCACCCACAATCGGGAGGAGGGGACAGGTGGGGGGGGGGTTGGCATTTCATTGCAAAAGACTCCACCTGCCCCCTGGGAAGACGGGAGGGGCTCTGGGGCAAGCAGCCTTGTCTCCCCTCAGAATGAAGGGTGAGCAACCCCTGTTTCCAAAGATGACTTTCAACTTTGTCCCCGAGCCAGTCAGAACAGAAGCTGACCTCTGTGCAGGGTTTTGGGGCCACCTCAAGGCTGCAGGGACTGGAGTCACCTGCCCACCCCACCCCACCTCATTTCTCTCTTTGCATCGTCCTGGTTTCAGCTTCTTGTCCCACATGGTCCTGTCCAGTCCTGGGTAACCAACCCCCACCCCACCCCCAAATCTTGCAGTCTGTGCCCAGGGCCAAGGCTGACCCCAGTCCCCAGTCCTAGCCCCGGGGCTAGCATGGTCTCTGGCCCTCCTGGAAGCACTGGAGGGCCATGCCGACCTGGGCTCTGCTGACCTCTCAAGGGCAGAGGTCATCACCAAGGAGGCCCACAGGGACGGGAGGAGAGGAGAGTCACTTTCCCCAGAGGGTCCTTGGGCAGCTGTGCACGTTGAAGGAGGGACTTGTGGGCGCATGGCTCGGGGCAGGGGGCAGATGGTCCATTCTGGAACGCTCTGGGTAGAGAGGCCCCTTCGCTGGCTGTTCTGTCCAGAGGACTCTTGGGGTCAGGAAACGTTGAGTGCCAGCACCCTTGGGCCGGGGCTGGATGCCCCTCGGGGACAGCCAGCCCGGCTGTTGTCTTGGCTGGCTGATGGGGCCCTTTGTGGGAGCTCCATCAACACCTGCTCTGGTTGAGGGCACCCCACCCAGCCCTGCACCCACCCCTGAACCTTTCACCCAACCCAGGCAGGCAGGCCCTCTGCCCCTGGGGCGGGGGCGGGGTCAGGGCCTCTCAGGTTGAACTGGCCTCTTTTGCACTGTAATGTCCTCCCCTTGGTCCGAGTACTTTCCATTTGCGCGCCTCGCACTCCATGGACCCAGCGTTTGTCAGTCGGGGGGGCCTGAACCGGCCCGGGGGGCTGGGGGGCCGGGCGTAGGGGTTGGGGAGGAGAGTCCTGTCTTCTCAGCCCGTGAAGGGGATGCTCTGCGGTGCCTGTCTTCTTCCCGCCGCTCCCCACCAGAGAGGCCCCAGAGCGGGGGTGGGCATGGGGGCTGTGGATGCCCTCCCCCCGAGTCTGTTCCCCCGGGTGCTGCAAGGGTGCCCCTGGGGCTGGAAGGGGAGATGCCGGCCTCCAGGCCTCTAGGGAGGAGGGGGTCCATTCTTCGCCCTCCGGGGTTTGGCCCGAGCTAAGCGTGAGGCACCCGGACAGAAGATGTGGAAGCTTCCACAGACACGTCCTTTCTCTGGCACCCCAGCCTGCCCTTAACGTGGTGGCCCAGGCGAGGCGTCCCCTGCCACACGGGCACCCCCAGCCCCGTCCACCATCTGAGGCAGAGATGGGGCGAGCCCACGCCTGCCTAGTTGTCCCTCTTCCCAGACTCTGCCTGCAAGTCTTGGCAGCCTTTGGGGCACGCTTGTGTCAGGCAGAGGGACGCCGGCACCCTCAGGGGCCTCCCTCTGGGACCCCCTCCCCCTGGGAACGTGGACCACCCCGCGGCCCGCCACCCTGGTGCCTTCTGCAGCCAGATGCACCCTGTCCACGCCCAGCCCCCTCCCGCTGCCCTGGACCCCTCGGGAACGTGGTGGCTCCGGTGGGAAAAACCCAGGATGGGGCGCTTTGCTGGGGGCCGGCCTCGTGGGCTGGCTGCCCGTAAAGCACCGAGGTCCCCAGGCCACCCCCTCCCAAAGCTGGAAACTCCCTGGCCCCTCGCCACTCAGCCTTCCGTGGCCCCGCTGGCACGGCAGCGTCTCGGGCTCTTGGGGGCTGCCCTTTCATCTTCTCCTCGGTCCGCTGTCGTCGATGTTGTCATGCAGTGCTGTTTGAAAGATGATGGTGGGGAAACGGCTCATTGCTCAGTAGAGAGGTAGGATTTTTATTTAACCAGACCTTCAGTAGTATTACCAATCTGGTTCAACTAAGGTGATTTTTTGTAATTATTATTATTATTATTATTTTGGTGGGACAATCTTTAATTTTCTAAAGATAGCACTAACGTCAGCTCGTTAGCCATCCTGTGCACGTCCCCTCCCTGCTCGGACATCATATGGGCCTCCCGAGGCCGAGGAGTGAAGACGACCACGCCCCGGGTTTGGAAGGTGTTGGCAAAGCCAGACTCCGGCTCGTCCCCCGTCAGGCGTCTCCTTGGAAGCTGGCCTGCCCGGGGACGTCCGCCCAGATGACTCCCGGGTCAGCCCCTGGCCCTCTCGTCCCCCGGGGGGGGGAGGGGGGGGAGAGAAGACGGCGCCACACTCGCCGTGTTCCGGAAGGATTCGGGCTGGCAGGCCGGTGGCCAGTGCCGGAGACCATGCCGAGCTTCCTCCACCGGCTGGAACGTGCAGCCAGTGGGTAATCAGCTGATGTCGTCCCCATCACGGAATTCGGTCCCTGCCCACGCAGGTGTGTGGTGTACAACGTACATGCTGTACAGAGACCCTGTGTGCACAGACCTGCTTGCCATCCACACACACGTACCAGTTACCAGCGTTTTCTGTTTATTTTTAATCAAGACTTTCCTCCCCCCCAACCCCCCGTTTTCCTACAGATTTGCTTCATGTAAGCAAGTACGTAAGGACCCCTCCTTTGGTGAAATCCGGGTTCGAATGGATATCTCGTGGCAAGGAGATGCATCTATTTTAAGATGCTTTGGAGCAAACAGGTTTAGCCGTTCCCAGTCCTTAGAATGCCTTAGCCGGGATGCGTAGCTCACACTTAGAGAGGATGACAAATACATACAGAGAAAAGAGATGTCTAAAGCATCGGGAAAGGTAGAAAAAAATCTATTTTTGTACAAATGTAATTTTATCCCTCATGTATACTTGGAGGATGTGGCGGGGAGGGGGGACTTGTTTTGTTTCTGCTTCTAGAGGTTGAGGCGAAAGCTTTCTGAGTCAACGTTGGCACGCAAGGTGGAGCGGAGGAGGGAGCTCTCGGGACGGGGCACGGGCTTCAGACGAAACCGCTGCACATAGATGTTTTCTTTCTGGGGCAGAAAGGTGGGCCTGAAACTTTCAAGGGTTTTCTTCCCCTTTCGAGTAATTTTTAAGCCTTGCTCTGTTCTGTCCCTGCTGCCAGCTGGCCTTCCCGAGACTCTGTGACTGTGAAATTACTTCCCCACGTGATTGTTCTCGAAAACTTCGCGGCCGCAGGTGCCGGGGATGCACGAACAATGGTGTTAGAATTGTGGAAAAGAGAAACTCAAAGCCAAACGTGAGAGGAGAAACAAACAAAACATGAGTGTTTAAAAATACATCCCCATTCAGTTTGCCTTTGTGCTGATGGGGTTTTCCTGTCGGTCTGGAAGTCAGCCACGCCGGGGGCTTCTGGCCACCCTGGAGGGGGAGGGCCTGCTGGTCTCGCCCTGACCTGGGCCGGGTCCGCACCAGGTGCCCCAACTGCACCCCGGACGGCGGTGTTGGCCTGTCCAGGATGGTGAGACTGCGCCCTGGGCCCCCCCCCGGGCCCTTTCTCCTCCTGGGTCTGCTCTGATCACAGAGCTCCCGGGAGCCTGCCTCTGGGTCTGGACCCCGTCCAGAGGCCTCCCGAGAGGGCTGCCCTCAGCGTCTGAGGGGCCAGGTGTGGGCCGAGCCCAGCCCCGGTGTCCACACTGGCTTGAACGGGCGGGAAGTTCACACACAGCCACAGAATGAGTGACATCATCGAACTGCCCCATTAGGGAGCAGGTAGCGACACCGCTTCTCCCTCTCGTCCCCATGCTGTCCGGGGACTGGGCTGGGCTGGGCCTGGCCGCAGTTTGGTGATGGTCCCCGAACCCTCTCGTGCACCTCCAGCCAGCAGGCACCCTCCAGGGAGCCCCGGGGGTGTCCTGGAGCTGGGAACCCTGAGGGCCAGAGTCCCGCCCGGTGGCGCCGGACACATGGTACCGAGGGCAAAGGTGGCTTCCGGCAGGAGGGCGTGAATCTCACCACGAGGCCTGTGGCCCAAGAGGCAGGGGCTCCCCTGGTAACCCCCCCAAGATGTGCTCGTGCACATACAGTGTACATGGGGACACGCGCATTCACACCCATACAAACGCTTGTACACAAGTGCACACACACCACCTCACAAACTCAGCGGCTCCCGTCCCTACCAGGGCTGCAGGCCGTGCCAGTGGGCCTCTGGAAGCGCAGGGCGCTGAGGCCTTGCCGCCGAGACCCGCTGCCAGGTCTGCTGCTGCTTGGGAGGGCCTCCCCAGAGTGAGGGCGTGGCCTTGCCCACCAGAGTTCAGCCTGGACCTCCTGGAAGGGGCGGGCACGGGGAGACAGCCTCCCACCGCCTCCGGGCCTTGCTGGGACCGGCCGGGCTCTGGTTTCCTGTCATAAAAGCTCAAATAATACCAGCCATGGGGGCCTCATCTTGGTCTGAAAAGTGGGTCAGCCCTGGGGGGCCTGGAGAATTGGAGGGTTGCCACCCACTGAGGGCCCCTTGCCCTGCCTTCCACATGCCCAGGCCCACTGGCTACCCTGGCCCAGCTCCGGGCCTGGCCTCCACGGATGGATCCTGCAGGGGTGTCTCGGGCAGGGTGCGGGGGCACAGGTGGAAGTGGGCCCTGAGGAGGGATGGCTGCAGTGGCTGCAGGGCGAGGAGGGGCCACGGGGGTCTCGGGGGAAGAGCAGGGAGAGGCGGGTTCCCAGGCCGAGCAGGGCAGTGACCGAGGACCTATCCAGGCCCAGCGTCCCCCAAACGTCCAGGACAGAGGCTCCAGGGAGGACACCTGGGCTGACGTCACCCCGGAGGGACAGCAGCAGAGGGGCTGGTAGGCGGAGGGGCCGAGAGGTGGGTGAGTCCGGGTGGGCAGGGCTCCGACACCCGGCTTCTTGAGGAGAGCTGTGCCCCTGGCGAGCCTCCATTCAAGCGGAGACCCAGGCTGCCTACGGGCATCGCTTGGCAACCTGGCTTCTGGCCTCTCTGCTGCCTCCAGTTGCCATGGTGACTCCTGCCCAGGGCGGTCCCCCCGGACCAGAGATGCTGGGCTTGATGAGTTCATCACCAGCAGGATCAGGTGGTGACGGGATGAGTCGGCAGGGCTTGGGGGTTGTAACCTGAGAGGTGAGATTTGGGTGGGGGGTTTTTGGATGGAACCGTGCTGAGCTCCCTTGGATAACAGGTTCTGGGCTGGGTGCCGGAGCCCAGTGACAGGAAAGGGCTGGCCCTGCCGTCAGCAAGCAGGCGGTGTGATTGGAGAAAGGGCATGTTTGGGAAATGGGGGGGGGACATCCTAGAAAGGTGGGGTGAGCCCCCCAGTGAGGCCTCGATGCCCAGCAGAGGATGCAGAGGACAGAAGAGTAGGTGTCATCACGGGGCCCGAGGGCTGCCGTACCCAGAGTGACGAGAACCCTGCAGAGACGGTCAGGGGAGTTGAGACCTCAGGCAGGAAGTGACCGGAATGTGGAGGGTTAGGCAGGGGGGCCTTGTCACGATTTCAGTCCTGAGCCCCTGCTACCCACACAGAATCCCATCTGCCCCCAAACACGGGGGCCGCCCTGCAGTGGCGAGTCGTCCCCAGCCAGGACGAGGAGAGGCTGCTGCCCTACTACGTGCCAGTGTGGCTGAGGGTCCACGCGGGGAACGGCCAGCCTGCTGCCTCTGGACTTCCCATCCGTCGTGTCCCTAGGGGAGGCGTCCCGACTGCCGGTGACCTCGAGGACTCAGTGTCAGAGTGGACTGGCCATTTCAAACCCCCCGACCCGACCCCACCCAGCCGCAGAAGCCGCCTACATGGATGCCCGGAGAACCCACGGGAGGCTGGGAGGGGGCTGCAGCCCCGGGGCAGCCTCCCTGATGCAGACAGAGCCCCTGGGAGGAGTTCTGAGTCGGGCGACGGGGCCCAGAGGCAGGACCAGCCCAGCCCCCCACCTCTGTTACGAGGGAGCCCCGTAGAAGGGTGCGCTGGGTGCCTCAGAACAGAAGCTTCGGGGCCAAGCTGCCCCAGGTGCGAGGCGGCACTGCCCCCTGCTGGAAGTGCTGGGGCAAAGCCCACCCTGGTCCTTCCGGTCCCTTGTCCCTCCCATCCCTGCAGCCCGCGCTGCAGTGGGTCCCGACGCCCTACACGTAGAATCACCAGGAGCCTCGCGGAATCCTGATGCCCAGGCCGCCTCCCCCAAGCTGGTCACATCAGAAGGTTGGGGTGGGAGAAGCGAGGGCGGCACGGGTGCTTAGTAGGGATGCCCAGGGTGGGCTGGGCAGCAGGGCCTACTGTGCGCTCAGCCTGGGCCGGGAGGTGGGGCAGGCCGGGTCCCGCCCTCTCTGGGCCTCAGTTTCCGCGTCCCCATCACGAGGACAGAGCCGTTGTGATGAGGTGTACAAGACCTTGGTCATCCAGAAAATGCTCTGAAGTCGCCACTTCCGGTGTCACTTCTGCACAGAGGCGCAGACCTGGCAGGGGCGGGGGCCGGAGCCCTCGGAGCTTTGGCCTGGGGCCACATCTGGAGGAGGCCAGGGCTATGGGCCCAGTTCCAGGCCGGGGGACCAGGAAGCTCAGCACCATCGTGTCCTTGAAGGTGAAAATCCAAGGGCAGGTCAGAGCTGCCCGGGTGGGTGGCCAAGCCCTGGGCATTTGGGAATCCCGGGGAGGGGAGTTTGTGCAGTCATTCACGGGTGACACTTACCAGGCCCAAGCCCCACCCTGAGGGGCTTTCTACCCCACTAGGGCCCCTGGGTCTGAATCCAGGAGTGCCCGGACATCCCTATCCCACCCCCCGCTGGACGGCCTGGCCCAGCTGGCCCCGAGCCTGACCCCCAGGCCCTCCCTGCCTGGACACCTGGGGCCCTGCCCTAACCCGGTAGGACTGCCGCGGACACTCCGACCCGAAGCCCATGAGGCACGGTGCTCAGCACCCAGCGGGGCTGGAAAAAGCTGCTTCCGCCTGTGGGACTGTGGTTGGTTCGCGTCTTCACAAGGCAGAGGTGAGTCCAGGCCCGCGGCCCAGAGGGGCACGTGGGTTGGGGGCCCAGAGCCAACGTGCTTCACAGAGGCTTTCCTGGCCGCCCTGCCCCCCGGGGGCTGGTCCCGATGGAGCTTTTGAGAAGCCTGCTCTGGGTGGGGAGGGACAGGTCTCTGGGCAGCCACCAAAGTCGGGCCTCCATCCTCCTGCCCTTCTCACACCAGCAGCTGCCAGTGCCCAGCCGGGGCCATCCGGGGAGGCATGGGACTCAGGAGGCCAGGCCCGGAGTCCAACCCCACTGGAGACTGGTGGACAAAACATTTCCCTGCTGGGCCTCAGTCTCCCTTCTATGGATGGTGAGACCTGTAGTGAGCACGTGCTGTGACGGACGGCTCAGAGCAGAGTAATGATCCTACCAGAGATGAGTAGCCCCATTGCTCAGGTAAAAAACTGAGGCCCGGAGAGGCGGTGACCGCCCGGGTTCAGCTTGAGCAGTGGAACTCCGGCCCCCGGCTTCTAGGCGGCGCTCCTGCCAGGAGAGGAGCCATCGTGAGCCCGCCCTGCCACCTGCTCGGAGCCCAGGCTGCCCAGTGGGGCGGGTGGGGCCCCGGGTACTGGGGCGGAGCAGCCCGGCAGAGATGCCTGGGGACCTCAGGGAGGTGGGGTAGGCGCTGGGCGGTGGGCCCAAACTCTTTAGATGCCCAAGGCCATTTGAGAGCTCAGAAAGGGGAGAGGCTACCACCGCAGGGGCGTCAGGGGAGGCTCCCCCCAGTACTTTACCTCCTCTCCAGAGGGCTTGGGGAGGGCTGCTCTGGAAAGCAGTTTGGCAGTCTACCCCCAAACTGGCACACAAACGTTTACAGCAGCTTCATTCATAATTGCCGAAAACTGGAAGCGACCAAGATGTCCTTCAGTAGGTGAACGGGCAAGCAGATTGAGGTCCATCCAGACAGAGGGAACACTCTTAATAGAAAAGAAATGAGCTGTCAAGCCACGAAAAGACAGGGAGGAATTATAAATCCGTATCGCTAAGTGAAAAAGCCTAAGAAAGAGAAAAGGCTACATACTACATGATTCCATTTATGCAACATTCTGTAAAAGGCGGCACTATAGAGATGGTAAACAGATCAGTGGTTGCCAGGGGCTCCGGTGGGGAGCGAGTAGGTGAGATGCAGGATTTTCAGGGCAGTGAAACTATTCTGTACGAGGCTACTGGTGGGTACTGCAAACTTGTCCAAACCCACAGGATTTTACGGAACAAACAGGGAGCCTTACTGCGTGCAAATAAAGAGAATTACTTAGGAGGTTGGGAGAATCCCAGGTTGGCGTGCAGACGGTGGCAGAACAGCCTTCCTGAATCAACCTCACTGAAAGGGTGGAGGGAACAGCCGCTGAGCTAGCAGCTTTGGAGACGAGTGGGGTTTGTAAAATTAGAGATGAAACGCACTGTGTGAGGCCGCACTTAAATTGATAAAGCTGTTTCCGGGGCTGCGGGCTGACGGCTCTGCTATCTGATGCTGCTGTATGTCTACACTGGAGCTGAACCGGGACGTGGGGTGGGTGTGTGTGTGTGGGGGGGACCTGGCATGTAGCTGCAAGAGTGGGAGGGACAGACCAGCGGGGGAGGTGCTCGAATGATCGGCATGGCAGTGGCTCAGAGCTGGAGATGCAGTACGCACTCAGGTTTGGCTTCCTACAGACGGCTGCATGGAGAATACCTATAATTATGTGTAAACACAGCCCAGCGTAGGATACACACAGCTTCCTTGCTCCATCAGCTGAGAGGGACTGGAGGTGACACACAGCTCCCAGCGGCCCCGAGCACCCCAGCACCCAGATCTTGCTTTCTAACACCATGCTCCAGTGCAAGGACCAAGGCTTCTGCGGGAGATGGCTGATTCTAGGGCTGGGGCAGGAAATGGCCAGGATGAGCCTGGAGCATCTTGTCGTGCTAGAAAGTAAAAGTAAAAAAAAAACCCGCAGGAACCACAGAAGCACGACAGTGGGGTCGTCAGGGGGACACAGGATGTGGCTGGCACAGTTCCCAATGGCTGAAGCTGTAACAACCAGAGCGGGGACAGAATAAATAAAGTCGGCTTGGATGATAACTCGAAGGATAGCATGAATATCCGTGAGCCTGTAACTCGTAAAAATACACGATTGAATAAATAGACAAACGGTGGACAAGAGACAAATCTCCCTGCAGAAGAATTCCAAAGGAGTTACGTGGACGCTTGCCCTCTAGGGGGTGGAGCCTGACCCACCATCCTTGAGCGTGGGCTGTGCCCAGTGACCTCCTTATAAAGAGGGCTCTACAGGGAGGGAGAGAAAGAGGAACTTCATGGAGGTGGAGATGGCGCGGAACCTGGCAAACACGACCTCAGCCAGGGATCAAGGTCAACGCCAGCAGTGATGAGCCCTGGTGATGGCCTGCACCCCTGGTATGACGGCATGAGGCGGGCACCTCCCCTCTGGGGTCTTCCTCCCAAACCCACCGCCAAGTCCAACCACAAGAAAAACGCCAGACCAACCCCAGCTGTAAACATTCTACAAAATCCCTGAGCGATCTCCTGAAAACTGTCGAGGTCATCGAAAATACGGAAAGTCTGAGAAACCATGCCAGCCCAGAGGAGCCCTAGGAGACGTGACAACTAAATGTTGGGTGGGGTCCTGGGACAGAGGAGGACGTGAGGGACAAAACAAAGAAAAGTAAACTATGGACACAAACACAGGCAAACCTCGTTTTATTGTACACGGCAGATACTGTGTTGTTTACAAACTGAAGGTCTGCGGCGACCCTGAGTCAAGCAAGTCTGTTGGTGCCTTTTTTCCAGCAACGTGTGCTCATTTTGTGTCTCTGTGTCACATCTGGGGGATTTTCACTGTATTTCAAACTTTTTCATTAATGTTATATCCGTTATGGTGATCTGTGACCTTCGAGGTTACTATCGTAATTGGGGAGCCATGAACGGCACCCATATAAGACGGTGAACTGAATCGATCAATGTGTGTGTTCTGGCTGGGCCACCGACCGGCTGTTCCCCGTCTCTCTCTCTCCCTCCTAGGGCCTTCCTTTGCCCTGAGACACAACAGTATTGAAATCAGGCCAATTAATAACCCTACCATGACCTCCAAGAGTTCAAGTGAAAGGAAGAGTTGCACGGCTCTCACTTTAAATCAAAAGCTAGAGATGACGAAGCTTGGTGAGGGGGGGCATGTCAAGAGCTGAGATAGGCCTAAAGCTGGGCCTCTTGTACCAAACAGTTTGCCAAGGTGTGAAGGGAAAGGAAAGTCCTTGCAGGAAATTGAAGGCGCTGTTCCGGTGAAGACACGAGTGATAGGAAAGCAAAACAGCCTTATGGCTGGTATGGAGAAAGTTCGAGTGGCCTGGATAGAAGATCAGAGCAGCCCAACGTTCCCTTAAGCCAGAGCCTCATCCAGAGCAAGGTCCTAACGCTCTTCAATTCTGTGAAGGCTGAGAGAGGCGAGGAAGCTGCAGAAGAAAAGTCTGAAGCTGACAGACGTTGGCTGAAGGGGTTTAAGGAGAGAAGCCGTCTCGTAACGTCGAAGTGCCAGGAGAAGCAGCAAGTGCTGATGGGGAAGCTGCAGCAAGTTATCCGGAAGATCTAGCTGAGATCGTTCATGAAGGTGCCACACTACACAACAGATACTCAGTGTAGACGAAACAGACTCAACAGGCGAAAGACACCATCCGGGACTTTCGTAGCCAGAGAGGAGAAGTCAATGCCTGGCTTCAAAGGACAGGCTGACTCTCTCGTTAGGGGCTAATGCAGCTGGCGACTGTAGGTTGAAGTCAGTGCTCATTTACCATTCCCAGAATCCCAGGGCCCATAAGAATAATGCTATATCTACTCTGCCTGTGCTCTCTAAATGGAACAACAAAGCCTGGATGACAGCACATCCGTTAACTACACGGCTTACTGAATATTTCAAGCCCACTGTTGAGACCTACTGCTCAGAAAAAAAGATTCCCTTCAACATAGTACTGCTCATGGTTAATGCACCTGGTCACCCCAGAGCTCTGATGGAGATGATATACAGTGAGATCAGTGTTGTTTCCTTGCCTGCTAACACAGCATGCGTTCTGCAGCCCCTGGATCAAGGAGGAATTTCCACTCTCAAGTCTTATTATTTAAGAAATACATTTTGTAAGGCCACAGCTGCCATAAATACTGATTCCTCTGATGGATCTGGGCAAAGTTAACTGAAAATATTCCGGAAAGGGTTCACCCTTCTAGATATGGTTAAGAACATTCGTGATTCATGGGAAGAGGTCATAATATCAACATTAACAAGAGTTTGGAAGAAGTCGATTCCAGCCTTCCTGGATGACTTTGAGGGGTTCAAGACCTTAGTGGAGGAAGGAACTGCAGATGTGGTGGAAATAGCAGGAGAACCGGAATGAGAAGTGGAGCCCGAAGACGTGACTGAATTGCTGCGAGCTCGTGATAAAACTGTAAGAGAGGAGGAGTTGCTTCTTACCGATGGGCAGAGGAAGTGATGTCTTTTGTGAGTGCGTGTGTTGTAATAAGATTTTATTTACGAAAGGAGACGGTGGGCTTCAGTTTGCTGACCTTTGCCCTAACCTCAGGCTTTACGTCTTAACATCTCCCAACTTCAATCTCATAGTTTTTGCTTTTTTTAAATTTTAATTTTATTTGAGTAAAGTTGATTTACAACGTTGTGTTAGTTTCAGGTGTACAGCAAATGATTCCGTTGTACATATATATATATTCATTCTTTTTTAGATTCTTTTCTCTTACGGGTTATCACAGAGTATTGAGTAGAATTCCCTGTGCTGTACAGGAGGTCCTTGTTGGTTATCTGTCTTATATATAGTGGTGTGTGTATGTTCACCCCAAGCTCCTGGTTTATACACGCCCCCCACCCCCATGGTTCCCCTTTGGTAATCGTAAATTAGTTTTCGATATCGATAAGTCTGTTTCTGCTTTGTAATTAAGTTAATTTCTATCTTTTTTTAAAAATTACGTTCCATATATGAGTGGTATAATCGTCTGACTTACTTCACTTAATATGATAATCTCTGTGTCCGTCCATGTTGCTGCAAATGGCATTATCTCATTCCTTTTTACGGCTGAGTAATATTTCACTGCATATGTGTACCACATCTTCTTTATCTACGCCTCTGTCGATGGACATTTAGGTTGCTTTCACGTCCTGGCTATTGTAAATAGTGCTGCAGTGAACGTTGGGGTGCACGTGTCTTTTTGAATTATGTTTTTCTCTGGGTCTATGCCCAGTAGTGGGATGGCTGGGTCATATGGTAATTCTATTTTTAATTTTTGGGGGAACCTCCATACTGTTCTCCATAGTGGCTGCATCAATTTACATTCCCACCAACAAGGCAAGAGGGTTCCCTTCTCTCCACACCCCCTCCAGCATTTACCGTTTGTGGATTTTTTGACGATGGCCATTCTGACCAGTGTGAGGGGATACCTCACTGTAGTTTTGATTTGCATTTCTCTGATAATCAGTGACGTTGAGCATCTTTTCATGGGCTTTTTTGGCCATCAAAAGTGTTTTCTTGAGATGGAACCTACTCCTGGTGAAGATTCGGTGAAGATTGTGGAAATGACGACAAAGGATTGAGGATTTTACACACACTTAGTTGATAGAGCAACAGCAGGGTTTCAAAACATTGACTCCAATTTTGGAAGAAGTTCTACTGTGGGTGAAATGCTAGCAAACATCGCACACGACAGAGAAATCGTCAACGAAAGGAAGGGTCAGTTAACGCAGCGGACTTCATGGTGGTCTTATTTTAAGACATTGTCGCACTCACCCCAACCTTCAGCTACCACCACCCCGATCAGTCAGCAGCCATTAGCATCCAGACCAGACCCTCCGTCAGCAGAAAGGTTACAGCTTACCAGTGGCTCAGATGGCGGTTAGCATATTTTAGCAATAAAATATTTTAAATTAACGTTTGTACATTGTTTTTTTTAGACCTAATGCTGTTGTACACTTACTAGACTACAGTACAGCGTAAACGTAACTTTTATATGCCCTGGGAAACCAGAACATTCCTGAGACTTGCTTTCTTGTGATATTCACTTATTGCAGTGGTCTGGAACCGAACCCGCAATATCTCTGAGCTGTTGCCTTAGGTAACGTATCGATATTGGTTCATTAGTTACGACAAATGTGCTATATGAATGTAAGATGTTAGTTAGCATTAGGGCAAGCTGGGCGAGGGGTCTATGGGAACTCCCTGTACTATCTTTGCAACAATCCAGTAAATCTAATACGATTCTAAAATAAAAGAAGTCTATTTAGAAAATTAAAGCAGCATATATACATAAAAAATGTGGCCTGAATACTGACTTACGGAAACCAGTGTGTTTACTGAAGCCCTCTTGCGAGACAGCCCAGCTGTTGTGAATAAGGACGTTGCTTTTCCAGAAAGATTCCATATCCAGCCTGTGTGTAATATCCCATATTCAGGAGGGGGTGGGGAGAGAGAGATGGAGGGAGAGAGCATGATGGGGGGCTGCTGGGGTCTGGTGACGGGAGGGGGCTGAAGAGCTGACCTGCTAGACTGACCGGCTCTCCCTCACCTCCCTCCCTCTCCAGTCCCTCCTACCCCTCTAAGGTCACTAACTAGGGTCTCTGTTGTATGTGCCTGAGCCCCTTCCCCAGCAATGAAAGCTCTCTGGGAATGGGCATGACCCCAGTTACAGAACCACATGGACAAGTTTGCATCCAGTAGCTCAGCTTTTGTGTTTCAATCTGAAAGGCCCCAAACTCAGCTGATAGGGGAGAGCCCGGGTGCCTCGGGCGAGGGAGGGTTGGGCTGCTGGGCGGAAACCAGTCCCATCTCACAGCCGGTGCCCACCCGGCAGGCCCATGGTCTGGTTTCCAGGCCCAGTGAACGCACCAGGGATGGCAGGGGTGCAGGAGGCTCAGCTGGACACCCAGGCCACACCATATGTTACCCCTCGGGGCCCAAACTCCAGATCTCCAGTAGATCACCCCCTGCTCATGTTCTAGGTCAGCAGGACCTGGGCTGGAGAGGTCCCAGGTGTAGGGGGTGGGAATGCTTTCCCAATAGGGAGGCAAGGTTTTCTGATTTGTCTGGGGTTGGATGAGCTAGGCGTGGGAGGGGAGATTAGAGCATCCTTACGGAACAGGAAGTGAGCTCTTCAGAGCCTCCGTGACAGTGTCTCAGGGCCCTGCTGGTGGTGGCAGCCCCGGAACCCAGTCCTGGGCCTCAGCCACCCTGCCCCTGGGTTCTGGAGTCACGCACATCAGCTTCCCTGCTCTGGAGCAGAATGTCACAGGTGGGTGGGTGTAGAAGGTGGGGCTCCCCTGGGCCTCAGGAGGCTGCCCAGGTGGTAGAGGACCAAGATATCGGGGTTGCTGGAGGACCCCGAGGTCTCAGAGGGCCCTGGTGGGACAAGTTGAAGGAAAGGGTCCAGGAATTTGCCAGTGAGTACAAATCCAGTGAACTTTGGGTGCAACAGATAAGTGAGATTTTAATTTAAAAGAACAAGAAGTATACCCAAAAAACCCTCCCCCAAACCCACAAAGCAAACAAATGAGTTAGGAGCAAATAGAACGTGGATTGAGGGGCTGTTCTGAGCTGTTCATCTCCAGGGCCAGCTGTCTGCCCTTTCCAGTCAAAAGCAGGGGCTGCCTGGGACACCGTGTTGAGAAGGATTCAGATGCCCGATGGGTTGGTTCTGCCACAGCCTTAGGAGAGTGGAGGCTGCACACTTACCAGCCTGATAGAACTGCCTCTGTGTAGCTGTGTCCATGGGTGAGCTGGCATGTGTGAGAGGGCAGCTGGCTTAAAGGTCCGGAGCTGGCTGACTTCACTTACTCATCCCTCTGACTTTGGTGGTTTCTTTCTGTTGGTCCCGCCAGGACCTCTTAGGGCTCTAGAAATCCCACCAGTTCCTGGACACCCTCTCCTACCCCTCCAGCCGCCCCACTCACAGAGGCTGTGGCCCTTCTGTTCCAAGAGTTACAACAGCTTGTAAAGCTGGGTTGCAATTCTCTGGGTCGACAGAGGGTGGCGCTCTCTAATTATTCCAAGCGGAAAGTTCCTCTATTCTGCAACTTTAGGGTTTACCAAACCGAAATAACTTACTGATTGAGCAAGTTCAATAAAGCCTATTTTTGTGCACAGAACTCTGTTGATTATAACTTCGAATTAAGTCAGATTCAAGGAAAGAGCCATTTCGTGATCTATTACCTGCCAACAGCTTACCTTGACTTGTGGGGCAGCAGGTGAGGGTGACTCCAATAAAAATAACCTCCTTGGAGTACAGGATGGTTGTGAAACTCATCATAAAGGGAGGTATTCGGCCTCCCCCACTAGAGAAACCCATGCCTATCTGGGTATCTTTAATGTACCTAGAATGAGGCGAAAACATCACCAGGTGCCTCCACCTGGCATGATGGCAGAGATGGGGCTGGGCTGTCAGCTCCCCCTTCCACCACCAGAGGACAGCATTGCCCCACTGAGTGAACCCCACCACCAAGCCTGGTGGCCGGTGCTGATTGGCTAAGCCCTGACGTCTCCCTGGCAACCGCCTCCAGCCCTCCCTCTCCCAGTGCCCATCCAGCAGCGTGCTGCTTTGTGATGGACAGGTGCTGTCGCTCCGCCCTCTGTCCCCCGTGCCTGGGGCCGCGGAGCTGCCCAAATGGACTGTACCAGACGGTGCAAGTAGCCAGGGGCCCCATACCAGCATCTCTGATCTCATCTTGGCTGAGGGGCCCTCCTTTTCTTTCCCACGTCCTGTTCTGGAAACACAGAGAAAAAAAAAAAAAAAAAAAAGCGCACTTTCACAACCAGGTGCAAAGGCAGCGATCATCTCACACCCCATGGTGGAGAGTGGGCTGGGGAGGGTGCAGTGGCTGCCTGCCGAGGGGAGGGGCATGCAGAATGCAGGAGATCACCGGTGGAAGGGTGGAGGGGCCTGGGACATCCGCCCCCAGCTGGTCCCAGAGGAGGTCCCGTGGGAGCTCCCTCTGTGGCCAGACCTCGTTGAGTGAGAAGCGATTATGAATTTTGACCACCTTGGACCCCAGTGCCACACCCCCAGCTTTCCCCCGGAGCCTGTAGAAAGCCTCAGGCGGGCACCTTCCCAGTTCAGAGTGAGAATAAAGTGGTGGGGCAGGTGGGGAGCCCCAGGAGGTGTCTGGGGAGACGACCTAGACGGCGTGGTCGGGCCGGGCCTCAGTGGGGAGCCAGCTCGCAGAGACCCAGGGAAGGACATCGCAGCCTCCCGCTTCCTTCTCCAGCTCGGCCTGGCAGACTCTCAGTCTGAGCAGAAGGCGGGCGCCCAGCCTTCCCACTGCCTGCACAGCCCACTGTAAGCCTGCAGGTACAGCCAAGGGCGTGCTTGCAGACCTCTGCACACTCCCTGGAGCTCCCCGTCTACCCCTCGGGGTGCGCCCCCCAGCTTCTGCCCAGCGTGCCCCGAGACCCCAGCACAGGGCCAGGCGCACACTGCCTGTGGCACGGGTTGGGTGTAGACTCCAGAGGAGGGAGCTATGGTTTAAACTTCACACATCGTCTGTGTTTTAACAGGATGGTCATGGGTCACGCTGGGGTGAGTCCGAGGCTCCAGGGCAAAGGCAATGGCGTGTGGCCCCGACCACCCAGTCATTTGTTCATTCATTCAACAAACACTGCCTGGCAACCTGCACGGGCCGGGCCCTGGGCTGGCTCAGGGGAGAGCAGAGTCTGTCCCATAGAATGTAACGTGTGTGGCTGAAAATTTTCCAGTAGCCACATTAAGAACCAGGTGAATTTTAACAATATATTTAATTTAACCCAATGTGTCAACTATTATTATTTCAACATGTGGGCAATCTAAAAATTATTAGTGAGCTATTTTACACTCATTTTTGGGTACCAAGTCTGAGGTTTGGTACACTTACAGCGCATCATCCCCACTTGTACAAGCCCCACTTCAAGCTCTCAAAAGCCACATGTGGCCAGTGGCTGGCATACTGGAGAGTGAAAATCTAGAACATCCTCTTGGGGCTGCATGTAAGGAGGGGAGCCAATGTGGGCTGATCTGGGCCAGGAGGAGGCCATGCCCAAGGTGCTGTGGGAATTCAGAGGAGGGAGCAGCCAGGCGGGGAGGAGGCTGGAAGGCTTCCCAGAGGAGGTGGCATTTGAGCTGGGCACTGAAAGGAAAATAGTAGTTCTTTGGGTACAAAGTAGGGAAAAGAAAACCTTCTAATTTCATTCCTCGTTGCCTAGGTGGGGTCTGAAGAAATCAAGGACTTTCAGTGACCTCCCACCAGCTTCTCCTAAAGGAGCCGCTGGTTTAAATCCTCTTCTTCCTGCCCCTGGGCCAGTGCGAATATTTCGCCATCTTTTAGTTCCAAACACCAAGGTCTAGAGGTTTCGCTCCTAATAGGCGGGCCATAGACCTTAGCTGTATTGGCCAGGCCATTGGACAGCATTACCTGGTCCTACTGCTGTCTTATGAGGCCATTGTGTGTGCCTGTGCCTTCCAGAGCCTTCACTTAGGTGATACAGGAAGGAGGTGCAGGTGGGGATTCCCCAAACTTGTCTGTAACCAGGTATGATCTCCTGGCTACCGCTCGGGCAGTCTTCCTTAGGTCTAATGGAAATGTCTCTTGCTGCTGTTGGGGTCCCAGGCGAGGCTGCTTTGCAGGGCTGCTCAGATGCCGCCCGTACCCGTGGCTATTCCCAGGGACCAGCCTGGAAAGCTGCCGTGTTCATAAAAACCTTTAGATGTGAATCTTCCAAAATGTTTCTACAAAGAATCAAAAGATTAAACCTGCATCAGGGGCATCTCTGGAGAGGTGACCAGTGTGGGGCGGCCGAGGGCTGTGACGGCTCTGTGTGGCCAGAGGCACATCCCTTCTGCTTTCGGGGTGTCAGCTTTCCTTTCTGTAGAAAGAGGGGATTTATCTGGAATCGACACTCTGTGGTTCCGGGTGATGGGGGTGGGCAGCAGGAAGGCCTCCCTTTCCCCAAAGCTCCCTCCTCTGTTGTCTGGAATCCGAGCTTCGGGGCTTCATTCTGGGGGGTTAAGCGTCACCCTCTACCCTTACAGATGCTTGGTGCACATTCTGAGACGGAAGTGGTCCCGGTCTTTCTTCTCGGGGGTCCTGGGAGGGTTTAGCAGGGACCGCTGTGAAGGGTGCTCGTGTCACTGGAGTTGAGGGAAGAACCCTTGGGTGATGGAGAGGAAGCTGGTCCAGCAGCCAGTCCCAGCCCATTGCAGGGTCGCCAAGACGTGGGCCCAGCTCGCTCTGCTGAGGGGCCGGCTGCATGTGAGACTGGGTTTGGACTTGGGCTCCAGAACAGTCTGGCTCCGTGCCCCCATCCAGCCTCTGTTCCGTCACCTGTGAGATGGAGGTGACGGCGGTGCCACCCTTGCCCCCGCACCTGCCGTGCGTCTGGCAGGGGCTGTAATCTTGCCAGATGCTTTTCCTCCTCGCCTCCCCACCTTGGGCTCATTTGGGCAGACTGCCTCCCAATATGGTGCATGGTGGGTCACGGTCACTGTGTAGTCAAAGGTTAACTCAGCAGACCTGGGCCGCCCACACCCTGCACATCCAAGAAAGGGCCGTCCCTGGCCCGGCTCCCGGCAGGGACCTCTGGGCGCTTGGGGCATCCTGCTGATAAGAGCATCTCTGTCTACCTGCGGCACCCCAGGCCAGGCCAGAGAGTCTGTGAAATGATGGGGTTTATGGGGGGCCTAGGGGCTCATGGTACCAGCTCGACCTCTGCAGGGGCTGGAGGCTAAGGTCACCCACGTGGGCAGTCAGCCATGCCTACATGACCCACCCCAAACGAGAACCTGGGCACCAAAGCTCAGGGGGGCTTCCCTGGCTGGCAACCCTCACCCATGACATCACACGTCCATCAGGAGGAGCTGGTGCCTGGGATCTCCTGGACCTGCCGCATGCGGACCTTCCCTTGGCTGGTTTTTACCTGTCCTCTCGCCCTAATAAACGTTAGCCAGGAGCTTAGCGGCTTGTCTGGGTTCTGTGAGTCCTTCCAGTGCATCACGGAAGCCGAGGGTGGTCGGAGCCCCTGGACAGCAGTGTCAGTCTCCCTGCTGACTGGCCCTGAGGCCGGTGGGGGGGCATCCGTCCCATTTCTGTCTCGACCCCCGGCAGGCAGGCTTGTGTCCAACAGGCCCTGTAGGACATCCTCAGACCCTGGGACATTTTGCTGAGGGCTCCCCTGTCCAGGTTCCCAGCTCTGCCCACCGGGCATCCACCTGGCATCCTACAGTCCTGGGGAGAGCCAGGCTCTTTCAGGTTGGGGGACCCTCCCTGAGGGGGGGTTCCTGCTGACCGAGGTGGCAGCGTGGCCTCCCCCCGTCCACCCCACCCCATTCTGAACCTGGAGGCACGTAGGTCAGAGGGGACACCGGCTGGTAAGACTTTGGACTCTGCGTCTGTGTCCAGACTCTGAGTCGTCTCGGAAGGGGGAGCGCTGGGGGCTGGCTGGGGCTGCGGGACTTCCAAAGGCAGCATCTGGCTCTCTCTCCCCGGCTCAGGGGCTGCCTCTGTGCTGCCCTCACTAAGGCTCGGGGGGGCATCCAGGGGTCCTCATGTGCCAGCTCTCCCAGAGGTGCCTCGGGCCCCAGCGGCGGGTCTAGCCAGGCTGCTGCTCCAAGGGCATCCCTGCCCGACACACCTTCCCCATCTTTGCCTCCTTCCAGAAGGGATGCTGGGTCTCCTTCCAGGCTCTGAAGCCCCTCCTCCCATGGGCCCTGTGGACCAGACTCCAGGTGAGCTGGTCTAGGTGACGTGGTCCCCGATGCCGGCCCCGGACAGAGGCTGCTTGTCATTAAGGCGCCCAGCCGCTGTGAAGACGTGGCTCTCCCACGGCCACATGTATGAGCCACTGAGCTGGGATCACCCCCGGGTCAGCCTGAGCCCCGAGCCTGGACTTGACGCTCTGCCCTGCCTTTTCCCAGGTCACGGCCTGCGTTCGGCCCACGGCTGGGCCGGGGCCCCGCATCCGGGGATGGGGGCTGCCCCCGGAGCCCTGTGGCCCTGCGGCCGTGTTCTGCGGGTGTCCGGACCTGTGGCCTGGCTGGAGCCTGTTGCCTCCTGCCGGCCTGAAGCTGTGGCTGCCGCCCCCGCCCTGCCACGTCGCCACTTCCACCCGAGCCGGCAGGAAGCCGCACTCCTGCTCTTTTTTTGTAATTTTTGGAGGGTTGCTATTGCAGGAAACACCTGGACGTGGTCCAAGGAACATAATAAAAAGGAGAGAGGGCGAGAGGGAGTGGGGGAAGAGGCAGGGGCTGGGGAGGTTTGGAAAAACCATCTGATTTCACTTTGCAAAGACAACTGCAATTATGTCTCTGAGGGTTTCGAAGTCACTTCAGATTCAAACCATGCCGGGTGACGTCAGTGGGAAAATATGAAGCTCGCCTCTGGTTCTGGGACACACACAACATGAAATAGGTCCCAGGCCGGCTCCTGGCCCTCAAGCCAGGCCAGCTGATGACCCATGGGGTCTTTTGCACAAGGAGATAAGCAGAAGTGGGGGAGACGGGGTCCCCTGCTTTGGGTGTCCTGGATTGTCTGGTCTCAGCCCCACAGCCTGGGAGGGAGAAGGGGCGCCCACTGGGCTGCTCCCAAAAAGATCAGTGTCTCTCGACCCTGCCAAGAGCCCGCTGGCCCCGGACGGAAATGTCACGGCGTTGCCGGGCCTGCTCTGCTTCCCTTCCAGCCTCGTCGCCAGGAGGGTCCCCTCGGGGCTGCGGGGGTGACTCGGCCCTCGGGGCTCTGCCTCTGAGTGCCCCCCGGCTCCCGCACTGTCCAAAGTCAGCCCTGTAGCCTGGGGCTGGTTGTCTGGGCCCCCCCCACGGTGTCCCCAGCCCCTGGCTACTGTGGGCCCTGGAGTGGGGGGAGGATGGCAGCCCACCTCTGTCCACCCCTGTCCTCGGGACCCTGCTTGTCCCAGCACCTCCAGACGGGGTCTCCAGAGGGCGGGTCCCTGAGCCAGGGGCCCTGGAACACGGCGGGAGCTGATATGGTCCTCACCGCACAAGGGTGCTAAGTCCCCTTCTCCGGGGACTCTCCCCACCCCGCCAGAGCCCAGGCCTCTGGGCCACGGTTGCCAGAGCCTCAGACCCCTCCCAGCCCTAGCGGCAGGGGGCCCCCCGGGGCAGAAAGGGCCTCACCTGCCACTTATAAAGCCCTGTCGGGCACAAGCCCTGGCATCTCCGAGGAGTCACTCCAGGGAGGTCCGCACAGGTGGCCTGGCTTAGCTGTCATCTCCACGTTCTGTCTCAGAAATGCTTCTTGAAATAAAACCTAGCAGAGAAGCCCAGTGACAGCGCGAGAATGGGCGAGCGTCTGCCTGGAGGGATTCAGATCCCAGTCTACCAGCGTTTGCTGGCAGCTGACTGGCGCCAGGCCTGAAAGCAAGGGCCCAGGGCCTGAGGCCAGGCTCCGGGGTCACCCCCGAGCAATGCCGCTGTGGGCTCTCAGGAGCCCACTCGAAACAAGCCCACTTTTCAGGGGGGGAGGTAGACATCCTGGAGGACAGGGGACTCGCATCGGGGCCCGTGCTGGGGCGAGGCAGAGGGCCAGGGGCCTGCCAGGCGCAACGGCGCCTGCCGGTGGGGCTTAGCCTGGAGGGGGCCCTCGCTGTGACCCAGCCCTGATGGATGGGAGGGGGACAGAGCCTGGCGCAGGATGGGGTGGGGGGCCGGGGTCGAGGCTGTCTGTCTGGGAAGCGATTCAGCAGTGGCTGTAGCAGAGCCTTGACTCATGGGCTGGGGCCTCCCGGCCTCTGGGGGTCTGAAGACATTTTTTCCATGGAAAGTAGCCGCTGGCTCTCTGCTTAGCAGGGAGCTCTCTGTCTCCCTCCCACCGCCTGCTGGGTCCTTGGCACTCTCCTTGGGCTGATTCTCTTTGCTGGACTTTCCATGGGCCTGGGGTGGGGCGGGAGCGCCAGGCAGGGGTCCTTCAGGAGGTTCTGGACGCCGCTCAGCCTCCAGCAAGCACTGTCCCCTGAGACCTCAGTTTGCTGTCTGCCTGGGGTGCGATGAGACAATGAATGTCAAGGTCTGGCTGTAGGGGGACAGACCTGATTCCTTCGTTAACTCTTTGGGGGAAGATGGGGGGGTAGGGAGGTACAGGAGGTGGACCGTCCTCTTGGTGGGGGGCAGCGGAAGTGGTGGATGCTTGAGTGTTTGCCGCTAATTTTAGGAGCGGCTACCCCGAAACCTCCCCACTGGGTGCTGGTGGCGGGGCCCCTCCCTGCCTGTGTGCTTACCCGGGGCTGGTTCTCCGCTGGGGGACCCTGGCCATGAATGGTTAGTCAGAAACCCTCCTTGGAGCCCCTTGAAGGCCTCATCGCCCCACGGGAAATGCAGGCACCCCAGGAACCCAAGAACACTTGCTGACCGAAGGGCTTGCACGTGGGGCAATGGGTCTGCAGTGATGCTTGAGGCTCAGTGCCACCTGGTCTGCGGCTGCGCTCAGGACCTCAGCTCCTGTCTCCTCTCTGTAGCTCGGTTGGGAGGGGCAGGCCCATCTTGGACAGCGGGCCTCCAGCCTGCGTGGGGGGCCTGCTGGCGGGAAGCAGATGCAGCCTAGGAAAGACCCCAAGTGGCTTATCCCCAAGTGGTCTTGGCAACACGGTCCTGGGGCTTCCACAGAGAACAGTCTGAGACCATTTGCAATCCTACCCCCTCCTCCAGGAAGCCCTCCTGAACCCCCCTGTCCACCTGAGCTTCCTCCTTCTTTGGATTCTGCCGCATTCGGCCCATGGACAGCACAGTCTGATCTTCACGTCTTCTGCATTTTTGTGAATGGAAGTCTTGTCTCTCTGAAGAGCCAGGGGCAGGGCTAGGCCTAAGGTGTGGCGGTTGGAAGGCCCCCCCATAAGCACTGGCTGTGTTGACCAATGGGAAAGCGGGGCCAGGTGTGTGGACCCTGAGAGGGCCCCTGGCTTTGCAGACAGACTGGCCTGGCTGTGATTCCTGGCTATGCCACCCACAGCCTTCAGGGACTTGAACAGGCTGCCCGTGGGTCTGAAACTCAGTTTCCCCCTTCTGTGACATTAGCAGCACTGGCCTCCCTGGGTTACTGGAAGGGTTTAAGGGATGCAAACCCCCAGCCCAGTGCCTGGTGCCTGGAGAGGCCGGGAGCCCCCAGGGCTGGGGGCTGGTTTCAGAATGCCCAGGCCATGTGCCTCTTTCTTCAGGCCCTGCCGAGCGCTCAGGCCTGAGCATCCTCCAGGAGGCCCCCCTCTGTGCCTGCCCAGTCCCTGTTCTTCATTTGTGCTCTGGGAACTCCAGGCCGCTCACACTGGTGGGTTTCTTTTTTCGGGGGTGGGGGGTTACTGCTGTGCTTTGAGACTATACAAAAAATCCCATTTCTTCTTAAACCTTTGCCCACTGTGACTCCCACCGGCTGCAGTCACCACTGCATACTGGTTGTCGACTGTGGGCTTGGGGCCGGGTCTGTCTCCTTACAGAGGCCCTGGGCAGCTCCCGGGGCGAGTGGCCTTGCTTGTCCCAGGCGACAGGACAGGAGGACGAGGGACCTGGGCCTGGAGGGTGTGGGCGGGACCCAGCCACGCCCTCATCAGCTCATCTGATACACGTGCTTCAGATGGTGAGCATCTTTTCACGTGCCCGTTGGCCATCTGTGTGTCTTCTTTGGAGAACTGTCTGTTTAGGTCTTCTGCCCATTTTTCAACTGGGTTTTTGTTGTTGTTGTTATTGAATTGTAGGAGCTGTTTGTATATTTTGGAAATGAAGCTCTCAGATCTCAGGCAATGACGAACCCTCCCTGAGCCTCAGCTTCCCCATTTGTACGATGGGACTGATGCCCAGCCGGTAGGGTCATTGTAAGAGTCCATGAGCCGCTGAGCGCAAATGTTCCGCTCAGGGCTCGGGCCGTGAGATACCCGGGGAGTGGTGGCCGGTGGCGGTGGCACTTGTCCGGGCTGTGAGGCCCTCCAGCCGGGGCACCCTGCCTGGCTGCTCTCTCTGAAGTCCGGAGGGAAACTTGTCGGGTCCTTCAGATTCCCCTGGAGCAAGCTCTCAATTTGCAGTTTGGGGAAACAGAGACCTGGAGAGGTTGCTGAGTCAGGGGTGGCTGACTTGTCACCTTCGGAGTAGTGGGCCTCAGGGACTGGGAGGGAGCAGGGTTCCGGCAGGAAACGGATGCCCCAGGCCACTGGGCCAGTGATGTGAATTTAACGAGTCATCTCCTACACACCGGGGTTGGTGCAGGGGATCCAAGGGCTGGTGCAGGGCCAGGCTGGGAACAGGGGTGGGTGCTGTCACCTCCATGGAGCCGCAGGTGGGGAGGGGCCCAGAGCCTTGCAGGGAGCCTCATGGGAATCCTCAGAGGGGATGCTGCAGCCCCGTGCCCCGCCCGTGGGGGGCAGAACTAGGTTACTCCCCTGCCCTGCCCCCGACCCACCAGCTGAGCCAGCAGGAGGCTGGAGGGCAAGAGAGGATACTGGGGGTGGGGTGGGGGGGTGGCCCGGAGCTCAGAGGCCGGTGGAGGAAATGGCACTCAGGTCACTGAAGTTAGGAAGGTAGGACCCTCCAAAATGACAAATGTCTGTTTCTCAGAATTTATTTCAGGAGTTTTAAGCAGTGCTTGACTCAGCAGTGAGCCTCCATCCCCTACCCACCCCCCTACCCCTGCTGCCGTGAGTCCAAAGTCAAGAAGCCCCTTCACATCGGTGCCAGGCTCCCTCCCCAGACACCGAGGCTCCCCGGTGCCCCTGGTACAGAGTCCCGGCAACTCTGCCTCGAGCCCCAAACCAGGCTTCCTCATCCTCTCCCAGAAGTCTGCCCGCAGGTTGCTGGGGGCTCCCGGCAACGGGGCCATTGCTGCACCCGTGGGCGGGGTCTGGTCGGTCTGTGAAGTCCCTTTGTCCCCTCTGGGCCCAGAGCAGGGCTTCTGTGCCCAGCACCACGGGCGTCTGGACTGGCTGTGTCTCTGTGGTGGGCGTCCTGTCCAGTGCAGGACATCAGGGCACCTGGCCTCTACCGCTTGATGCCAGGTGTCACCCCTACCCTGGCTGTGATGACCACGAGTGTCTCCAGCCATTGCCAAATGTCCCCCAGGGGGCAAAAATGCCCCTGGTCGAGAACCCCAGGCCTAGAGAAATAAGCCCCCTCCTGAGTCAGGCGGGATTCGGACCAACTCGGGGTGTGGCCTCCTCCAGGAAGCCAGCCCTGGTTCTCTGCAGAGCTCTCCCCAGTTGAGCATTTCTGCTCATCTTGGTGTGAGATGCTGTGCATCCATCCGGGGCGCTGCTATAACCTTTCCCTCCCTCCTGAGCCCTGGGGCCCTCACAGCTGGAGGCCCCGCCCTTGCGGTCCTGGCCTGCGGCGCCGGGACCAGGTGGGCTCCTGCTGCGGGAGCTTTGGTTCTGGCTCCTGGGGGCCCGTCCCTGTGAGGCCTTCTGGGTGACAAAAGGGACACCGAGGCCCAGAGAAGGGCAGGTGTTGGCTGAAGCTCTGTCTGCTGGTCAGTGGCCGAATCAGGTGGGTTTGGTGCACGGATAGGTGCACGGGCGTGGGAGAAAGAATCTTCCAGAGCTCGGTGAAGGATGATGTCCGCGCGCTCTGTGCTCACCCTCCAGAAGTTTCCGGCATCTGACAGGCCGATATGCCCCGCACAGCTGTTCTCACCGCTGGCGTGGGGCCCCTTTCCTGGGCATCGGGTGCCGAGCCGCCTTCTTCCAGATGGCATCTCTGGGCCCTCCCGTGCCCTCCCTGGTGGGGATCTGGGTTGTTCCCAGCGGGGCGGGGTACCTGGCCGGCCGACACCACGAGCATCCCCAGGCCTCCTGGACGGCTTTCAGAAGCGCAGTGGCCGGGTCGAGAGCGTGTCCCTCGCGTCCCCACGTCGACAAGACCCAGACGGCATCTTGGTCACCCGAGGGTGAAGTGCAGGCACTCAGAGTTGTGCTGGGGAGATGCGGAAGAGGCTGTCGCGGCTGCCAAACCCAGGCTGTCCCCAGAGAAACTGTGACAGCGCACCGCCTGGCCGAGAGACGGCCTGGGGGAGGTTTCTGGCGTGGTGGGAACGCGTCGGGTGGACGGAACGGCTCCCTTACCTCCGAGAAGTCCTGTCCCTGCTAGTTGGAGGGTCCTTGAGTCTCCTGCTGCTTGGCGGCCGTCAGCCGGTGAGGGGGCCTTTATGTGACAGCTGCCCACCCTCCGCGGTGCTGGGGATGTGGGGAAGCCTGGGCCCGGCGCTCGGGTCCCCGCCTCTCCTCCCTCAGCCGGAACTAGCTCCTGACGGGGCTGCTCCGATGCTCCTTGGAGGCCGAGGACAGGTGATGGCCGTCTGTTCACGCCACCTGTCAAAGGCTCCCCCGAGCCCCGCACTGCCGTGTGCCCCGGGGGACTAAACGGGAGAAAACACCGAGTGACAGGCGTCTGGCGGCGTGCGTAGGGGTTGGGTCCTGGGAGAAGATCTCCTACCTTCTTCTTGAGAGCAAGGAGGGCCGTGGAGGGTTGGTGTAACAAACCACCCTGAAACTCGTTGGCTTAAGGCAACAGTAGCCATCGATCCTCCTTCACCGTTTCTGTGTGTCAGGAACTGAGAAGCAGCTCAGGGGTGGTCCTGGCTGCAGCTAGACGCTGGCTGGCGCTGCATCCTCTGTGGGCTTGACCAGGGCCAGAGTAGCTGCTCCCGGGGTCGCCGCCGCGTGGTGGGCCGGCTTGTCCCCCTGCAGGACCCCGGTGGGGGCAGGGAGCTGCTTGAGCGTCCTCACAACATGGTGGCCGGCTTCCCAGCACATGTGGTCGGGGCCCAGGGGAAGCCACCGCCTTGAAGTCCTGCACTGTTACTCGCACGCTGTCCTCCTGGTCTCCTGGCCCTCAGGTGGCCCGCTCGGCTCAGCCGGGTCCCAGCAGTGGCCTTTCTCCAAGATGGCCCTCGTGGCGCCACCCTGTGGCCCATTTTCTCACACTCCTGACTCCTCTCCTCACTGGGACCCAGCGTCTGATAACGCAGGATGCTTCCGTCAGTGTCTGAGTTGAGCTGGGCCCCAGGCCTCCCCGCTTGCCTTGTGCCCAGGCCTAAGTGGACCCTGGGCGGCCTGCGGGGACTGTTTTGTGTCTCGGGGGGGAATATTGCAGCCTGGTGGGATGTGTGTTCCAACTCCGGCCGCCTGACCTCAGGTATGTCCCTGGGCTCCCTGGCCTCGGTTTCCTTGTCTGTCAAATGGGGATAAAAGAGGAACCCCCTCCCCTGGCATAAAGGTTTCAGCACAGCATCCGGCCAAGAGTCAAGCCAGTGTGACGGGACTGTCCCAACAGCAAGCTGCCCCAAGCCAGGCTGTGCACCGTGTCTGTCTGCTAGGCCTCTGCCTTGGGAGGGCTGTGCTGGGCCATGCGGGCCTGGCGGGGAGGCTAGAAGCGGATGAGGGCCACTCACTTCCCGGCTGTAGGCTGCTGTCAGTGGCTATGGCCCGGGGAAAGTTGGGGAACAGACGGGCCCGCCGTCATGACGCAGGTACAGCACGGCTTGGCTGGAGGAGAATTGGCACCTGGCTGTGGGGAAGGGGGGGGCCGAGGGTGGCACCTCTGACGCGGGGCAGCGCCGGGCACAGCGAGAGGGCCCAGCCAGCTCTGCACACCCGAGGCAGCGTGCTTTAGGAACACACAGCTCTGGCGTTTCCGGTGTGTCTTCTGTATCTTTACTGCAGCTGAACTCCTGCTACTTCTTTTCATGGAGACAACAAGTCAGTCTCAGCCCCCATGCTGCATCTGTCTGCCTGAAGACAGTCTGTAGGGTGAGGGCGTTGATTTTGCTGGAGTAACAACTGGGCAATAAAAAGCCCAGCCAACAAAGCACCCAGCCAGGCAGGAGGTTGGAACAGCCAATGAAACGGGGAGATGTCGGTGGCTGAGACATGGAGGCCCCTGGTCGTCCCGGCCATCTGGTATCCATCCACAGGCCTGTGGCCACGGACCCTCCCCAGGCTCCAGAAGTTTCCATGTTTGTGCAGGTCACTGGCCTGGAGACTGTCCCAAACTTCTCCATAGAATCAGTTTCCATTGCCTGTTACTCAATGGTCTTTTTCATTAAAAAAAAAAAAGTTTTAAAAGGAGGGCAGAAGATTCACCCTCAAGGCCTGTTTGGCACCCACTTCGTACGGTGCAGGAGTGAGGAGGTGTCTGCCCAGGAAGGGCCAGGCTCCGCAGGAAGCGGGTCGGGGGAGAGCTGTCTCTGTGCCGCCCGTCCCTCTCCATCCCCACGGCCACCTCCCCGCGAGGCCACCTCCACTGCCCTCTGCAGCAGCAGTGGTGTCCGGGTCACCCCTCTCTTGCCAGAGGTGACTTAGTCATCTGTCCTCACCCCAATCTGACTCTCTCTCCCATGAGGAAAAACCCAGAGTTCCCAACTTGAAGGCCGATCGCTCTTAAGCTGCGGGTCAGGCTGGACCTCCCCTCCCCTTACCCCCGCCCAACCCTCCCGGAGCTCCCGCCGCGGGCACCTCTGCGCTCTCCTCACCTGGCTCCCTCTTCCCCTCTTTCGGTGCACGGCTGAGGCCCCAGAGACACCTGGCTGGGCTCGGGGCCCTCCTCTGCACCCCCGTCCCCCAGGAACTCAGTGCAGCCATCCACTTCCACCCTCGGACAGCGGCCTCCGCGAAGCCCCATCGAGCCTCCCTCCTTCCGTGTCCCCAGGCTTGGCCAGTGTAGGTGCCTGTGGGCATCCAAGCAGAAGCTGCAAAACTCCAGTATATCCCGGCGCCTCCCCTGGCCTCCTCGGAGCAGTTTCTCAGAGCCATCTGAAACGCTGTCTCCCGGGCTGCAGTACTCATTTTGCCCCCAGTAAAACTTAACTCGCAACTCTCACGTTGTGCATTCTTTAAAGTCAACAGTGGGGTTCCCAGCTACATCCCATGCTGGTGAAAACCTGACACCCACTGGGGCCAACCTGTGTGGAGGGCATCCGTGTTTGCGGCCCCCAGGGGCCATCTTGGGGCTTCCCGGGCAGGCAGGACTCTTGGAGTAGAGCCAGAAGGTCTGAGCCACTGCCGCTCTGGAGCCCCGGTGTCCTGCTTCTGTTCGGCTCACTTAGCTGACCTCTGCATGCCCGGCCCTGACCCATGTCCCTGGCTTCACTGTCACTGGGCCCGATGGCCTCAGCTCACGTGCTAATTCTAGGTCTGGAGCTGCAGCTGAAGTCACCTGGGCCCTGCAGGCCGGCTCAACTGAGGGCCAGGAAGTGGAGGTGAGCTCTGGGTGCCCTACAGCCCTTGATCTTCCTCTCTCGTCTCCAGAGAAGGGCCCTACCTGCGCGTAGGTACGTGACCGGGAGCCCGGGTGTGACCTGGGGGCCGGGGAATGGACGAAAGTGTCGAAGCCCTGGTACAAGCAGCCTGGAGTTACACTACGATGACCAGACACTCCAGACTTGGGGCCCTCCGGGGATGCACCCAGGTGGCTCTCCCGGGCATCCATCTGCCTACACGGTGGCTCGGTTACCCCGGAGCCTCCCCCGGGGATGTCCCCATCTCCGCCCCTAGCAGCCGTGCCCCCAGTGGAGGAGAGGCCACCCTCGCTGGCAAGGAGCCTTCAGAAGGCAAGTGACCAAGGAAGCCTGAACCTTTGTGAGTCCCGTGTCTTCAGTGGATGCCCACCTGCCAGATGGAGGGTCTGGGGAGAGCAGTGCAGGGCTCCCAGTAGGCCTTGGTGGCCTAGAAACTATTTTGAATAAGGCATTTGGGTCCCCCAAATCTCTGATTTGCCTGAAAGCAGAGATGCCCAAAAGAACTCCAAAGAATCCAATTGTCATAAATCCCCTCCTCGGAGCCACCAGCAAAGACTGTTTGCACGAGCACGCCGGGGCTTACACACCGCACCCGAGCAGACACGTGCAAAGCTGTCACAGCTCCTGCCCTTCTCCTAGGGGCCCAGATCCTTCCAGAAAGTCACGTGTTTTCCTGCCAGTACCCTTCTCCCCCTCCCCTTCCCCTATGATGTACCCGTAAGGCGGCATATAAGCCCCACGTTCTAATTGCCCGAGTCAAATTTTTCTGTGAACTCCCAAGTTACAAATGCAAAGGAATAAAAATCTGTCTTTTCTCTCCCATAATCTCTCTCTTGCCTCCAAAACTGAACATAAGAGGGCAGGGGAAAAGTTTCACCTCCCTAACGGGAGATGTTTCCAGAACCTCTCACACGTTGACGGGAGCCGGGGTGAGCAGGGGTGGTAGGCCCGGGGTGGGGGTCAGCTGACCTCCTTCCTGCTGTGCACCACATGGTCTGGGTCCCTGCCTCTGCCTGGCAAGCCTGGTGAACTCCTATTCACCTGTCCAAGCCCTTCACTCCCTCCTTGCCTGAGTGTCTGTTTTTGCTGCCCTCCACGAATCAGGTCCTGCACCAGGTAGTTTAGGTAAAATGATGTCCTTACTGTTTAGAAGCAGGTACAGACAGGGGAGGTGAGGCTTAGAGGGCCCACAGGGCTGACACATGGGCTGTGCTGACCAGGCCGGCCCCTCCCCTGGGATACCCCACGACCCAGCTGTTAGGGACCGCACACTGCCCCCAGCTCAGCCATTTGCTCCGAGGTCCAGGCAAGTTCCTGTGCCTCTCTGGACTCCAGTTTCTCCCCTGTACCATGAGACATTTTTACCAGTAGACCTGGGCCCCTTCTGGCCCAGAAAGTCTGTGCAGAGTAGGAAACCATCCACACGGATGCAGCGTTGCTATTGTATTTAGCAACTGCAGAAACAAACTCACCATGAGCTGTATTTTGGCCCTAAAAAGAGGCCATTTGAAGAGGGTAGGCTGGCCTTTCTGGCCCTGTGTGTCCGGCAGCTGGGAGCTGGGCTGGCTGGGAGAGGAGGCCAGAGGAGCCTGGGGTCAGGCGTGTTTTATGTCAGGATGTCTCGGGCTGCGCAGGACCTCAGCGTTGCCAAAACAACGTTTAAAACATCTCGGAAAACGTGCAGCCACTTCTTTTCCTCGGGACTTGGCCCAGTCCTCCCAGCTCCTCCGTGAGGGTGGGGGACTGGGTGGCGGGGGAGTGGGGGACGCCGGCGAGAGAGAGAGAGAGAGAGCGGCTGCGGCCCTGGGGGGCTCCATGATCCCTGGTGCCCGGCCTGCAGCAGGCCCTGCCCCCTCCTTCCCACCCTTTCCCTGCATTCCCCCTTACCTCCCTCTCTTCCTGTTTCCCCCCTACTCCCTCTCTCCCCTCCTCTCTCCCCCTACCAGCCTCCCGGACTCCCTCACCACCCGCCCCAGAGTGTCAGAGCTCAGTCTCTGTTTCCTTCACCCCTGAGACCACCCTGGGACCTGGGCATAAACCCATTTCACAGATGAGCAACCAAGGCCGGGGTAGGGGCCCGGCTGAGTCTAACCCACCCAGTGTGGAAGCTGGGAGCTGGACCGGCTGCAGAACTTGTGGGCCCCAGTGCAAAATGAAACTGCAGGGGTCCTCATTCGAGGATTGAAAATCTCACAGCCACAGAGCACAGCCTCCTGAGCACGGCCTGTCTGGGTCTTCGCCCCACCCCATTTGCACTCATGCCCGAGGCCACGGGTGTGACTGGCCCCAGGTCCTGGTCACAGGCCCTCCTGCCCCACTGACCCTGACGGGCCCTGAAGTTGCGGACACTAGGGGGCAGAGGAAGCCTACCCAAGCAGGGGCCTGGCCATGGGCAGCCCAGGGGACCTGAGGGGTGTCCTGGGCTGGGGTGGTGGCTCCCTCTTCCTCAGGTAGTACCCCGAGCCTAGGGGTTGCAGGAACTGTCTGGAGGCTCAGTGTCGGGTCTTGAGGCTCTTGCAGATGGAGGGTTTGGCCGGGCCTTACTCTGGAGCCGCAGGCCTGGGGCAGGTCACCCCAGTTCCCAGCAGGCAAAGTGGAAGTCACGGCACCGACCACAGGGGCTTTTCTGAGGCCCCTTCCCTTCACATGTGGTCATTTGCATGCCACGTGCCGGGCCCTGTCCTCCCATGTCCTGGGTCCAGACAGAGTCCGTTCACTAGCGGGGTGTTGGGCTGTCACGTCTGTGAGGGGCACTTGGTGCCCTCTGGGGACCCTCAGTTCCACCCTGCCAGGGTTCCCAGCTGGAATCAGAGCCCCAGGACCTGACCCTGCCCCCACTGTCAGCTTTTCCCAGGAGAAGGCTGGGTGGTCTGAGCTGGGGGCTTCCTCTGGCCTTCGGGGTGCAAACTGCATGTGATCGTGGCTCTGGCCCCTGAGGTGAGCAGGGCCCCAAGGTGCAGGGGGAGCTGGGGAGGAGGCTGTGGGCTGCCCTCCACGAGGTCCCCGCCCAGGCTTGTGTCCCGTCTTCCCCACCTGGGGCATCTCCCGGGGAGTGAGGGAAGCACTTGGCTTTCCTCCCCAGCTTTTCTTCTTGTCCGGGCTCTGCCTCACATCTGCTCGGGAAGACTGCCCTGACACCCGCATTGGGTGTCCGTTTGGGAGGCCGAGGGGTGCTGGGACTGGGCTGGCTTCGGGGAAGAAGCTCTGTGAGCCTCTGACTTGGGCCGACTTTCTTTCGTCTTGGAAACTCGGGAGGTGACGGGGCTCCGTCTAAGCGCCAGGGCTGAGCTCGGCCAAGCACTGGGGCTTGGCTTCGCAGTCCTGACCTGGGCTGAGCCTGGCGGCTGGAGCACCCAGCAGCTGCATGGCTGGGGAGGGGGTAATATGACCCCCCCGGGCATCTGTGACGGGGGTGGCCGTCCCCCCTGCTTGGGCTGTTGTGAGATCACACGCATTCAGTGCCTGGGTGCCCAAGTACAGCGCAGTCCCGGGTCAGTGCAGCCCTATGGCTCCTGCCTTTCTCTGGGGAGATCTGCAAGGAGGCGGGTGGCTTGTGTGTGGAGGGGGAACCGGAAGGGGGCCTTGCAGGCCCTGCGTACTCCCCAGCAGCCACCCGCACTGCCCTCGGGATGAGGCCAAGCCCTGCCGGTGCCCCTCCCGTGGACCTCTCTCCTCCCCCCAAACACCCTGCTTCTGTGGCTTCCCCTGGGGGAGCATTTGCAGACCCCTCGGGGTGGGAGGATGTGCTGGGCAAACTCCCAGAACCTTCCAGAGCCACCTCCTGGGTGTTCCGTCATCACGGGCTTCCCCCGCAGTGCCTCACATCTGAGGTCTGCAAGCAGTAGGGCAGCAGCGGCTGGAGCAGGGCCAGCCTGGGGCCAGGCCATCCCCTGCCTGCTCCGTGCCGGTGCTTTCCGTCGGTGCTGCCTTGGACGGTGCCGGCCTCCTGGTCCGGACGGTGGGACTCCCGGGGGAGGATTTAGCCTGGCCTGGAGATAGTGCCCCACATCCACCTTGGAGACACTTCACACACGGACACTCCAGGCACACAGTTGGCACTCAGTGTGTGTTTAGGGAGAGGGTGGCCTGTGCAACCGCAGGAAGCACTTGCTTTCCTCCCCAGGCATCAGCTGTCTGCGCCATCAAGACAAGGGGAGGGCCAGAGGCAGCTCTGTCCCTGCTCTGGGATGCCACTGGGGCCTGGTCTGGCCTCCCTCTCGCTCCCTTCCACTGTGGCCTCCTGGGAGCCCCTCCTGCCTCAGGGCCTTTGCGTTTGCCACACCCCTCTGCCTGGAGCACCTTCCCAGAACTCCAGGTTCTCTCCGCCACAGCCGTGTCCTCACTCGGGTGTCGCTTCTGAGGGTCCCCGCCCCCCCCCCCCAACCCTGCTCTCCATCTCCTCCCTGCATCTTCCTTCCTCAGGTGGGGTCGGCATCCCCTATGCTTGTTTATTTGTTCTCTTCGGGGGACCCAGAGCAGAGACATAGGCTTTGTTCTGGGCTGTGTCCCTGGTGCCAGGGCAGACCTCGCACACAGAGGCGTGGCTTTGGCCCCGAGGGAAAGCCTGGTCCTGGGAGCTGGCTGAGCCCCCTGCTGCTGGTGGGAGAGACCTGCGTGCCCCCCACCCTGACCGGCACCTGGGGCCCTGTCCCTGCTGTCCTGGGCTCGGAGGGCAGGCACAAGCCAGTTCTGCAGAGGGCAGAGGAGGGCAGAGTTGGAGAAGGGCATGAAGGGGAGGGGCGTGAAGGGCCAGCGGAGAGGAGGGGGTGCCGCTGGTCCCAGTAGGGTCCTCCCCACCCCCTGGGGAGCCTGCTTGGGTGAGGCTGCTGGCCGGGGCGGGCGCTCAGGAACTGCCACGTGGACGCGGCCTGTACTCTTCCTCTTCTGCACCCATGTTCAGGAAATGAACTTTTTCCTCCTCCTTTTCTGGGTGGCTTCCCGGGGGTGGGGGGGTGGGGCTGTGAGGGGAGGCGGGCCCTGGCCCAGGAGATGCTCCTGAGCGCCTCTCCCCACCCAGGGCTCTCCCCTCTCCCCACCAGGCCCCCTCCACCCCCCAAACAAGCCACACCCCAGCTCCGCCCGCCCCAGAGCCCTGAAGCCCAGGGAGGGTGTGGGTTGGCTGGGATGCAGCCAGGGTCAGCGGTCCCTCCAGCCCTGACACATTATCAGAGTGGGGCCCCCTGGAAGCTTCCAGAGCCCCTGGAGGGTCTCAGCACAAGTCCGTGAACACACACGGGAGCCCCACCTGCACCGCCGGCTGCCTCGCTTTGACCCTCTGTGTGCCGGGCTGAGAGCTGCAGGGGTGGCCAGGTGGGTGTGGACCCGATGTGCGGCTTTGGTGGTGCACAGGCTGGTCCCAGCTTGGCCACGTCTCAGCTCTGCAGCCTTGAGCGAGTGGCTTTCGCTGCCTGAGCCTCAGTTTCCTTGCCTCTGTAACGGTGTAAATGCTCAGTCAGTGGAAGAGCTGTGGCCACCGAGGCGACTGCTTGTGTCCCCGGAGCTGGTGGGGCAGCCTCGAGGGACCAAGTGAGGCCAGAGCCC